>NC_088650.1:19096140-19123640 GCF_964019385.1 Sycon ciliatum
TGATAAAACGGTACAACCGAGCTGGCACAGCTAGTGAGATGCGCGGTGCAAAGATGATGACGGTGACAAGGCGGCTACACGAACATATACGTACATGCATGCACGCATCATGTATACTTCACATACACAGTACTACACATACAATACTATACACAACCGTAATAAATAGGGGTGAACTAAATAGGGGTGAACGTTGGCACTGAGATCCCGAGTTTCAGTACTCTGATTTCAGTATTCAAGCATTCTTCATATCCTAAAAATTTCAAATCAAGGGTCTTAATGATAGCTTTCATGCCGTCCTACCGTTCTACATGTATGTCCAGTGCATTGCATACATGCAATCTTATCAAAATTTCAAATCAAGGGTCTTAATGACAGCTTGTATGCCGTCCTACCGGTAGGACCCAAGAAATCGCGCTGCAAAAGTGCTTTTGGTTGAGAATGTTTTTGAAACAATTGTTGAGATGATGTCATTGTCTTTGTAGGGCAAAGTAATGATGCAAAATACAAGACTACATGTATGTCCAGTGCATTGCATACATGCAATCTTATTAATTGCCAAAATGGCCGCACATGTTCCTGTCGGAGCGCTACCAACTCCGTCCAAAGTGAATTTTGACCATAGCACATGATCGATCGTGGTGAGGACCTAATGTCTTTCTCAGCCTTCCACGGCAGTGGAATGCAAAATTCCATACTCCATTTCCATGGTTACCATGGACTGTTGCCATGGAATTTCGTAATTATGCCTTGTTGGATCACGTCTAAAATTTGTGGAGCCCCTTAGCAACAGTTTAGGGTCAAGTTCTAGGTCAATGTTAGAACAGAGGCCATGCAGCTTGTCGGTGTATGATGGTCATACTATTCCGGTAGGTCCAACCGGTAGGACTGAGGTCTATGCAAGGTATCATTAAAAATCACATGATACAACGACGTACCCTGATCGAACCAGGTTGGCAGTCATTTTTCTCGGGCATACTGGTTGTTGGGTCATTTGGGCTCTCTCTCTCTCTCCCTCTCTCTCCCTCTCTCTCTCTCTCTCTCTCTCTCTCTCTCTCTCTCTCTCTCTCTCTCTCTCTCTCTCTCTCTCTCTCTCTCTCTCTCTCTCTCTCTCTCTCTCTCTCTCTCTCTCTCTGCCGACTGCTGCTCTGAAACTGCAGATTTCTGTGGTAAATACATGCACGGTGCATGAACGAGTGCTCTGATTTATCCAGAGTACAATTATTTTTTCAAAAAACCGAGCGAGTACTAGAATATTCGGTACACGAGTAATTGCTACACCCCCTAATAGTAATGATAAATGAAACCCATACCCTGGTTTCCCTTTGCCTATGTAGAACTCCTTGTGGAACATTCTCACAGTCTTCCACCCCTTCTATCTCGTCAGATTCTCTCTGTCTGTCTCTGTTTCCCCTATGCATGCTGTGCACAGATGTAAGTTTGCAGCGAACGGCAAACCGTAGTCATCGCGGATAACCAAACAGCAGGCAAAAGCCTAGGAGCGCCACTATGGGGGTGTCTGAGGTGTCTAAGGTCGCACCATGAGTACGCATATATGCGCAAGCGAAACTACCCCATATTTGCATAAAGTACCAGCGCTATTAATGCAATGCTTACTACAAACAGGGCTCATGGTGCCTGGTCTCTATATTAGGAAGCAGGTCCGGGTAGGACGGCATGCAAGCTATTCATGGCACGAAAGGACTCCAGCGTGCGAACTAAGCCTCAGCCAAGGTGCAGTACAGTACTAACCGGGCATGCGAGATACAACCGTAACCAGGCGGTACTGGGAAAGGACTAGTGCCAGCCTGCCAGGCAGAGACAGGCGGTACGGCTGAGCAAAGCATGCTATGCGTGGAAGAGGCGAAGTCCCCGGTCAAGGAACAGCAGGCAACCCTCGTTGATTGCATAATCACGTGGCAAAAACAACAAAATGCAACCCCATTCTATGGTGCTATGATGTGTGTGTGTCTCGGTGGAGGGGCGATAAGCTCTCTTTTGCTCCTTCCTGCCCCCCCCCCCCCCCGCCCAAGAAGAAACGGAAGCAGCGTATCACCTACTCAACATACACATTGACCGGTTGTCTGTACAGCACAGTCATTAACAAGCACTGGAGACAGAGCATTGCATGAGTACAATAGCTATGGCTTGGAGAATAGCAATTCCTCTTCAAAGATCATGCAGGCCCCTTATGTATCACACCGCGGCTCGACGCTTACCTGGCTCTTCTTCAGAGGAACAGTGACGATGTTATCCGGTATGAGGTACTTGCCGTCCGGTGTTATCTGGCACTTGTCATACGTCATGGCCATCACCCAGCCCATGTCCTTGTTAGCCAGACTGTCCCAGCCAGTTCCTGGCAGTGCCTCCAAGCGCTGGCTCACACCTGAGCAGTAATGAACATGCACATGCAAACAGACATACGTGAAGATACCAAAATGCACTCACATGTGCAAGGGTATAGACACTGAAGCGCCAAAGGACCACACTCAATACATGTACAGTAGGCTGCACATTCACGAGTTTCCGGAAGTCTACACAGGTGGAACCTCGATAACTCAAGCCACAAAATGCCAGTGAAAACTATCCGGATATTCAAATTACCCAAATAATACGTTTGTCAAAATGCTCGCATTGTCAAGCAGAATTGCGCTTTGCACCGCAGATGCAGATTTCCTTGACCAGGGATTTCATGGGACTTCTAATTATTACACACAAAAAAAACAGTCCATATAGATTGATGTACCGCAGAGGGTTAAGCCGCTAGTTACATGCCCAGTTCGAGGTTTGAATTATTGGACATTGTAATGTGGGAACCATATTGCTTGAAATCGGTCCTGGAAGAAACTTCTAATGGTAAATAAAAATATTGGGGTGTGTTCGAATCGAGCTACATCCAAATTATCAGGATCCCACCTGTAATATATACTTCTATTTCGATGGTGCAGCGGAGGCTGCGTGGTGGCCTGCATGTTTTTGAGTGTGACGCAGCACAGCACAGAGTGCAGGGAAACTGGATATCGAACATGGTTGAAGAAGCGGTCACGTGCTCCTGCGTACACCAGTCAGCTGGTCACCGTGCCTGCAGGGTACAACTTACTAGCCTGTTTGACCTTTTTTGGGTGCAGTCATGTCACTCGAGTTGAACTCGAGTTGAACCTTGGTGTGAAAGTTGTCGCCTGCTGGCGTGGTGACCAGGTGATTTGGGCACCCAGGAGCACGTGACCACTTGTTCAACCATGTTCGATTGGGAATAAAGGAGGAACGCTGCATCGCAGCCTTTTCGGACCAAAACCAGTCGACTCAGCGTCCAAAAGACTACAACATATGGGCCAATCGCGGTCATCTGTGCTTTTATAAGAACGAAACGGCGCTTTTAGTGACATTTTGCATACAAATCCCCATCTAGTAGGGCGCAGTCACCCAGTTTCGGTGGAAGTGCGCGAGTTCGATTGGGATTCAAGTAGGAAGGGAGCGTCTCAGCTTTCTCGGACCAAGACCATTCGACTCAGCACCCTGAAGACTACAACTGGTGAATTTTTATTTTTTGCCGCTTAACTTCCCCTTTAAAGCAATCATGTCGATTTATTATGCGTGGTGGCGAGTGAAATCCAACCCCATGATTACCGGAGAGCGGCATTCACTGCACCGCCCTACTGTTGGCAGTGCTTGGGTTGTGTAGTCCCCTTTGCTGCCGTATCAATGTTGTTATTTCGTTGTTGTTGCTGTTGGATTTCACTTTCCAGCACTGTGCCGTATTTCCCCGATTATACTTTGAAGTATGTCACACTCCCATGTTCAGGTCTGCGGCCATATTGCTTGATACATTCACTTCAGTAGTAAGTTTGTTTGTTTGTTTGAAGTTTTATTTTTCATCGCAAACCAAACGGGCGTTGATGCCCAATATTATGATGGCGATAGAATAAAAAGCGTGGCTCGATAAAGCTGTATTGAGAAAATGAGAAAACAGTCAATAGAAATATAATGTTTGTCTCTTTCCCTCAAACCAGTTAAGAAATATATGTACCGGTAATTACAAGCCAAGTTCGAACAGAATTAACAATCAGAGAGAAATATGAAGATGAGGACCGATGCCAGAGGGAGGTACTATTCGGCCATATCAACCGTAGAAAACACTTTCAGCAATCTTTTAAACGGGGTTGGACGACGAGTGGACGTGAGTTCCTGAGGCAGGGTGTTCCAAAGCTTCACAGCGGAAACCAATGGTTGACTGTCGTCAGATGTTCGCCGAGTTAGTGGCACAACGTATTTGCAATTGTCATTGCCACGGGTGTTACTGGGAGGTTGGAGGGCTACTCTATCTTTCAGAAGAGGGCTGATGCTGCTGGTGTGGACACGGTACATAAGGAACTGGAGTTTGCATTTGGCACGTTCAATTACAGGGGTCAGGGAAAGGCGAGTGTATAGGAGTGGTATGGGACGGGAAGGGCAGATTGGCTACGCAGCGAACACATCGCTTGTCTAGGACAGTGAGCTGGTACCGCTGCTGAGCCGTGAGTGCAGAGAAGAACGTGTTTGATCCATGAAGCATGTCAGGAAGGATAAGGGCAGAATAGAAGAGGAGCGACTGGTGTAAAGATAGCGATGGGCGGATGGTTCTCAGGGTGGTTAGCTTCTGGGACATTTTACGTACTATGCTGGAGACCTGCACGTTCCACTGAAGACAGGGATCGATATGTAGGCCCAGAAAGCGAGCAGTGGTGGTCTGGGTGAGAGGCGTCCCGTTGCAGTCAATGTTGAGTTCCAGGGTACTGCGGCGTGATACCTCAATGGCTAAGACCTGCGTCTTTTCAGGGTTTAAAACCAGGCCTTTCCCGTGTAGGTAGTCAGCCAAATTTGACACAGCAACTAACAAGACTTGATTTAGGGTTGCTACGGATCTGCTTGCGGCCGGTGGCGAGAAGGATGTCATCCGCAAACAGCTGGGAGTGTGCTGGGCTGGTGACGCTATGGACGTCCATGGTGTTGAGTACGAAAAGGACGACGACATATTCTCCAGACATTACAATGGACAACGGGAACAGGTTAGGCTGAACAACATTTATTAGGGAGACGAAGAGACTGAGACAAAGACGAACGAAACGACGACATTGTGGAAGAGAGAGACAAGAGAGAGAGAGATCAAGTGTGAATGGCAAGATAAAGGGCCTGGGTAGCTATGGCAATTATGGGCGCGCAAGTAGCTACCCAGGCCAACGGAACAAAAGGAGACAAAAGGTGAGTATGAGAGTGCATGCAGGCCAGCTTGGATAAGGTTGTAGAACGTACGGGAGGAGGTACCTAACAATGGTATATAGTGAAAGCAGCAAAGGACCCAGTACACTACCCTGATGGACTCCACACTCGCATGCAGTCAGGCCCAAGCACTGCCCACTCGCCAGAACTACTCTCCGTAGACGGTCCCTGAAGTAGCTCCCAAACCAATGCAATGCAGCCGAAGATACACCCAAGGCAAAAAAATCTTGGATCATGAGCGGGTGCTGTACTTTATCGAATGCCTTGCTCATGTCCACTAGTACTGCGCCAGTATATAGCTGGTGGTCTGCTGACGACAGGTAGCGGTCCATGGCCAAGGTCAAGGCATCTTCCGTGGAGTGTTGTGGCCGGTACGCAAACTGATTTGCGGGCAAAAGTGAATGGGTTGATAAGAAGTCACACAGGCGTTTGTGGACTATCCTCTCCAAAATCTTCGATGCTATTGGCAGTCATGCTCGATTGTAAGTCTCAACCCCTTTCTTACCCTTGAATTTTAGTCACGGTAGAAAGGTGCAACTTACTGTCGTGGAGATGGAAATCCGGTCGATTGACCGGGGCCGGCGCCCTCAGCGCGTACAGAACGCTGCGTGCAGATCACATGTTGATCCGATGCGACTAGCGCGTTGAAGCGCATAAAATGCATGTGTGTACCGCTTATCCACGGCTGCATGGCCAGCACCCTGGGGCCGCTAGACGTGCGACCGGATTTCCATGTCCACGACAGTACCGGGGAAAGGAAATACGGTGAAGTCCAACAAATGCTTTGTATGGACCCACTGACTACAAGGTACAGTCGTCCCTCTCCAATCCGGCACTTGTTTATCCGGAACCCTTGCCAACCGGCGCACTTTCTGACGAAACCGATTTTTTTCGTTCAATTCCTACATCGTAATCCGGTACTTGAATTCCGCCTCCGGCAGTGACTTTTTGAAACGAATCGCTCAAACTGCACGTAGTTTGATTTCATAATCCGGCAGTCGTAAATCGCGTACCGCACAGGTGCACTCCAGGCTAGGCCAGTCTGGTCAATGTTGTCCAGGAGACAACGGCAGTCAACCATACTTTCTTATTTTACTATTTTTAGCAAGGAGTAGTGTCCTGCCAATTTTCAGGTGTGTGTGTGCGCGTGTGTGTGCAAGAGTACATGTGAACATGTTCTCTGTTTTACTTTATCACTTTACTAGCAGCACCCCCGGCCAGCGTTGCCTGGCCGAACGTGGCATGCGGGTGAAGCAAGTACTGTAAATATACAAATTTTCGGCAGCTATTTAATTTCGGCTATATTCGGCACCGACCCAAAACGCCTAAATTAAATCGCCAATGAAATTTTTCACAGCATCTGTCGCACTATGCCGGTATACCATGCCCTCTATAGCTGATCTACCCCACGCCGAAAATAAATCGCCACTGAAATCAAAAATCGTGAAGTGCCGAAATTTTGCAGCGCCGAAATTTTGTATATTTACAGTACATGAACAGCACACGTGCTCAGCACGTGGTGGTGGCCAGACCGCTGAAGTCCTGGTGAGGGAGGTTCTTCATCGTTGGAAGGAGAAGGAGGGACGTCTGTTACGCCTTCGGGAGGCTGGTCAGGGTTGTCCATCACCTGGTGGCGGATGAAGCGGCTCAAAAAATTCATAAAAATAATTACGAACAAAAGTGCGATGCGCTCTTCACTGCAGATCAGATGCAGAGTGCAGTCAGTGCAGATCTTTTGTATCATTTTGTTGCAGATGTTTTTATTTGCAGAGAACGGTTCACGTGGTCCGCAGCGCTTGTGCGGCTGCTAGTGCTACCTATGGCCTAGGCTAGGTGGCTACATATACATGATTCGCACGCTTTCGCGTGCTCAGTGCTTCTGCGCGCGGCTGCTACTGCTACTCGTACTGATCGTGTCTGCTACCTACACACACACACGTCACAGGTACTAGGTGCCTCTTCTAGACTTTAGTATGGCCTAGGCTAGAACGTGGCATGAACAGCACACGTGCTCAGCACGTGGTGGTGGCTACACGATTCGCACGCTTCGCGTGCTCAGTGCTTCTGTGGCTGCTTCCGCTAGCTACACGATTCGCACGCTTCGCGTGCTCAGTGCTTCTGCGGCCGCTAGCTACACTGTTCGCACGCTTCGCGTGCTCAGGGCAGCGCTGCTCCGCAGGATGGCCTGAGCGTAACACACAGACACACGTCACAGGTGCCTCTCTTTTATAAGTAAAGAAAGATAGTAGTCGAACACAGACTCAGTGTGTCAATCTAGGCCATAGGCATAGGCTACACGATTCGCACGCGCGGCTGCTAGTGCTACCTACACACACACACAGTGCTTCTGCGGCCGCCAGCTACACTGTTCGCACGCTCCGCCTGCTAGTGCTACCTATGGCCTAGGCTAGAACGTGGCATGAACAGCACACGTGCTCAGCACGTGGTGGTGGGTACACGATTCGCACGCTTCGCGTGCTCAGTGCTTCTGTGGCTGCTTCCGCTAGCTACACGATTCGCACGCTTCGCGTGCTCAGTGCTTCTGCGGCCGCTAGCTACACTGTTCGCACGCTTCGCGTGCTCAGGGCAGCGCTGCTCCGCAGGATGGCCTGAGCGTAACACACAGACACACGTCACAGGTGCCTCTCTTTTATAAGTAAAGATAGTAGTCGAACACAGACTCAGTTTGTCAATCTAGGCCATAGGCATAGGCTACACGATTCGCACGCGCGGCTGCTAGTGCTACCTACACACACACACACAGTGCTTCTGCGGCCGCCAGCTACACTGTTCGCACGCTCCGCCTGCTAGTGCTACCTATGGCCTAGGCTAGAACGTGGCATGAACAGCACACGTGCTCAGCACGTGGTGGTGGGTACACGATTCGCACGCTTCGCGTGCTCAGTGCTTCTGTGGCTGCTTCCGCTAGCTACACGATTCGCACGCTTCGCGTGCTCAGTGCTTCTGCGGCCGCTAGCTACACTGTTCGCACGCTTCGCGTGCTCAGGGCAGCGCTGCTCCGCAGGATGGCCTGAGCGTAACACACAGACACACGTCACAGGTGCCTCTCTTTTATAAGTAAAGATCACTGTGTATATTCCCGGAGTACAATTGAGAATATAAAGCCGTGCACCAAATACTTGGGTCGACACGGAAAAACCCTGCGTTTTGACGTACATATGATACATGCATGCAATTGGGTAGGGCTGGGTCAGAGGGCAGGATTTCTTAATCCAGCACCCTCGTTAATCCAGCAGCAAACGCCGTAGCAAAAGGTGCCGGATTAGAGAGGGACGACTGTACTCAGTATTCACGCTGGCTACTCAAGTTACAGTGAAGATTTTTTGTATTGCGGGAATCTCATGAAGTACGAGGTGAATTGCTATTTCTGGACATTGGACATTTTTGGACATTTCGAGTAAAATAATTTTTCGTCGCGTGTAGAGTCAAGTCAGTCAGGTTGATGAAGTTTTTTCTTGTTGTAGTTGACAGCTGGGCTGTTGTAGTTTCTCCTCGTGTCGGTGCCTTGTTGATAGCCTTTTCGTGGGAGGCATTTCAACGAGTTTTGTGGTACTATGTCGCATGAGAATTTTGAATTTTGAGTAAAATAAGAAGTAATGGACGAATCGTTGGCTTCCCCATGTGCCCTCCACTTCAGACGCTGTATAGTCTTGGACCTGTTGGCTGGAAGTGTGAAGAGGCCAACTGCAGTCCACCAATAGAAAAAATAACAAAAATGGTGCAGTATAGGATGCCTATTGACGCTATTTTACTTTCATGTCCAGAATTCCATACACTGAAATTTAGGCCAAAAAATTGGCCTGTCGAAAACATCCTGCTATAAAGTCTCTGGGATCACAGCATGAGCAATTGTCACATATTTGGAAAGATGAAGGATTAGGCCATAAAATAGATACAAATAGATATGAAAAATGTAAAACACACAGCCAGTGGGCCTCTATTTTATTTTCATGTCCAGAAATTGCTATTCACCTCGTACTTCTGCAAGCCAGACCCTGGACAGCAGATGTGCCTGCAGCAGTGCACCACGCACAGCGCTAACACAAGCGCATTATAATAATATCTGGTGATCATCATGCTGCAACTGGTGTTTTCCATACTCTGCAGTTTGTCTTGGAGACAGCTACGTAATCATTAGTGGATATCGTAACAAGTTCCTCGTTTGACTAGTCAGTATCAGATCTCATTCGGCCCTGGAGTGGACGCTGCTGACTAGTCAAACGAGGAACTTGTTACGATATCCACTAATGATTACGTAGCTGTCTCCAAGACAAACTGCAAATGGAAAACACCAGCTCAGTGCTTCATTTACTCACCAGTAAGCTTGGCACACTTCATCCAGGTGGGAGTCATCGCCTCGTACTGTGGATATTCAGTGGGCGGCGGTGTCGCAGCGCTACCTTCCAACAGGTTCGCCAAGGGGTCCGACCGATTTCTAGATGAATCCGCAAGGTAGCGTGTGGTGGTCGGAACAGATGCGACCAGTTGCACTACCATTAGAACCAGCGCTACGAGCAGCTTCATTCTACTGCAGTGAGGAGTCGACATCCTCATGCTTCCGTGATGACCTGAGCAACGACAGCAACACCGAAAAGACAATTGGCATCCATTGCTATAACTAAAATCAGAATGATGCCGTACATTTCCCTTCGGTGTGATGGCAGGGCGCACCCATTCAATCTACAATCAAATCATTGGGGCACCTTCGCCCGGTTAACAAATACACACACAAAGCTACTGGTGTAGCGCCCTCAGTGAAGATCATTTCACCGTAGGCTGCTTAGGGAATCCGGCTTCGCAACACACCACGAATAACTGAACGAAATGCTTTGGAACATGCACCAAGAAGCCCCAACCGACAAAGACAAATCCACTGTGCGGCGAAAAGAGGAGTGCGACCACAGAGCACGAAAATAGCACCAACATGAGTCTAGTGTCTACCTAGCCAGCACCCGACGGATCGGTGAGCTGATAATGATAATAACCACAGGTGGGTGCGAAACGGCGTCTCCAATGTGCAATCACTTACCGGGATTTCGTCACCTTTGGATGCTTGCTTGCCAACGACACGAAACGAGAAAAAACGGCGTGATAGATCAAACACCTCTCACTCGTTCTATTCGAAACGGCAGCGAAGTTATTTGTTGCAGGTCGGTGATCAACATCGGACTGTCCTTGACACAAGCTCGCTCTACCCTGCTACATGTACCGAGCTAGACTGTCGTGGACATGGAAATCCGTTTACACGTCTAGCGGCCCCAGGGCGCTGGCCATGCAGCCGTGGGCAGTACACACATACGCGCTGCAGCTCGCTGGTCGCATACATCATTACCATGATTACATGTACACTCATACCTCTCTTATCCGAGCGCTTCGGGACCGGACACTGCCCGTAACTTCGAGGGTGCCCTTAACTCCGAATCATATACATCTTGATGGGGAAAAGGCCATCGATATGGCATATGACGTCGATATTTCTACGAAAAGTGACAAAAGAGTAGTAATATTTCCTCTGAAACTCGCCCAAATAGTGCCCGGTAGACCGAAGTGCCCGTAACTTCGAAGTCCGGATAACCGAGGTATGAGTGTATGACTGTTTATTTTAGTTATTTTATTTGAACAAACGGCGAGGACTCCGAGGATAGGAGACAACAATTATTTGATAACCGCAATCAGTAATACAAGCTGGATCGACATTTGTGTTAGGCCTTGACGGATTATGCTAGCATAATTTTTCGCATAATTCCTACCAAAATCGAATAATCGCATAATTCGAGGCAAATTGAATACGAATCGCATAAATTGGAATAATCCGACTGTTCGCATCAAATTCCATACAGCTGTACATGTTTTACAAGTACAAGTACAAGTAGATGCACCAGGAAGTCGTAGGTTTACGACTCCCTTGATAACATGCCCAGTCCACTACAATCAGTGACCATGGTGACGGTCGTAGCTAGGTCGGACGGTGCGTTGACCCCGTTGAACTTTTGCTACTACAGTACAACGCCCTCTACAAAAAATTCCCCTGTTATTTTGCACAGAGGACCATCATATACATTAGCAGCATATGTGAGCATGATGCGGCATAATATGATAACTTTTAGCATAAAAATAGCATAATTCTGCCATTTTGTCAGCAATGCGAAAAGCATAATTTCACGAGAATAATAGCATAATCCGTCAAGGCCTATACTTGAAAGTACTTTACTCAGGCTATTGTTTTCCATTTCCGCTCCTTTATTGGCATCATTAATTCATTATGCACAAGAACACGCTCATTATGAGTTGCGATACGAGCAACTATTGTGCTTTTTCTGAAAATATGGATGCGATTTCAGCAACTTTCACTTGTTTTGGCATGGTTGCAAAAAGCATAAGTTGCGAAATATTTTGGCATCTTTGGGAAAGGGCTATGCATGGGCACAAGTTGAAGAAGAAAGTTCATAAAACAACGCCACACTCACAGACTGGTATTGTAGACCTACTATGTGTTAATAGGAACACATGTCAGCAACTGTGGATACCCGGTATCAGCATGGTCCTGAAAGAGCAAAGTTTACAGTTGCACACACGGCATTGATGGTGGGCCATGTCCGAACAGTCGGTGGATCTGCGGGCTAGCAGAGTAACGTTTGGAGCAATGAAACGATGCATGAGTCTTTGGACTGAGGAAAGTAATACTTCAGTAAGTATCAAAAATCAAGATAATCTGATTCTGCTGTGGAGAGAATTCAAGATTTTGCGCAACAAAGGCCGAGAAACGCCACTCTACGTTACGTAGGGAAGAACAGGTCATATTATAGGGGTAAGGCACTTCAGCGCAGCCGACCAAACCGTCTCAGCTACCCCACAGACTGGATACACCAGAGGGAGCTCAAAGGATTAGAAAAAGGAAAGAGAAAAAGGAAGAAATGTACAAAGGCGAAGGAATGAGAACGAGAACAAGCGGCAAAAAAGGAAAATGTCAGTAATTTCAATTCACAAGGCAATTCACAAGGCAGAACAATAGAGACCAAAAAGCTTTCTCGTTACTCCGAGCTTCGTGTTCAAAAAACACTCACATCCCAATACAGAAGGGTACGAAATGAATACCGACCTACGTGTACATGTATATGTGCAATGTATTCTGCTCTTGCTCCATTACACCCTGCTATTTTCTGGTGTGGTTTGAACACATGAATTATGCCCGAAACATAGACGACACGATCTGCAGAAACTAATCATTCTACATGGAATACACGCGGTATATAACTGAACAGAAGTGTAGAGTTGGCAAGCGACTCGTAGCTGTGTGTACTACCAAGAGTGCATAAACAAAAAAATTGTTTATGGACTCTTGGTACTAGTCTCTACCCTACACGAAGCAGCAGAAAGAATTCAAATGCACCGTATTCGACTATAACCTAGAGTAGCCGTTATACATGTATGCCCTGGCTTAAACATATAATGAGAGGATTTTTGCAGGCTTGCAGCATTGAGGTCATACATTTTGTACATTCAGTGTATACATGTATCATGGTTATGTACTATTTTATTCTACATGTACACGACCATATAAGTAGGACGCTGGCTGCTCTCAGAGTCGGAGCATTGCCGCTGGCCTACTCATCCCCGGCCAATTCAACAGACTCACCGGCGTTGCTGAGACAGAAAAATGGATGCCACTCTTTTGATCCATCCACCCATGCAGTAGGCAGGCTGACGACTCCAAGCGGATAGCCTGGGTAAAAGGCGAGCACACTGAGCCTCTTCCAGACCAGGTCCAGCGTGACATACACTTGAACCTTCTGCTTCCGTTTCACTAGCGTGATACTGGGAAATAGGTCATTGTGTCGAGCTTGATCACTCCCATTGCATAACCACACGCCATGGAAATGCTCCCATATCTGCACAGATCCTCCTGCTTGCCCCCGTTGTTCTGAGAGGGTAGCGACGCCCACTAGAAGATCAAGGCGATCCTCCCAGTTCAGGAGGAACTTCCAGACTGAGAGATGTATACCTCCATTGAAGGACAAGTCACAGAAGGCTGTGGATGGTTGTGATTGTGTAGCGTGTACTGAGCAGCTATTCCTCGACATGCGAAGCGATGGCGAACAGTGAGTATTGTTGAATTTTGGCATTTTGATTCTAGGATGGGATATTCTGGACATGTTGCCTTCAGGTGATGACCAACATAGAATGTACATGAGGCCATAATGCAATGGGAGCTCCTGACTTTCCCACACACCGACCTTTCCTGCCTTGCTGGGAGTCAACTGCAATTTTTCTACGAAACCGAAGACATCTTTAAGAGAAGCGTGGAAATTGCTTTCCACATATTTGGATGGCAATGGCTGTCCATCAAATCCCTCCAGAGCAAACTCGAAAAAGAAGGTTGGATAACGACTGGGTTCATCGACCCACGTCTGATGCACGGTGACATTGTGGATGTTCACTTTTGTAGTGAAGACCTTTGCTTGAGACTCGACACACATTTGAATGGTTTCCACTGCATCCTCAGGGATACTGACACCCAGCTTACCCGTTATGTGTGCCACAGGGGTGTTCAGATCTTCAGGTTTCATATCACGTGCAGCCATGATGACGCTACCATGCAGGGACAGGACATGCGAACCCATCACTGTTAGCATGGGTGAGGAATCTGCGGATGATGCATTGCTCTCGCCAAAGCGCTCAGTAATCGTCTTGAGTGTCCTCATACGAAGCAGTTTGTCATGCACACGCCTTTGCTCCGATTCCAAAACGTTGATATTCGTCCAGCGGTGTTGGTCAATAGTGTCAATGTCCTGTTGCTTTTTTTTCTCCAGGACTTTAGCCAATTCGTCATAGAATGCAGCTACATTCTGTGATGCCTTCTCCGCTTGCTTGTTCACGGCTTCAACGGCACTGCTCAGATCATCCAATCGCTGCTCCAGTAGACCAACATCAGACAAACCAGGCAATGCAGTCAACTTGTCCACAGTGTCTCGAATGTCTTTCCGCTGTTCCCGTAATGTTTCTGAAATCGCTGTAACATCGTGTTTCTCAACAAGGTGTGTGGTAGCACACAATCCGCATAGTGGACTTGAGCAAGAATTGCAATACAGCGACATAATCTGGTTATCGTGAATAGAGCACGTGACGGGTTCATCGTCCTGTGTCTCCTCCACTGAGTTCGCCCCCGAGTATAATACACCAGCGGATGGTGGTAAGGCCTGCCAAAGGGGTTGACGCGAAGTAACTCGGCTATTGGCTAGCTCAGTATCGTCGCCACAAAGGACACAATGTACGCTGGCGGTGTCAGGGTGCACGCCATCTCTCAGACACCCTTCGCAGAGAACGTGGAGACACTTGAGCAATCGACCATCGTCTGGCTTCTCAGACTCGCATTGGACGCAGGCAGTGGCTGACTTGAACATTGTGACCAGAAAACTCTGAAAATGCTACGGTTATAGGGTAGCGGGAGATCAGACCTCCGAACAGTGAAATGAACGACGGCACGCTTCCACGAACAAGCTGATGTGACTGCAGACAATGCAATGCTTTCCGCGTGGCAGACTTTCATTGAAAGTTTCAATGGACTATCGAAACATTGAATGACTTGCCTTCACTCTTCAGCAGAGGCCTATGCCTAGCGCCTGGCTCATGACATGAGTCACAACGATTGCATGCTATACTACTGTCGCGGACATGGAAATCCATTCGATTGACCGGGGCCGGCGCCCTCAGCGCGTACAGAACGCTGGGTGCAGTGCACATGTTGATTCAATGCGACCAGCACGCTGCAGCGCATAAAAACTTCCTTATTGGCCATGCATGGGCCATCGTGGAAATAAAGAATAATAATAAAATCCATGTGTATACCATACCCCTTATCCACGGCTGCATAGCCAGCGCCCTGGGGCCGCTAGACGTGTGACCGGATTTCCATGTCCACGACAGTAGTATTGTTCTGTTTCCATATTCAGGTCTGCAAGATTAGTGCTGTCCGGGCACTATCCTAGCAGTAGCAGAAGTCATAATCATTACAGTCATGTACATAATTTAGGTCTACGCTCCACACTCGCGGACGCAGTAACATGACGCCTTTCTATTTAAAAATGCCAACTTGCTGTTCTCAGACAAGCTGCTCGCGTTTACCATGGTTTACCGGTTCAGTCCTACATGTAGTGTAGTAGATCCACTAGTACTAACAGAACAAAATTAATGTGGTAGACCTAATAATAATAATTCGCGGGATTCGCGTTGGCATCGCTTGAATGTTCAGAAACACACAAACTAGTGGTAGACCTACAAAATTTAAATACAATCAATTCATACTGCTCAATGAAATCCAGTTGTGTTTCTCGAGTACGCGCCTGGCGTTGCGCAGCCCTAGACCTGCGAACACTGGGCTGCTAAAAGTAAAAGATGCAAGGCGCCAACTAACTGGACTCTCGCGAATGGATTTCGAGCAGCACTGTACATGTACTCGTACTGATGTACTTGAAGTTGATGTACACTTCGTGAAGTACTAGTACTACTACTAGTGTAGCGTTGGCACGCTAGTAACTAACTTACACAGCTGCAGCGTGTCTTTCAATGTATTGGTCACGCGTGTTGCACCGCACCCTGCACTTGCAACTCTTACTACCATGCTTGCAGACCCATGACGTGCATAGTAACTAGTCTCACTGTGTTCATGTATTACTCCCATAACACACTAGGATGACCTGAGGAATACTAGCACATGTACCCTGTAGACCCTTTTGATACATTTCACTTTCGACCTCCTTTTCATTTATCTACACACATCCTAATGAGACTTCCTTAGAATTCCTAATGGCTGTCTTCCCGGTACCACTTTTACGCCCATTGCCCACACTGTTATTCAGCTCCTTCTTCTGCATAGAATCAAATGGCATTCCTTGTGCAATGACTGTAGCCCACACATCTACTTTGACCTTTCTTCTTCTCTCTGCTGAGCTTTGCCGTGACCATTGCTGTTGCAGCACGTATGCTGTCTGCCTATAAAAGCTGCTGTTCACAATTCTCTATACGCCAGTTAGAAACTACAGTTCAGTTAGAAACGACAGTTAGAAAGGCCAGTTAGAAGGGCCAGTTAGAACCTTCAGTAATGATTATGTCAGTTTAGAGTTAGAGTCAGAGTTAATGTTTAATAATTATTAACAGTGTGTTCACTGAGACCCGTCTGCATTTGCCTCCGAGAGAGACTGCGGCCCGTTACAGAATTGGTGCCAGCGGTGGGATTCGTTACAGAAATGGTGGCAGCGGTGGGATTCGCTACAGAAATGGTGGCAGCGGTGGGATTCGCTACAGAATTGGTGGCAGCGGTGGTACAATTTTATAATTGCTAGATTCGAACCCACCTAGTATCTGTATTGCATTGATGGCAGCGACGCTACAGAATCGATGGCAGCGGTAAATTGTTTTATTGGTGTAACCGATACCAGCATGGCCCAACCTGATGCGTCAGTCGCCGCTACTCCTTCGCCCGCCACGTCTCCCCCAAGCCCGAAATGATGACGGACAGCGTCTCTACCGATCAAGCTCCATGTCCAATGTAAGCTTATTCCCGATATGGCATTTTCTTTCCTGTCTTCCTTCAGTCTTCCTGTTCTCTTCAGTCTTCCTTTATGCGAGTGTGTGAATCCAGTTTAGTTAGGTAGGCGTCCGATCATGGTGAGCCACGGTCTATCTAACTAACCTGGGATAATGTGTGTTAGAGTGCCCTTTGTCCAGTTCAGTTTGGAACTGTGAACTATTTTTATGGCTCAAACGCCATGGTGGTACAGCAAGTGTGCTGTGAGTCCTATTTGGAGGACAAAATTTTTCCCCTTTGGCCCCGTGAGATCGTGTGAACCTGGAGTGATGCTATTTTATGATTTTGTTATCAGTTCATTTCTTCTGTCTACTCTCAAAGGTTATCATTTCCGATATTATTTTGCCATATTCCGGTTGACGCTGTACCAGTATGATGCGCTATCTCCTATAATGTTCAATGATTATGTTCGCACCACCTCTCAGTCCTGTGATATGCTGCTGCGCTCCAGCCAGTACTTCAATGTCAGTTGTCCTCATTGCGTCCGGATATCAACCGAGGCTGTTCACGAATACATACCTGTATATGCACGTCATCCATTCTGCCTATCTTCTTCCGTCGAGGTTATTCCGACGCGACCATGCATGCCGCCCGTGTCTTCTAATCTCAGTCGATTGTCGGAGTCCGGCTATCAACTTATGTCACTCGCCCAGTCTAGTCTGCGCATCTCCATGATCTTCTATCAGTGTTCGTCACTTCGTGTTCTGCTACTCCTACTGTAATCACGAGGGCGTGATTGTGTTTAAAGAAGGAAGGTGTAGCGTTGGCACGCTAGTAACTTACACAGCTGCAGCGTGTCTTTCAATGTATTGGTCACGCGTGTTGCACCGCACCCTGCACTTGCAACTCTTACTACCATGCTTGCAGACCCATGACGTGCATAGTAACTAGTCTCACTGTGTTCATGTATTACTCCCATAACACACTAGGATGACCTGAGGAATACTAGCACATGTACCCTGTAGACCCTTTTGATACATTTCACTTTCGACCTCCTTTTCATTTATCTACACACATCCTAATGAGACTTCCTTAGAATTCCTAATGGCTGTCTTCCCGGTACCACTTTTACGCCCATTGCCCACACTGTTATTCAGCTCCTTCTTCTGCATAGAATCAAATGGCATTCCTTGTGCAATGACTGTAGCCCACACATCTACTTTGACCTTTCTTCTTCTCTCTGCTGAGCTTTGCCGTGACCATTGCTGTTGCAGCACGTATGCTGTCTGCCTATAAAAGCTGCTGTTCACAATTCTCTATACGCCAGTTAGAAACTACAGTTCAGTTAGAAACGACAGTTAGAAAGGCCAGTTAGAAGGGCCAGTTAGAACCTTCAGTAATGATTATGTCAGTTTAGAGTTAGAGTCAGAGTTAATGTTTAATAATTATTAACAGTGTGTTCACTGAGACCCGTCTGCATTTGCCTCCGAGAGAGACTGCGGCCCGTTACAGAATTGGTGCCAGCGGTGGGATTCGTTACAGAAATGGTGGCAGCGGTGGGATTCGCTACAGAAATGGTGGCAGCGGTGGGATTCGCTACAGAATTGGTGGCAGCGGTGGTACAATTTTATAATTGCTAGATTCGAACCCACCTAGTATCTGTATTGCATTGATGGCAGCGACGCTACAGAATCGATGGCAGCGGTAAATTGTTTTATTGGTGTAACCGATACCAGCATGGCCCAACCTGATGCGTCAGTCGCCGCTACTCCTTCGCCCGCCACGTCTCCCCCAAGCCCGAAATGATGACGGACAGCGTCTCTACCGATCAAGCTCCATGTCCAATGTAAGCTTATTCCCGATATGGCATTTTCTTTCCTGTCTTCCTTCAGTCTTCCTGTTCTCTTCAGTCTTCCTTTATGCGAGTGTGTGAATCCAGTTTAGTTAGGTAGGCGTCCGATCATGGTGAGCCACGGTCTATCTAACTAACCTGGGATAATGTGTGTTAGAGTGCCCTTTGTCCAGTTCAGTTTGGAACTGTGAACTATTTTTATGGCTCAAACGCCATGGTGGTACAGCAAGTGTGCTGTGAGTCCTATTTGGAGGACAAAATTTTTCCCCTTTGGCCCCGTGAGATCGTGTGAACCTGGAGTGATGCTATTTTATGATTTTGTTATCAGTTCATTTCTTCTGTCTACTCTCAAAGGTTATCATTTCCGATATTATTTTGCCATATTCCGGTTGACGCTGTACCAGTATGATGCGCTATCTCCTATAATGTTCAATGATTATGTTCGCACCACCTCTCAGTCCTGTGATATGCTGCTGCGCTCCAGCCAGTACTTCAATGTCAGTTGTCCTCATTGCGTCCGGATATCAACCGAGGCTGTTCACGAATACATACCTGTATATGCACGTCATCCATTCTGCCTATCTTCTTCCGTCGAGGTTATTCCGACGCGACCATGCATGCCGCCCGTGTCTTCTAATCTCAGTCGATTGTCGGAGTCCGGCTATCAACTTATGTCACTCGCCCAGTCTAGTCTGCGCATCTCCATGATCTTCTATCAGTGTTCGTCACTTCGTGTTCTGCTACTCCTACTGTAATCACGAGGGCGTGATTGTGTTTAAAGAAGGAAGGTGTAGCGTTGGCACGCTAGTAACTTACACAGCTGCAGCGTGTCTTTCAATGTATTGGTCACGCGTGTTGCACCGCACCCTGCACTTGCAACTCTTACTACCATGCTTGCAGACCCATGACGTGCATAGTAACTAGTCTCACTGTGTTCATGTATTACTCCCACACACTAGGATGACCTGAGGAATACTAGCACATGTACCCTGTAGACCCTTTTGATACATTTCACTTTCGACCTCCTTTTCATTTATCTACACACATCCTAATGAGACTTCCTTAGAATTCCTAATGGCTGTCTTCCCGGTACCACTTTTACGCCCATTGCCCACACTGTTATTCAGCTCCTTCTTCTGCATAGAATCAAATGGCATTCCTTGTGCAATGACTGTAGCCCACACATCTACTTTGACCTTTCTTCTTCTCTCTGCTGAGCTTTGCCGTGACCATTGCTGTTGCAGCACGTATGCTGTCTGCCTATAAAAGCTGCTGTTCACAATTCTCTATACGCCAGTTAGAAACTACAGTTCAGTTAGAAACGACAGTTAGAAAGGCCAGTTAGAAGGGCCAGTTAGAACCTTCAGTAATGATTATGTCAGTTTAGAGTTAGAGTCAGAGTTAATGTTTAATAATTATTAACAGTGTGTTCACTGAGACCCGTCTGCATTTGCCTCCGAGAGAGACTGCGGCCCGTTACAGAATTGGTGCCAGCGGTGGGATTCGTTACACTAGTACTAGTACTAGTAGTAGTAGTATTCCGTTCTCAAGTAGTATTCGTGGTATTAGTAAATTGGAAACCACAGTCCAAATTTAATGTTGCTCCCGTGGGTCAGGGACATGTTTGTACAACCCGGTGTTCACCGACGGTCCGTGGTTCACTCGTCTACTGTACTGTTATGTATGGGCAGAACGAACTCACGGATCCCAAATCAAAGCCCAGTACTAACCCTGTCCGGATTATGCGTTTTTTGAAGGGTCAAAATGGAAATGTTTATTTTTTGGAAATTTACCCAAAATGCTAAAAAAATCTTTTAAAAATTTTTCACCCAAAATGCGAAAATTATGCTGCCGTTACCACGGCAACCAAAATGGCGTAAAACTTGAATTGTGTACTGAGGTGATAAGTGACAAGGCCTGATAGCAGCTATAGCTATAGTGCTGATCAGCTGCATGCATGAGAAAATCACCTCAAAAATGTTGAAAAATGCTGAAAAACCCCAAAATGCGAAAAAAGCTGAAAAACCCCAAAAATGTGAAAAATACACAAATCACAATCCGGACAGGCCTCCCCAGTACTCAGTAGACTCTTCTGACAGTAGGACAAGGAACAGTAGTTGGCATCACATGCCATCAGCCCATCCCACGCACCTGTCGGTCACAAGACGTGCACGAGGCTTTCAATTTCATACGGTAGATCTACAATAAAAAATTAATAATCATCATCACATGCAACCAGGTTAACGCCTTCCAGTCTTTCTGTGTCCAGAACACAGTATCCACTGTGTGAGGGTAAGGTCCATTTTGCTACCAGGTATGGGCCCTCATCCCCTGGCCCCCTACTGTAGAAGATTAAAAAAAATTAACGTAGTAACTATTATTTACTTAGTCCGTGGGCCTGGGGGACACTGGACCTAGTCCCCCAGGCCCACGGACTAAGTACTTAGTTAATACGTTATTTTTTTTAATCTTTTACAGTAGGGGGCAGGGGATGATGGCCCATCAGTCATGAATGTTCTCATCAGTCTGCACTGGCAGATGCCTCTGATTGCCTTTGTCACCGACTCCTTGTGAAATGGCTGCAGTGCCCACCAGAACAGTAGAAGAGGTCATCCTAGACTAGTTGGCACCCAACAACCAGCACTGTTTTAAAGTCATTCACTAGATTACTGCGGATGGCTGATTCAATGTTCCGCTGTTGCAGACTATTGAGTGGTACAGAAAAGGAACATGAACGAAAAGCAATGGAAGCAGAGGGGGAGGGGGGGGGGGTGAGATCCCGGATGCTAAGAGCTACACGCACAAGAAGCAAGTGTGAAAGTGAGGTTGGCAGCCTGTCAGCCATGCATGGGCACAAGTTGAAGAAGGAAGTTCATAAAACAACGCCACACTCACAGACTGGTATTGTAGACCTACTATGTGTTAAGGCCAAGTAAAATAAAATCCCAGTTTATCGTCCTTTTTTTCACAAAAATCGGGGAGGGAGGGCGGATTTTATTTTTATTTTTTATTTTTTTGATGTGCTACAGACTAGTATAGTTCTTGGTAAACAATGACACATCATGTGCAACAATCTGCAACAGAATAGTGGTAGTGTATGGAATACACAATGCTATAACAGTTATATGTACATAAACAATTACATGCAAAATCTTTGGATCGACAGATTGTCACTCCACTCATAAGACACAAACCCCAATACTGTTTGGTTCACACAGACCACCAGATAAATGATAGAAAGCTGCAGAAGGGAAAGAACCAGTCAGGACAGTAACCAATAGTCAGTCATACGACGAAGCTGTGTTTTCAAGCCTTAGCCGACGTAAAAAATCAAGCTTTTTGGCAAAATTCTAGATTTAAAAAATAAAAATAAATTCCGGGCGGCCTCGAAAAATGGGGCGGGCGGGGACGATAAACTAGGATTTTTTTTTACTTGGCCTAATAGGAACACATGTCAGCAACTGTGGATATCAGCATGGTCCACATGTCAGCAACTGTGGATATCAGCATGGTCCACATGTCAGCAACTGTGGATATCAGCATGGTCCACATGTCAGCAACTGTGGATATCAGCATGGTCCTGAAGGTATGTATGCAGAGCTCTAGTACATACACACACGCACACATACACACACGCACACACTCGCACACGCACACACTCGCACACACACACACACACACACACACACACACACACACACACACACACACACACGCACACACACACGCACATACAGCCAGTCGTCATAGCTGCACCATGTACATACTACTCGTAAAGGTTGAAGCCGGTGGCTTGGCTGGGATTGCTTCACCTATTGTCCCTTGAGCATGTAGTCGAATAGGAGAGGGTCTCGAAGTCGATTCTGACCAAGTTTTGCTTCATCCTGGACATGCAAAAAGTATGATAGACACTAGTTTAGAAATCCCGGGTAACGTTTGTGTGTGTGTGTGTGTGTGTGTGTGTGTGTGTGTGTGTGTGTATGTGCGTGTGTGTGTGTTTGTGCATGTGTGTTTGTGTGTTTGTATGTGCGTGGCTTTGTGTGTGCGTGGTTGTGTGTGTGTTTGTGTGTGTGGGTGCATGCATGTATGTATATTTGAAAGAAAGAGAGAGAGAGAGAGAGAGAGAGAGAGAGAGAGAGAGAGAGAGAGAGAGAGAGAGAGAGAGAGAGAGAGAGAGAGAGAGAGAGAGAGAGAGAGAGAGAGAGAGAGAGAGAGAGAGAGAGAGAGAGAGAGAGAGAGAGAGAGAGAGAGAGAGAGAGGCGGAGGGGACTTGGAGAGACATAAATAGATAGGCGGGAGGGGGGGGGGGGAGGAGCAGAGGAGGGCAATGTAGAGGCTAGTTATTTTCAAGTCACGTAGGCCACACACTGGAGCGTTGATGCATTGCGATTTGCAAAGTGTGATCAACTGGACAGATGTGGAGAGTCAATTCATCTATTCAAGGACATGGGCTGTGGTGTGTCTTCTAGACAGTGCACGCTCACTGGATGTTCTCATGCCTGGACAGTTTGATCGGCAGTGGAGGACGGTTTGTCGCTATACAGCTTAGACACTCTGTAGAGGTTATAATGGTAAAATACATCACTTTGTGCTTGTAAATATGAACAACCCAAGTACGGTTGGACCATATACTCTCAGTGTATATCGTCAGTATCACACTGAGCAAGACACGCATGGACAAACCAACCCCACACCGACTATGCTTCGGCTCAGTACTCTACCGCAGAACTCACCTTGTCTCCACTTTGTGTACTTGCATCGCGCGGCAGCGGTTCAGCCTCTGCTGCCGCCGACGCCACTGCCAACTCAGAGATCAATGGCATTTGCTGCTGCTGCTGCTGCTCCTGAGAATCTGCATGTGAACAAGCAGGGTCGACGTGATGGCTGAGACTCGTCTCAGCAACCATGCTGTCTTCCACCTGCTGCTGTTGCTGCTGCTGGCGGAAGTAGAAATTGTGCAGGTATGAACCAGAGCGGAGGCCTCGCCGGCAGCTTAAAGCATTACACCAGCTGCAGATCAGACGCGCAGTGATCAGTGAAAATGTGAAGAGAGTGACGAGCGAGAAGAGGACGATATTGAGCCAGTCACGTGTTTCAAACACATCATGTCTGTGCCAGCGTGGTATGTCCAGTTTCACCACTTGCAGAATACCCAGGACGATCAGCAGCAGAAGCAACAGCAGCTCGTACACGTTGTTGAAGTCCTTCACTCGCCCTAGCTTGGCGTCACGGCGAAGAGGCCTACAACGGGTGCAGGTATAGATAGATGTACACAACACTGGACGTAATCAGGGTTTGCACAGCCAGCGCTACACAATGTCACTATGGTCTCAACCCTGATGCTACACTAGGAGTACACCAATGTGTACCATTGCACTTAGGGTGCGTTCGAATTGTCACTCTTTGACTTCCGAGGAATTTCGTTTTTCTGGAGAGGAGGCTTATTGGCCTCTTCAGAAAACGAAAGTCTCCTCGAAACGCCTCAAAACTGCACAACCTCATCCGATGGGAGAGGTGGATTAGTTTCGAAGAGTTTGGAATCGAGATGGTCGATCGGATCGGACGTCATTATCGCCGTGACAATTCCACTGAAAAACTCTATTATTATTTATTATACGCATTCCCGCGTTGAAGTGTAGCAGCAGTATGCTGCGTCCACAGCTACGCTTATGCAGAATGGCTTGGGTGAGAGGAGAGGGGAGAGAAAGCAACAAGGCAACCAACATCAATGAAATAGGTCACAACAACATGAAGAGAACCAACCTACATATGCATGATTGCACAAGAATGGAGACGACAAATGGCTATAATCATTGTGCCACAAAACCGGTACACAGGAGATCTGTCGACAATGTAACGAAACATAAAACTCAGTTACTCAATACAGGTTCCACTAAATTACAAGAGAACAACGCTACAACATTAGAAGTGCCGCTAAATTATCGCAAGTGTAGAGAACGAGTCCAATACAAATGAAAACCATGAACAGACTGTCCCGAAGTTATTTTGGGAACAAATTGTACTGCATGTACGTGCTGACACTGACGCTGACGGAACACAAATTTGAGTTGAATACGCACGAAATCTTGTACATCATTATGCGCCGGTGTTGTGGAGTAAGCAGGTACGTCAGTCACCAATCCAGCTTCAGCTCCGCGCTCGCTTCAGCAGAATGTTGCCCGCGTTTGCTTTGCCTCCACACGGATAGACGACCAGCTTCAGAGTTCCGCAGCTCCGTGGCCGTAAGGTCTTGATATGCGCCGTTAGTGCCGTCAAGTCTCAGTCCACCTCTCACAGCAAGCCGCTCTATGAAAATCTTTCTCTCTCCATTGGAGTGCTCCCCAGTTGCGCGAGGAGACTAGAGAAATTCCTCCGGTGAGTGAGGAAGAAGAGCGGAGCTACCAAACTCAACCAAAAAACTGAAAAACTCTAACATAATAGAAACCATTCTAACGGGACACTTCAACTGATCTCTTTTAGTTTAGTTTTATTCCACGCAGTAATGGCTGGGGTAGCCAATGACCACTTTGTGTAGAGATTGCAGGGTTTTTATAGCCAACCTCGGCTAAGAATTTGTTCAAAAAGTTGATAAAGACAATTCGAACGCACCCTTGGAATCACAGAATGACTGACAGTTACTACCAAGGTGTATTGCCACACTTAGAATCACACAGTGACTACTACCAATGTGTATTGCCACACTTAGAAACACACAGTGACTACTACCAATGTGTATTGCCACACTTAGAATCACACAGTGACTACTACCAAGGTGTATTGTCTACTACACCGGCCCCTGAACTAATGGACATAAACCCAGTCTTGATGACAAAAAGGGATGTCCCATGAAAACACAGTTTTTAAAAAAAGTGACACTGGCTGGCACTCTACTATTTCATTTAATAGAAATAGACTTTTCGGGGAAATTTCAAACATTCACTGAAATGATGTTTTGTGTTGAACGCGATAGTCGGTTGTTAGCGTGTGCCGCTTACAAATTATTATGTTTCACTCAATTAAGCTGCGGGATGCATCGCACACGATTGCAGGTCATACTGATCTCAGTATGTAAGACGGTTAGACTTTCAGCTACACTGCACGGAAAAAGCTTGTCTTGGCTTACCTGCAGACGGCGTGCAGAGCGACATAGACGCACAAGAACAGTATTGATGCCATTCTCCGACTCAGCAAATCGACAATGAGCACGCTTGACATGCTAAGAATAAGGCGGCGGGCGTAATTGATGCCCACCCACCACTGGCGATCATCCTCATAGATATGTGTGGCCTCGTCAATGAAGACCTTGAGGGCCGGGCAGAGGTGAAGTGGTCGCCATACCAGTAGAATCGGCACGGGCAGGCAGATCAGCACCAGCACCAGGATTGCAGACAGCATGTAGGGTAGGTGTGACCGGCTGTAGCATTCCACGTAGCCATCAAGATAGAGCACCTGTCGCTGACTGGTTAAGGGCACACAGCGCAGCAGCAGGAAGCACAGGCAGGGAAGATGCGCTGTAGAGCAGAGGATGACCAGCCAGAAGACATGCACGATGGAGTTGCGCTTCATCAGCCGCTTCCAGCACGACAAACCATGCCCACGCCGTGCCGCACACCACAGCAGAAACGTCAGCAGAGGCAGCATGATCGGTATGGCCATTCTACACATCACGGCATTTAGCTGTGAGGTCATGTCGAATTTACTGAAGCATATTGAACCAAGACCGAGTGTCAGGAAACGACGAACAGCCACTATAGAATCCCAAGAATTACTTCCAGACACGAAAAAGAAGACCTGTGAAGAAAAAGGGAAAGAAATACAAATTTAAAAAAAAGAGAAGAAAACACATGAGAACGAGTTATGCAGCAACTATCCACGACTGTAACAAGATGATAAACAGTCAGAAAGTGTGCTAATACGGCACCAAACTGACAGGCTACTGAGACATTCAGCGACCTGAGACCTAGCTCTAACACACCTCCAGTGCGCAAACCAACAACCTTCCAACTTGGAAAGTTCATGGTTACGTAGGACCGAAGAGAGGAAGGTGAGTGCAGCGAAAATGTGCACAAGCCAAGTCCCACGGCAACAACGAATGCCGACTGTTACAGGACGTTTTCGCTGCGCTCAACTTCCCCTCTTCGGTCCTACGTAACCATGAACCTTCCAAGTTGGAAGGTTGTTGGTTTGCGCACTGAAGGTGTGTTAGAGCTAGGTCTCAGGTCACTGAATGTCTCAGCCTGGGTACGGTAGCCTGTCAGTTTTGTGCCCTATTATCACACTTTCTGACAGTTTATCATCTTGCTGCAGTCGTGGATAGTTGCTGCATAACTCGTTCTCATGTGTTTTCTTCTCTCTTTTTACATTTGTTACTGGTTCAGTATCCGAGTTAAAATACAGATTAGTATAGATTATTTGAGAGTAATAATTCGGCTTACTCTATAACACGTTTATTTCGGTGTAACTTTATTTTCCGTACTTTTGGTAGAGAAACCAGGCACCTAAATTTTAGATTACACCTAAAAGGCACTAGAGTATGCACTGTATGTGAAGGGCAGGCTGGTCACCTAACTCTACATTACACCTGAAACCTGGCAGGTCCCTGACACCGAAATTTTAGTACACCGAAAATGACATGTTATACAGAATGAGTGCGCTGACAAATAGGATCTAACACGTTTAACTGTAACAGGTAACCATGACGAGCACGGCACATAACAGAAAAGCATGAATCAGCATGTGTACTACAACAATCAGGACTGGATACCAAATGACTGTACACTGAGGATTTGCTACCATGAATACGTACGTACGCACGTGCTCCCGACTCCCACACGCACCCTCACGATC
>NC_088650.1:19128640-19213640 GCF_964019385.1 Sycon ciliatum
AATGCAACGACATGCGTAAATCATAGTCGTAACATAAATTCGTAACAAATGGAATATACCGTAGATTCTCTATTATAAGCGCCGTGCTTATATTTTTTCAACACTCCTCTACCCCGTGCTTATATTGGAGACCGCGCTTATATTGGAGACCGTGCTTATATTTTTTTCAACCAATACATCCGTACAGAGCAAGAAGAAATACATGCGAGATATCATGCATCCCGCATTGATTTCCACCAAGACCGTGCTAATATTAGAGACCGTGCTTATAATGTTTCGAAAGGTGCTCACAGTGTGCTAGTATTAGAGACCGGGCTAGTAATGGAGACCTGTGCTTATAATAGAGAATATACGGTAGTTATAGTGGTCAGGCTCTGGGCCAGGTTTATCAGAGTGGTTGCCATTCCAGGTCATACTGCATTTGCTTTCGCCATGATGGATGAAACGACTAAGAGGAATTCATAATTGATTACAGTGAGGTACCTCTTTTTGCAATAGTGAATTATGGGCTAGAACAAAACACCTACAGCACCCATAGTCTTCTGTATTCTAGGTTGCATAGTGTTGGTTCAAGGATGCTGAAATGCTCAATTATCATACACCGGAAAATTTCTTTGCACAACTATTTGTAGAATTCATGCATGATCCCATCCAAAATCTTACCCAAAACTGTCACCACCAACATGCCTTTCGTGCCCGGTGCACCAAGCAAGGAAATCCGACTGAACCTTAGGTGGGACGAAAAGGTTGCTGGCTCCTCTGGCTGGAATGTATGGCCACGTATTTTCATCAGAACGCTGCTGTGTGTCTCTTCCTGGGCCACCTACAACGGGAAAGATGGAGAATCCAGAATTGGGCGTCTTGAAGATTGCCTTTTCGGAATTTGAGCCATGCACCATACACAGATGTATTCAGTTTTATGGAGGGTGGTCAGTGCATTGAGGCGGGGTGAGGGCAGTACATTGAGGAGGACAGTGCATTGAAGGGGAGGGGGGGCAGTACATTGAGGGGGGGGGGGAGTACATTGGAAGACAGTAAATTGAGGTGGAAAGTACATTAGGGGGGGGGGGGCAGTGCATTGAGGGGCAGTGTAGCTTATTGAAGGAGCAGTACATTGAGCCGCAATGTACTGCCCTCCAATGTACTGGGGGGGGGGGGCAGTGCATTGAGGAGGCAGCACATTGCAGGGCAGTACTCTGAGCAATACATTGAAGGCGTGCAAAGCGTCAAACTTCATCACCATTGCTTTCCTTGCTGGTCTCTCTTCCAAGAACTGTCACCGTGCAGTACTCAAGTACATGTAGCAGTTAAACTATTTCTAGCCTGAGTGAGAGGCCATGAAATACACACACACATACACGTACACGCCCACATACACACACTCACACACGCATGCCAGCGAGCGCGGGTGAGCGCGCACACACACACACATACACACACATACACACATTGACATGCTGACACACAGGCTAACATACTGACACAACGACGGACCTGCAACGAAACAGTAGTGGGCCGGTCGTTGAACACTTCATCGGCCACGGTCACTTTGAGGTTGAACTCCTCACCAGGCGCTGGATGCAGGACAATGCTGGAGATGCTGGACTCAGGCACAATTCGCTCGCCATCTGAGTCCTGCTGACATGCCTCGTGTGGGATATTTCTATTGTACCACTGGTAAACTGTTGAAGCCCACGGAGTCAGGACGAGCCTGTAACCTGGCAGTATCGGTGTGCTTGTTCGTTGCAGGCTGTGGTAAAGGAAGGCAAGTCTAAACAGATAACAGTCCGTGGCCAGAGGCAGTGGTTTCCTGCAGTGCACACAGGTTGAAGCAGACATAATAAGTTTGAATGAGCTAGGAACTAAGAACAAATCTAACCCTGTAACTTCGTAAGCCAATGTACTGTTGCGGACATGGAAATCCGGTCGGAGGTCAAGCGGCCGGGCCCAGGGTGCTGGCCATGCAGCCGTGAGTACGTGTACAATCAACTCGTGTACTGCACGCAACGTTCTGTGCACACTGTGGGCACCGGCCCCGAGTCATTGGACCGCATTTCCATGTCCACGACAGTACAATAGAGCTGGATCATTTTAAGTGATATGCCACAGCCAGCCCAGAGTCATGACAACGCTGACTTTCGATCCACTTGGATCCCGTTCTCATACCTGCTTGGGTTAGGTTTTCCTTCACATTAGGGTGACACATCCACAGGTAGTGACTGGTATGGGCTCTCCAAGTCGAGGACCCACCGCTGGTACAGAAAAAACATCCCACCTGCATGTGACAGGATGAGCCTACCCACTCCATTATACTGCACGGTGGCTACTTCCTCCGGAAACAAAAACTTCGTGACTTTTTTTACATGACTTTCCAAGGAGTTACTGTGTTTGTGCCTGTGTTTGTTCGCAACGTCGACACCGTTGCTCTGCGACGACTGTCGGCTCTCCAGAATATGAATTATGCTTTCCTTCCGAAATGTCATGTCAGTGTTCCAGGCTGATAGAACCAGGGAGAAAGAGCGAAATAACAGCAGCGAAAAGTAGTGAAAAAGTCATGAAGTTTGTTGTTTCCGGAGGAAGTATGTGCAGAGGAGCTCCAACTTGACTTAGAAATCGCTACCGTATGTCCCCGATTATAAGTCGCACTTTATTGTAAGTCGCACCCCCAATTTCAGGTCTGAGCCATAATGTTTTGATATTGAATTCAGTAGTAAGTCATGCTCGATTGTAAATCGCACACCATTTTTCGTATTTTTTCCCCTGGAGTTTTAGTGTTAAAATGATGAGATTTATAGTCGAGGAGATATGGTATTTTTGCTATTTGTTGACTTCCTACATCAACATCTGCAGACCCTCGGGGTGGCTCACAACAAGTCACCCAACGGAACAAATAGCAGCCCTGGGAACACCACCCCATGCAAGGATCAAGGTATAGAAGACTTTAGTCTAACCAAGCATCATGCGAACTGTGAACTTGATATACTGGTCTGCATTATGCAAAAGGGATCGCTTCAGTCAGGGGGGGGGGGGGGGGGGGAGAGAGACTTGTTGCCGCCAACGGCAGAAAAGAGAATTTCAAATTTACCACATGACTAAGCTACACATGGCAGGCATCGTATGGTGACTATGTTCAGCTCACATCCAACACATATACATGCACACACAGAATCTCCATTGGGCAGCTGCCCCCACTCACCGATGGCGTTTGATTTCATCGACAATCACACCTCGCTTGCACAGATCCTTGAAGTACCAAACTTTATCGCCGATGGTTTTGTAGCAGGATGTTGTGGCAGTGTTGAAAAATAGCCATGATGGCAGTGTACCAAGAGCGAGCACCGTCGAAGACGAGTTGGAAACATAGTTTGTGACATACATGTCCTGCCTGCGACTGTAGCAGTGTGTGGGCTGTCTAAACTGGCGATTGACGACATCTGGCTCACACGAAGCAGGCTCCTGCATAGAAGCCGGATCTAGAGACGGTGGTCCTTGCTGGCCGGAGTGGTCAGAGTAGCACACCTCCGATGCCAGACTGCTTCTCATCGGATCATTTCCAATACTAGAGTTCATAGACATCTTCCTCTCTGGTATATAATCAGCTGGTCCACTGCGAGCCAAGCATACTTCGAGAAAGTCTGGATGAGTGAGGTAGCCATTAAGCAACTTCGCGTACAACTTATCTAGAGAATTTGAACCAACAAGAACAATCGTGTTCTGTGTTTGAGAAGATGTTCATTGACCTTGGCAATGGCTTCAGCTATTCATGACACAGCTGTTGTAACACTCATCTCACAACACTCTCAAAGCACATGGTTACGGATTGCAAGTTGTTCCTTGTCTCAAACCGTCAGAGGAGAAGACAAAGGCAGTGCAAGTATGCATACAGCTTAGCTTGCCATGAATTCCTACGGTGTGTACTGTTAATGTGTATAGCCAGTACGTGTTATTAAGTAGCCATACTACACTGAAGTAGCCATACTACACTGAAGTAGCCATACTACACTGAAGTAGCCATACTACACTGAAGTAGCCATACTACATACTACACTGAAAACGTTTGTATTTGTCACTTACATAATCTCTGTTTTGTCTGCACAGTAACTACATTCCTGAAGATGGGCCTTGCCCGAAAATTAGAATAATTTTTTAAGAGTAACTCTCTATCACTGTAACATGATACTATATACAGTCAGAAAGTGCAATAACTAGGCACAAAACTGACAGAGTACTGAGACATTCGACGTCCTGACACCTAGCTTCAACACATCTCCGTAGCGCTAACCGACAGCCTTCCAACTTGGAAGGTTCAAGGTTATGGAAAGACCAAAGAGGGGAAGGCAAGCGCAACGAAAACGAGCAAAAGCTACAGTCCCAACGGAACAAATATCGTACTGGTCTCGTCATCGTCCAGTAACAATCGACATTCTTTGTTCCGTTGGGACTGTAGCTTTTGCTCGTTTTCGTTGCGCTTGCCTTCCCCTCTTTGGTCTTTCCATAACCTTGAACCTTCCGAGTTGGAAGGCTGTCGGTTAGCGCTACGGAGATGTGTTGAAGCTAGGTGTCAGGACGTCGAATGTCTCAGTACTCTGTCAGTTTTGTGCCTAGTTATTGCACTTTCTGACTGTATATAGTATCATGTTACAGTGATGGAGAGTTACTCTTAACTCGTATCCATATGTCCTTTTATCTTCTACATTTATTTATGGCTCAACATCCGAGTTTCAAATTTAATATCTCTTTTTTCTTTTAGTGATTGGTGTAGCCCAGAGACCGTTTGGAGAGTGAAGATGTATGGATACACTACACTGACATCGTGTTTCAAATCTAAAGAGACGGGAGATCGGCAATAGGCTCGGACAATAGAACAGCACCAACCAGGCTCTGCCGACTCTGCTTGTAACAAACTCGAATGTGGTGGGTTTCGCCATGTGAACAACTATGCTCTATAGACATAGACCATGGTCCTTCACATCACGAAATCCGCCATATCCCACATCTCTTTAACCCATACTGTATTAGGAGGATGAAAAAGTGCTTTTGCTCCAAGTTTCACGCACTAAGCAATCATCAGAAAACGATAATGAAGAAATCTGGATACTGGTCTATATCCCCGCAAAGCAAAAGTGTAAATGACAGTAGTCGTGAAAGATTGCATCATGGCATAAGATTAAAAGGTGCGAATGACAGTTTAACCCATATAACCCATATAAACCTGACAATTTGTAGCAAACTGTTTTTGTTTATAACAAGCCACATATTGTCGGGGAGTCAGTGCAAATACTTGTAAGTACATTTATGCCGCTGAGTCGTGGACGGCGTGCCAAGTATGAAATGTTGCTAGTCCAGAGTCAACAACTCAGTGTAGGGTGCTTAGTTCATTCAAACAAAGTATTGCATGCAACACAGCTGTTTACCATCTCCTACCTCTTACATCTTTTTGTCTACTTCGAGTATGTACGTACATGTATATCACATGCCATGACGATTGTGAAATTTCTTTGGATTTTGACAGGCCAAGACAACAGCCACTGTCACCCAGAACGATCCGGCAGCACTGTGACATGCAGCACCTAACGGTCGGGGTGAGTAAACAGGAGCAGAAACTAAATCTAGACTGGACCCACCTGATGTGATGTTCTCGTTTCGCTTTCCAATAGCGCCATAGTTCTCCCAGGCGGCAGGGACATAGGGTGGACAGTAGCACAGCTGTGCAAACCCACTGCCACGGCCATTGCCAAACACCTTGCTCAAGTAAGGCTTGAACACGTCAAAGCAGTGCATCAACGACGCCATGAACACTGCTGACACCTTGAACGGTGACGATCTTGGAGACATGTTCCCAAATAGTACCGACTAGAAAACAAACAGGCCAGAAGAACAATTTTACTGTAAAACTGGGATTTTCCGTGGTGTAATATTTTCATTATTTCCCAAAATCAAAGGTTTGGTAGCGCGAAAATTCCGGTCAAGCAGTTTTCCAGATCCAAAAATGCATTTTGCACACTGTGAGGCATGGCATTGTTGAATTTTAGGTTGCGTTTTATTTTAGGTAAAATTACCTCTACGGCGAAGTTACGGAAAAATCTCCGAAATTTTCAGGTTTCACTGTAGACATGCAGAATTAAGCATGCATGCAGGTGCAGGATACCCGTGCTACACAAGATACCACCGACTTTCAGTCCTTCCACATTTGCTATTGAACAATGACCTACTTCTTGTCTTGATTATATTCAGATAGGAGAATGAGCACACTCATACCACGAGAACAATGGAACAATATTTTAAGATTTGAACGTCGTTTTCATGTGATAGTCATCAGAAATCATTGCATGCCACAATAACGCCTTCAATAGTGCTAGCTTTAGAATATCGGTGTTTCGTGTATTACCGTATTTTCCGGAGTATAGTGCGCACTTTAGATGTGCTATTCAGTTAGGCCCTAAATCGCAGGTGCGCACTATGCTCCGAATATGAAATGCATGTACTTCAATGAAGATTGAAGTGCGCACCCCCAATGGAGATTCGGGGTGCGCGTTATACAAAGGTGCGCACTATACTCCGAAAAATACGGTAGTTTTACATCTAGTAATGTTCACTTTATGGTACACAGTGTACCAACAGTATCTTTTCCTTTGTAGTCCAACTCTCAGTGTGATAACGATTTCTGACACATGAAAACGACGTTCAAATCCTAAAATATTGCTCCATTGTTCTCACGGTATGAGTGCGCTCACTTTGCCTTCATCGATAATAATTTTTATTATATTATTTGCTTAGTGTTTAAGATGCCGCGGAACTTTGGTAAGTGTGAGAAGATATCAGAGAAAAGTTGACATGCAGGCTTCATTCTCCAATTCAATAGATCTCCGAATCAATGAAATAAGGTTAGGCCTGTTCTAGTGATTAGCGTTAAAAAAAATTATAAAGGCAACAAAAACGAAAACAGCATTAATAAGGACGATGATGACAACAACGACGACGACGAGAAATAATTAATCAGAGTGCTCGCACTATTCACCTTAACTCACAAGCACTTTGCCTCCATCATGCATGTCTATTGGAGCCACTTCTACCAGATTTGAGACTAGCAGATGCCTTACCGTGATGTAGATCAATAACGTGATTTGGGCAGTTTGCAATTGAAACTGAGGGAACATCTTATGCTGGTCTGTATTCATGAATCCCTATGTTTCCTTGGCGACACATACTCATCTGGCGGATATGTGTGAAAAAACTGGGAATATTCATTGGTTTGAGGGTAAGATGCAAACGGGAAAAGTCTGAAGAAAAAGATTACTGTCACCACCAGGACTCGAATCAGGCAGAGACCTTCGCTTGAGGCCAGCGATGCTCTAACCACTGAGCTATGGTGCAGCTGTCATCCAAGCAGAGACCGTTTAACATTTTCTTCAGCCTTCAAAACTCACACTTCCTGTGTATCCACACAGGCGGGTGGGATGCAGCCCCCCACTGTCAAACTGTGAATAACAATAATAATTGGAACTGGCCATGTAGAATCAGTGACTTACCCAAATTGATTCGTTTCTGACTTGAGCATTGTTGGGAAAAAGCACTGGACAGAAGGCGCTGCTCGCGCTGCGTTTTCGGCCCCGTTCTAGCAGGATTCGGCCCTGGGTTGCTGAACTTGTAGTCTCGCCAGCGAACAATCCGTCACCATTCCGTACGGCCGAGTTGCCTGACACAATGAAATGGTCAGCCTTTAGCACACAAAAGCATAACCATGGTACACCGTCCACCCGCCGCCAGTGGGAGGATGTCAACAATCTGCTCAATTCAAGTTCCTAAAGTTGCAGGTGTTAATGGTAGCAGGAATGTGCGAATTTTACCATTTACGCTTGTCACAAACTTGCTGCACCCCCCCCCCCCCCCCTTGCCCTACCTCTAAACAGCAACAACTACCAGCACTTACAAGACGAGCATCAACGATGGAGAACAAGGCCAAGTGAATGCCACCACCCTCAAAGCCTGTGTTGTTCGTGATTGACATGGAACCCGTAATCCTCAAATAGGACCGGGAGAGCATCACACCGCCAATTGAATTCCTTGTGATAACCCTATAGGCACAGAGAAGGAAAGAGGATCCAGCCACCCAGCCAGCCAGCCATCCAGCCACCCAGCCACCCACCCAGCCACCTAGCCACCCAGCCAGCCAGCCACCCAGCCAGCCAGCCAGCCAGCCACCCAGCCAGCCAGGCAGACAGCCAGGCAGACAGCCAGCCAGCCAGCCACCCAGCCACCCAGCCAGCCAGGCAGACAGCCAGGCAGACAGCCAGGCAGACAGACACGTAGACATGCAGATATAAGCATGTGCATGCATGTATGCACAAACACATACAAATCACCCATACATGCACGCACACACCTTTCGACCTTTGATCTTTTGACGCCCATCACCAGAAGCCATAGCAATTTGTGCTGGGATTGTACCATTCAACAGCTTGCAAGGCTGAAGAATTGACTGCCATTATTCAGCCTGGTCTACACCAGACTGCTATGAAGTGGCTTTTCTGGCCAGTGAATCCCTACCTTTTGGCCTTTTCATTTGTCCCGCACACACATCACACCACATACTCCGGCATGCACTGGCTGTTGGTAACCACCCAGGAGAATGAAAGAAAAGTCAGGAGGAGTCTGAGAAAGAGAAGAAAGGCATGTGTGACCATAATTAGCGGGAATCGAACCCGCAATCTCTCCACACACACACACACACACACACACACACACACACACACACACACACACGCACACGCACACGCACACACACACACACACCTTTTTTCGGGAGTGCTCTGAACACATAGTACCACCATGCTACGATTTAAGTCTCACTCGGCCATATCATTACCCACTCCCATAGGCTGTGAGCCAAGGAGTCGGGGAGTAGTACCGGATACGTTCAAAGTGAGCAATCCGTACACTCACGGTTTGGCATGCAATTGACTGAATTGCATCGTTTCTGGCGTGCTAGAAACTAGTCACCATACAACCGCAAAGCAATACACCATTATATTGGTTATTTGTGGTTAACTCACATCTTGGCTCCACTGACGCTAGCTTCCAGTGCCAAATTGGCAGTGCAAACATTTGCAAGTAGGCATGTCAATCAAGTGATGCAGTTTGCTACACGCGCAGCTACACAGATCAGAGTCACACTTACATTACGCCTCCCGTTTCCACTGTGGTACCGATGATATACAGTGCTGCATTCCCTCCATTACCTGACAGTGTACAGGCATGCATGTGTACTGACACAAACACGTCCTTTGCAATCATTTTCTTCTTGTGCAAAATTTCCGGCGAGCCGTCAGTTGATCGCACGAGTACAGCACTACCTGGTGTTCTGCAGCCCAGTGTTCTAGCACGGTTGTCAACAAACGTGTCCCTGGTCAAATACACCTTGTTACGCCGCTCGGAGTTGTCAAAACGGAAGAACACTGCAAAGCCAGATCCATCGAAATCAGCTGTATTTCCCCTGAACTCGCTGTCGGTGATTGACAATGTGTTGTTTCTGCTCTTGCCACGCAAGATTGCCAAAACTGCGCTGCCGTACGTTCCAACATTCCCTGTAAATTCACACCTTGTCACGTTCATAGTGCAGTTCACTGCAGCATCACCACCCTTGGCAGGAAATTGGAGGACCAGGGCGCTTCCGAAAGGAGTGATATTATCGTGGAACGTGCACCCTTCTATGAGCACTGACTGGCCAATGGCACCATCCATGTTAAGGTTGATCGCTACGCCAATGGCACGAGTCGCAGATATTGAAGCCGTTCTCTGATTGCTGGTGGCCCTGCCTTCGCCCAGGTGCTCAAATGTACAGTTACAGAATATGATGGTCTGAGCATCTTTCCAGGAAGACCTACTCCTCGCTGCTGGCAATGCTGAGCAGGAGATTAGCTTCAGCCAGTGACGGAGAGCGCGCTCTTCCACAGGAGACAGTGATTCTCTGCTACTTTCTCCACTCACCGAAATGTTCACGGCCACCGAAGTGTTTCTGTCTTCAAAAATACTAAAGTAGGGAGTATTATTCAGCCTTGACCCTGTCACCGTACAGTTTATGAAGTTGACCTGTCTGGAGCGCTGTACGCGGATAGCCGTCCTGTAGGGTGATGGCAAATGTACGAGAACGTTATGAAAGAGGATTGCAGTTGAATCGTGGACGTCAATAAGCACTGAAGGCTTATATATTGGTGCGGAGTGTTCGAGGATCGCCACTCGCTCCAAGACTATAACCGACGTGCTCTGAATGCTGATCAACCGGCGAGCGGATTCGGCACCGGGAGTTCCCATCATCAAAGAGTTTGGGAACCAGTACAGCTTGGCATGACTGCAATCACCACTGTGTTGCCCAGACAACCTGATCACTAGGTTGGATACACTGATATGAACTGCAGAGGCATAGTAACCATGACGATTGCCCAGAGGGTCTACTATGGGCGGGCTGGCCAGTATACGGCAGTCGGATAGTCGTGCGTCGGCCATCAGCACAATGTGTATGGCTACAGTATCGTTCAACCTCACCACAGAGTGTGCGTTACCACTGCCTTGGCCAGTATAGAGGCTGTAGGCTCCAGGACTGTAGCGAAGTGCGTGTGCAGTCTGCACCGCAGCATGTAGGCTGCCGCACTGAGCTCTTCTTGAGCCGCACAAGTCCTCCACTGATTCCAGTAGTTGTAGATTTCCACTCTTCGCAGCGTTTTGGTTGAGGGAAGTGGTTTGCAGGGTAATCAGTGGTGAGACCTCAATCAGAACCGGAGATGGGCTACTTGAACAGCCATATGTAAACATGGACAAAACTTGCAGCAGCAGCAACAACAGTAGCTGCACACACGACCCCGACACTGGTACCGTCCCAGCTAGCAGCCTGCACTTCTTCATTCTTGTTCGGTTCGCACCGGATCGCATCAGCATTGCACTCGTTCAAGAAACGCGCATTGAAGATCGATCACCACTGCATAAGCGAAAGCTTGCCGGTTGGCCGCACTGGTCCAAATCTTACGGCTTCGGCCTCCGACAGTACGGTCACCGAATAACAATGCTACCAGCTGCGTCGACCCCTTTTTCACGAAGTAGAGAGAGACATAAGCACGGCAACTCGTCGACATCAAAATTATTTCCCTTGGCTCTCTTCGTCCGGCCTGGTGAATACAGCACGAACAAGTTGCCGGGTTGGAGACAGCGGCACTGCCCGGAGGAAAACACGACTTGGTGTAGCATGGCGGTCTCACCAAGGAGGCCTGCCCCAGGGCAAGGTTATTTTCTGGAGCTACCAGCGTCTGCGAACCATACTAGTACGTCGTACTTCCTGTGCCACATGCAACAGAAACAGGCTGTAGCGGATCCGTCCTGACGTTTGAGCCGAGGTCAACTTCGTTCTTCGACATGCAATAGCCATTCTTCAATGGTTTCTTCGCATTTTCGTCCAGCGCCAGATGCCTGTAGGCTGTAGGTCTCTCCGCCTTTGACTAATAATAGTAGTTAGTACTACTAAGTACTAAGTACTAGTAGATCTACCTCGTTTTGCCACAGTCCAGAAATAGGCGGAAGCTTCAAAATAATACAGTCATCATACTCAGTCATCTGTATCATAACTATTAGTGGAAGCCACCGAAAATCCAGTATCCTCCATCGATCCGATGTCGGTAATGCGCCAGTGACGCAGCGACTGACGGAGAATCGTAGCCGACATAGGATGCACGTCGGGCTTCATGACTTGTTATGAGCCCTCCGACAAGCGCCGCACATGTAGATCTACATGATTGAGCAGATCTACCGCGTTGTTGAACGACGTTACGTGGACTGTCTGTAGATCTATCATCTACAAATAGCGGAGTCCTCCGGATCGATAGCTAGAGTGCTCAATGCGGAAGCAGAGCAGTAACACACGAGTCACAGGAAAACCACGCGTCTTGATTGTCGTAACTTAAAGTTTCATGCCATATAGCAATCTTCAGACAACTGATTAAAAAAAAAAGATCTATCATCTATAATAATTATTAATTTTGTCTTATAAGGCCAAACTAAAGAAGGTGTGTGGTTCGACTCACCCGACCGACCGTACAATTTCAGCCCGACCGTAACTTTTTTTCGGCGGGCTGTCGTGTGACTGACGTACGTGGACTGAACACGTCCACGTCTACGTGCTGTGCGGCGTGAGTCTGCGGACGCAGGCGGCTCCTTTTGGACTTGACTTGTAGTTGTACTGCAGTGCAGTGCAGTGAGTGGTACGACTGCTGCCTTGTGCTGGTAGTAGAGTCTACTCGATACGCGTATACAGTGTATTTACATGTACTAAAAATATATATTAAAAAAAAAAAAATCCGCCCGCCCGCCCGTTAAAAAAATGTCCATGTTAGTCGAACCACACACCTTCTTTAGTTTGGCCTAAGTAATAGTTATATTAAAGGGGAAGTATACCCTAAAATCAAATTTTCACCAGTTGTAGTCTTCTGGGTGCTGAGTCGAATGGTCTTGGTCCGAGGAAGCTGCGACGCTCCCTTCCTACTTGAATCCCAATCGAACTCGCGCACTTCCACCGAAACTGGGTGACTGCGCCCTACTAGATGGGGATTTGTATGCAAAATGTCACTAAAAGCGCCATTTCGTTCTTATAAAAGCACGGATGACCGCGATTGGCCCATATGTTGTAGTCTTTTGGACGCTGAGTCGACTGGTTTTGGTCCGAAAAGGCTGTGATGCAGCGTTCCTCCTTTATTCCCAATCGAACATGGTTGAACAAGCGGTCACGTGCTCCTGCGTACGCCAGTCACCTGGTCACCGTGCCTGCAGGGTACAACTTACTAGCCTGTTTGACCTTTTTTGGGTGCAGTCCTGTCACTCGAGTTGAACTCGAGTTGAACCTTGGTGTGAAAGTTGTCACCTGCTGGCGCGGTGACCAGGTGATTTGGGCACCCAGGAGCACGTGACCGCTTGTTCAACCATGTTCGATTGGGAATAAAGGAGGAACGCTGCATCGCAGCCTTTTCGGACCAAAACCAGTCGACTCAGCGTCCAAAAGACTACAACATATGGGCCAATCGCGGTCATCCGTGCTTTTATAAGAACGAAATGGCGCTTTTAGTGACATTTTGCATACAAATCCCCATGTGACATTTTGCATACAAATCCCCATCTAGTAGGGCGCAGTCACCCAGTTTCGGTGGAAGTGCGCGAGTTCGATTGGGATTCAAGTAGGAAGGGAGCGTCGCAGCTTCCTCGGACCAAGACCATTCGACTCAGCACCCAGAAGACTACAACTGGTGAAAATTTGATTTTAGGGTATACTTCCCCTTTAATATTATTAGGCCACCCAGAATTAATTCGTTGTTTCGGATCACCCGACCGACCGTCTTTTTTCACCCGACCGCAAAATGTTTTTTTTTAATAGTGGATGCAAATGTACAGACTAGACTATGTACACACGCGACCCTAATAATAGCAGTCTAGATATCGCCCTCAGAAGCAGTCATCAATGGTCATGGCTAGCCAAATGACAGGTGCTTGGTGATGACGTTGTCTTCTATCTCCGATCCGTCCTGAAACAGCATCAGCTCCGCCACCTTGTCGCTATTTACAGAAGTTTTCAAGGTGAGAGCTGCTCGTCAGACTCGTTTGCCAGCGAGGCCAAGATCTGGTCCTGGATCATGGAGGGGACCTGGTCCTGGATCTGATGGGACCATGACCAGATGACTGCGCTGGATTGGCTACACTACAGTCAGATTTGATCGACTGGCTAGATGGACAAAAGCTATTCGATGTACATGTATGCACATGGACGTAACCAAAATAAAAAATAAAATAAAATAAAAAATAAACCCGACCGACCGACCCTGGTACGGATGAGTGAAGTGACCCGAAACAACGAATTAATTCTAGGTGGCCTTATTAGTATATTACCACACGTAGTCTAGAGTTTCCCGTTCCACCCCACCTCAGCTCGGTTACGTGTGGAACGTGTGGTATCATAACATGGTTAGCATTTTACCGTTCACGCTATTTTCGACGGTCGCCCTGCACCCTTTTTTGTGTGTGTAGACATGGCATTTTACAGTTCACGCGCTAGATACAACGTAACGGCACTCGTACCCCAAACCCAAAATACCGTCGGTTTGGTACCGTTTCGACGATAGAAAGCTCTTTTAGCGGGAGAACGAAACGGTAAGATTCCAACTAGGGTTACCTCACACGTCTATCGTTGCGTCAGGAGTCAGGACTCAGAAGCTGAACTGCTAACCGTGTCTCGAAAACACATCAAAAACAGTAGACTCGCCGACCGTCAAAATAGCGTGAACGGTAAAATGCTAACCATGTCTATTCTAACATAGTAGACCTACAAGGCTTATGGTTAGGGTCCAGCGGATAACGCTCCGAAAATGTTCGTATAATCCTAACCATAATGCTCCAAAAACGGCCTTAAAATGCTGATTATAATGCTTCGGCAAGGGATATAATGCTCTTCATTTGGTACAAAAATGGAAGAAAGTCTGCACATTGTCAAACTTCCAGGAAATTACGCATATCGTCGATCTGCATCTGAAGCTGCCACCTTATCTCTCACGAGCTCCACCACTTTTTGGCACTATAAGACATGATCGCTTCTCCATTGATTGCTCTCCATTCCAACTTTGATGTAAGGTTGTGGCAGAATAGTCGGTGTATCAAATCTTTCCCCTAATTATCCATGTAGTGAGAGATGAAACCATTATTGCAGGTAGTCATTCATTGTTGGGATGAAGTTAATCTTGGCAAATAGTATTCCTGCCTGCAGACAAGCTGTCACTGCGTCCACTCTGTGAATAATGTCTTCATCTGAAACACCAGACATGAGGCCAGCTCCTGAGATCCGATCTCAGATGGAGAGCCCTCCCATTTGCGGAAATCCTGAAAACACGTGGTCAGACGTTATTTTGCCACTCTACATCCTTTGCTTGTGCTCTCATCTTCTCCTTGAGATGGTGTGTAGACGTATGGCTTGCCACTATACTCCTCCTTTCTGATAGCATTAATTTAACTGTAGGCCTGGCATTACTACCGTCAACAACTAACTGTACGTGCTTCATCAGGAAAGTAAGAGAGGCGCTGCTGAGCAATCGACTTGGTACTGAGTCCATGAGAAATTCTAGTTCTTTTCGAGCCTCCTGAGCTGAACTCGGCAAGGGCAGTTCTTTTGGAACGAGCTCTTTCTGTTTATAGCCGCTCCTTCATCCTGGTCTAAATTTAGCAATGCATCAGTGTTTACGTCAGTATTGCTAGAGATGCTAGCGCCAGAGCCTCTGGCACGACTAGAAAACTCTTCTTCGTCTGTTTGATATTCACTTTGCGTATGTCTCCTCCATAGCTAGCTAGCTCTCCATTATTCTAAAAGTAAAAGACACCTCGTAAATAATTTCTCCGGATTTGTGTCACTTGAACTGCCTCGGCCTCGGTTGGGCATGCTTCACAAATGGCTTGTATACATTTACCTGACCACATCGCTACAATCATAACGTTTTTATGTAGCAATAGTTATGTAGCGTTTAATAGTGCTTAAGGTGTTACGTGTCTACACAATCACAAAGTCATGCACCGGTACAATGCATAGTGCTCAAATGCCCGGAAAGGGCGGTGAGAAGTACGCAATAGGTACACAAAAGGAGTAAAATAGGGCTGTTTCGTTGTTACTCAGAGTTTCATGGCAAAAACCAATCATCAGACATCTCATGATCATGATTGTAGCCGATTGTTGCCAAAAACCTGGGATTTCCCTATATTATCCACTATGAAACTCGTTATGCCGCTCAAACCTCACATAATGCTCGTTTTGTTCCTTTCTAATGCTCCATAATGCACCAGGCAGGCACAGTGGGTTGGTCAAAGACCATGAATGAGATACGAGAGGTACATGTACCACTGGAGATACTCGACCAGAATGACCGGTCCAGGCCCTCGATATCGATAGAGCATGCAATTCATTCAGCCCAGCGAGCCAAGTCAGCAGCTCTGGCGGAACGGCTAAAACATGACGAACAGCGGTATATGAGCGCCAAGGAAACACTTACTCCGCTTGCCGCCCGCCAGTTGGAACACCTTTCGGCCAAGGGTGTATCGAGCTGGCTCCACACCCTTCCGCTGCGTGAGCACGGCTTCAGTCTGTCCAAGTGCGACTTCCGCGATGCCATTGCGCTGAGGTACGGATGGCCTCTGAGGGATGTCCCGGAGAAATGCGTGTGTGGCCAGGATTTCACCGCGGCTCATGCGATGTGCTGCTCAACCGGGGGCTTCCCTACCATTAGACATAATGAGGTACGAGACATGATAGCGGACTTAGTCACGGAGGTGTGCCCTGACGTGTCTGTGGAGCCATTGCTCGCGCCGCTGGAGGGCGAAGTCTTCAGAGCTGCCAGCACCAACACGGCACATGATGCCCGATCTGACGTCCGCATACGTGGGTTTTGGACAAGGGCACAGAACACTTTCCTTGACATTCGAGTCTTTCATCCTGACGCCGCCTCGTACGCAAAGAAGCCCATCGCTGACCTCCTTCTCCAGCACGAGAGGCAGAAGAAGCTGCAGTATGGCGAAAGGATTGTCAATGTTGACCGTGGTGACTTTACCCCGCTTGTCTTCACCACGGCTGGCAGTGCATCCCCAGAATGCTTGCGGTTTTTGAAGCGATTATGCGCTATGCTGGCACAGCATGATGGCAAGCCCTACGGCGAGGTTATGGCCTATGTCAGATGCCGTCTGTCGTTTGCACTCCTCCGAGCTGCAGTTATGTGCATCAGAGGGGCTCGCTCTGCATACCATCGACCGGTAAATGCATTGCGCCCACTAGCCATGGCTGAGGGACGGATGTAACAGTGGTGTGTATAACCTCGCTAATGGCAGTGTCCTCAATGCTAATGGACGCGTCATGTTTTTGTTTATAATTTAAGGTGCAATTTAGCGCTGATGTGGGTATTTCTTTGCTTTTCTTCATTTGGTCCTTTAAAATGAAGCGGCTTTTTATTTCCTTTTTTCTTCTTTTGCACCGAGATATTATTTCTTGCTGTTTTTTACCGGATGTGTCACGACTTTGAATTGAATTGAATTTTCCTGAATTGTTTTGATTTTTAGCGTTATAAGCGGCTTTATTGACATTGCTCTTCAGATTGGATTTTTTATTTTTTATTGGCCCGTAAAAGAGGTTTTTCAGCCTGAAAAAAAAAAAAAAAAAAAGAGGTACATGTACCTGGTTCAAGTCCTGCCTGGGAGCGGTTTTTCCAGCCGTGCTGCTACCCACAGTCAACTGGGAACTTGTGGCCAGGCACAAGGGGTACATGGATGCAGCTAATGGGGTCGTTTTCGGCACTTGTGCCAGTGGTTGTGAGACTTACCCACTCACCCCCACCGTTAGGCGCTGCATCTGCCGCTAGGGTTTATCCGATAATCGGGTGTTAGCGGCCGTCGTGAGTTCCCTTCGGGAACGGATACGATAATTTACTTTTTTACCTTTATAATGCTCTGATGCTCGGATAGTCGTATACTAGTAATGCCGAATATAATGCGGGCATTATCCGCTGGACCCTACTTATGGTAGAAGTATCACTAATACCAGGGAGTAGTATGTATTTTACTACTCCCTGCTAATACCATGACTACTGAGTACAGTCTGTCATACCGAGAAGGTAAGGGGGGGGGGGGGGGGGGTAAGGGCTCATCAGCAAAGAGCTATACCATGTCTACCTATTTCTAGCTGCCTTGCTAGTAGTACTGTAGCAGTCGTGAAACATCAGCTTGATTTTACAAGTACGATGCAGCACACGTTTGAACAGACTCCGTGCAAATCTGTCCAGCCAGCCAGCTGTTCAGTTCCGCCTCGAAGTCTGGCACGGATCAACCTCCACCGCGAGTCCGGAGCTCCATCACTCGACAAGAGGCTAAGAGCCTAGAGCCTACTAGTACTAGTAGATCTGCTCGGCCCTGGCCTAGGCTAGAGCCTAGACTAGATTGAGGGGCACGGCGCTGGCAATGCTCATATCAATGCCACTGAGTTATGACTGAATAGTGTTTCTTGTGCGCTTTGATATTCCTCTTCCCTGCCTGTCGTCATTATGTTGTTGTTGTTGTTGTTGTTGTTGTTGTTGTTGTTGTTGTTGTTGTTGTTGTTGTTGTTGTTGTTGTTGTTGTTGTTGTTGTTGCTGTTGCTGTTGCTGTTGCTGTTGCTGTTGCTGTTGCTGTTGCTGTTGCTGTTGCTGTTGCTGTTGCTGTTGCTGTTGCTGTTGTTGTTGTTGTTGTTAATTGTTGTTGTTGTTGTTGTTGTTGCTGCTGCTGCTGCTGCTGTCGTTGTTGTTGCTGTTGGTCATTTTGTGACAGCTTGTACAATTACCTTGTCCAGGTAGTAAAGCCGTCTCTCTCCTCTTTCTCTCGCTCTCTCTCTCTCTCTCTCTCTCTCTCTCTCTCTCTCTCTCTCTCTCTCTCTCTCTCTCTCTCTCTCTCTCTCTCTCTCTCTCTCTCTCTCTCTCTCTCTCTCTCTCTCTCTCTCTCTCTCTCTCTCTCTCTCTCTCTCTCTCTCTCTCTCTCTCTCTCTCTCTCTCTTGTTGTTGCTGCTGTGTTGTTGCCGTTGTTGTTGTTTTTGCTGTCGCTGTTGCTGTTGTTGTTGCCGTTGCTGTTGTTGTTGGTCATTTTGTAAGAGCTTGGATAATTCACTTGTCCAGGCAATAAAGCAGTCTCTCTCTCTATCTATCTCTTTCTCTCTCCCTCTCTCTCTCTCTCTCTCTCTCTCTCTCTCTCTCTCTCTCTCTCTCTCTCTCTCTCTCTCTCTCTCTCTCTCTCTCTCTCTCTCTCTCTCTCTCTCTCTCTCTCTCTCTCTCGCTCTCTCTCTCTCTCTCTCTCTCTCTCTCTCTCTCTCTCTCTCTCTCTCTCATCTCTCTATCTATCTATCTATCTATCTCTATCTCTCTCTATCTCGAATCTATCTCTCCTCTCTCATCATGCATGCGTCACACTCTCATGGAATTTTCTCTTATAAGATTGCATGCTTCACACTCTCATGTAATATTTCTTTCCTTTTTTCGTCTTTTTGTGAGAGCTTGGACAATCCACTTGTCCAGGCAAGAAGGCAGCAATGCCTGTTCATTCTGGCGAAGTAAAATAAAATATACCAACCAACCAACTTGCGCGATAGTAGAGGAAGTTAGGGACCGGCGGATTCTGCTCGAAAAGGTGGCAGATTCTGCTCGAAAAGAAGTGAAATTGGCAGAACCACACAAACCTTATGGCGGGCAACTCCTCGAATTCTGCTCTATTTCTTTATCCACATACCAAACATGCATGAAACTTACCCGAAAAAGTACCGAATTCTGCCAATTTTTCTGCCGGCAGAATCCGCCGGACCCTAGAGGAAGTGTGAGTCACTCCCTATGGCCCTACGCGGAACTTGAGCTCGCAGTTTCCCCCGTTTGAGAAGCGATAAAATACAACTTACAACACAATTTTAATGTATATTGATGCAACAATTTTCTTTTTTTCTTGAGACATGGATCGAACAGCTAAAGCCTAAAGTGTGTACTCGCGAGCTCGCGCCATCGACACCATCTATCTACCAGCTGCAAAAAGCTCTGAATAGCTGAATGAAAAGTGTGAATGCAGGCCTGGATGACTGCATTTCTCACAGACACTCAGACGTGTGGCCACAGCTACAGCCTACACAGGCGCTAGGCGGAGGTTCGGTCCTTTTATAGTGGATAGTGTGACCTTTGACCTCAGGTCCTGGTATTTGGTGATGGAGTACCAGAATACAGATCATCCGCGCTGTTTGGGGCCGGGGGGCCCGGCTTGAAGTTAGTTGAAGCCTTGAAGTTGGAAGTGTCGTCTCTCCTGAGCCATCGTGTCTTCTTCACATTCGAATATTCATACTCACACACTTGTACTGTCTTGTTTCTGATCCGTTGGCCAAAGGCGCAACTTCAGTTTCGTACTCGAGTGATAAAAAATTTAGCTACTTTGTTCTACTTGTGGATGAACACACGCCGACGGGTCAGTTTAGCATTGAAGCAGGGGAAGCCCAGCAAAGCATACTGTTGAAAGATGCCCCAACATCCGGACGAACCGAAATCCGGTGCTTCTTCGAGGCGCGGTTCCCTCCATATCGAAAATGAAGGTGATCGTGACATGTCCTCATCCCCTTTGGTGCGAAGGGCAGGAAGCGCCATCATCGACCTCGCAGTAGGCAGTGAGTAGAAGATCGACGGCGATAGACATCACGGTAGAGGATCTCCTATCACATGCATAATGCCCTTATGCATCATCTGCTTTCCGTTCTTCTCTTCCCGGTCATTCGCCGTGTGTGCAATCTGTTTCCGCAGTCCTAAGCAAGCACAAGAAGAAGCAAGTGTCGACTGCTGAAGGTACGACATACTGCAGGCATTACACGATGATTGCTGACCGTAAATGCATCATATTATGGCCGTTTCAAGCTAGCATTTCACGAGATGGATGTGTTCCGAAATGTTCTCCACGAGTACGGATTCTTGCCATTTGCACTTTGAGGGAAGGTGATGAGCCAATGGTCGAGCTAGCTGGCTTGTCGCTAGCTATGCTCTCACTACTTAACCTCATATGATTTATAGATTAATTATTCTCCAGCTTTGTCCTTGTCTACGGCTTCCTCTCCCTCTCGCTCCATTGACGCACTGCTTTTATTATGTTGTCGCAGCTGAATGTCTCGAGCACATTCGAAACTCCGAAGTGCTTCAAGATGGATGGCTTACGAAGTGTGGTAAGTCCATGTAAAGGTATCTACAGTGAAACCTGTCTAAGGCGACCCCTCAAGGGACGAGAAAAAGTGGTCGCCGCGGCCAGGTGGTCTTCTTATCCAGGTTCAGTGGGTCACGTGACCATATCCACATGTGATACATCATTTTGATCAGTGTATCACAGTGCACACACCATTATGCTACTCTAGCACGACTCATGTGCCTGGGGTCCTCAGACCTGTCAAATGTCGTGCATGCACCATGTACATCTACACTTCTTGCACTGATGTGTAGATCTACCATGCCTGGTGCATACATTTACATGACTAGCACTGTGCAACGCGGTCGCGGGTGGGTGGTCGCCGGTCGCGTTGAGCGAGTGGTCGCCTTATCCGAGGTGTTTTGAATGTGAATGCGTCCGTGACAAGGAAAAGTGGTCGCCATGGTCGAGTGGTGGCCATATCCGAGGGTCGCCATATCCGAGGGTCGCCATATCCGAGGGTCGCCATATCCGAGTGGTCGCCATTACAGGTTTTAGGTTTTACTGTATGCACAATTCCGGCCCGGGCAGGATTTCACCAAGGTCCAGGATGCAGGGATGATCAGTATTGGAAACCCACTTTGTGGTGCAGGGTTGTACCACCCGGTCCGGCCGGTCAGGCCATGGCGGACCTTATTTCGAAAAAAAAAGTGGACCCACCCAAGACAGGTGTTTGGACAATATCAGAGTGCTTGCCATGAGACTAGCCGCACAATGACAAAGTCAAAGTGTGTACAAGATGTGCACAAATCTGCAGGACGAAATGGGCAGTGCACTGTTTTTAGATCCGCAGAGGATTCCATTTGTCCTGAGCAATGTCTGCAGGTGGGTGGCATCACGCTTGATTATATGTGCGCAGTCTATGCATGGGTGGAATTTATCTATGCGTCGTCGTTGCTGTTACTGCTATTGCTCTTATGCTTGTGTCCGTGATTGCACGGCGTACATGCAGGTGGATCAGTGAGGTCTTGGAAGAGAAGATGGTTCATTCTGGTACAGTCCTACCTCTGTTACGCCAAGGAAAAGAATGTAAGTGAAACGCATTGGTGCTACTAATCAAGAGCCATAAATTAGCCACGAAATGGCCGACAAACAAGATACATGATTTTACAATCCCTTTCTTCAAGGTAGTACGGTACTGTTTCCCCTTTCGCAACGGAGGTATCATTGGAGAATTCTACACAGAGCGGTTTAGGAATGCATGAATACCAGCAGCAGGTGGTGTGGCGGCATTCATTTTCTCAAGTGCACTACATTCCAAGGTCCAAGCCTTGCTTTCAAAGCTCCTCTTTGCTTTGGACTTGCTGTTTGTGCAGGATACGGAAATCCTGGGTGCAATACCCCTGACACTGTACAGCTGCGTGGATGCTCCTCAGCTGGATAAATCACAGTAAGTCAATGGCTGACTCTTCCTTCTTTGAAGACACAGCAGTGCGCACTCGATGTGTACTGCATAGGGTGTGGCAAACAAGATCCACAATTTGTGCTATAACGCTTAGAGAAACGACACACCTCAGGTTCTTCAACAACAGTTTTAAAGTTTTCACGAGTATACCTTCAAGCCGTCTCGTCAGCTCAAATACAGGCAAAGGAATAAGGACAACGGATTAAGTTCAGTAGAGAGGTGACAGAAGAGCGCAAGGAAGAATAGCTAAAACAACAATGATACATGCGCGTGAAGAACCTGAAGCGTGTCCTTTTTCTAATTGTTACAGTTTTTGGTCTCCAAGGAAACTATGCTCAAATTACTACATGCAGTATAATGTTTGAAAAGCGATCAAAAGGGCAGAATTGTTCAAAATATTAACAGTATGTATCAGGAGACTTTTCATCAACCATCACACCATAACTGCGCTCTCCAGCCGACTCGACACGTTGCCACAGCACACCACCAGCAAAGCGAATGCCTGGCGTTGCTTGGCGGTATTAATCACGTGCATAGCAGTGTAGACTTTCACTTTTCCTCGAGTTAAACACTCAAACCATTCAACTGCTTCACTACTTGAAGAACTCATTACATACTGCGGCAGATCTAGTTCTAGCCACGGCATAGAGGGCATGTTTGCGGCTGCCGGGAATAAGACATAGTTTGAGTCGACTGCCCATGCATGTGTACATGCTGACAAGTCAAGAAAAGGATGTAACTAAACCGCACAGTCATAACATTACGTTTCCTCAGTCCAAACATGCAAACACAGTCTCTTTGCTGCAGATGTCACTTTTTAAAAAAAAGGTCATCCTATTCATAGCTATATTTAAAGAAAAGGTTCACCAAATTTTCAGCCCTGGCCAATCATCAGGGTGTAACCATGACAACACGGTTGAAAAACGAGGCTAAACGGCGAAGCACAATTCACAGCCCTTCCATGCCTGTCCAGCAGGTTCCAACCTAGCTGTGCCAGTCCACGGCTGAAATCTTTCTTCAGCTCACAAAGCGTGTTGGGGTAGGCTAAACGGCGAAGCACAATTCCCAGCCCTTCCACGCCTATCCACCATGTGCTGCTGGGAGCACGTAGTCGTCCGGGCAAACAGGATGCATAGTAAAGACGATGCATCTGTTCTTTAGCAAAGCGATAATGTTCACACACCGATCGTTGCTCCACTTTTGTAGATCAAGTCTGTCGTGCTGAACGAACTCCTGATTGTCAGCCAAATCTTCCTCCAAACAATGCCGAAAGAGAACAGTCCATCCTCTGAAGTGTTTTCCCGCTTCGAGCAAGAATAGCAAGTAAGCAGCACAACAAAAACTCATCGCTGTCTATTTGAAATGGACTCTTCACAAACTTACGACGGGAGTGTGGTGGAGGCGGACCCCACTCCAAATAAGCCGAGCTGACCACGTTGGGCACCACTGAAATGGACTTCTCCCCCGTCCCCCGCAGCAAAGCAACTCTCTGACTCGTTTGTGTAATAACTGGTGTTTTTCTTACAACTAAATACAATATGGTTGGCGAGAGAGCGGGGGAAAAGACAACAACATCATAAACGACTAACAGTTATAAACAGGATAACGGGCTCTGCATAACCTACGCATGCGCGACAACTAGTAGACAAGCACTCTCACACAGACAGAAGCAGAATCTCACGCTCTCCAACAACGCGTGCTCCCACATGCGCCACACATTCCATATTCGTCACACATCACGCCATCCACACCTCGTAGACCTGCATACACCACACCCATATCTGGCACACATCCTACCATACGCATACGCACATCAGACGATACAGGACGCCGGACGGGGCAACGCAGCAAAACCAGAGACAACAGCGGGTGCAAATAATAAGCACATCGAGTTACGCAACATATTTTTGCTCACGCTAAGTCGGAGTACAGGTACCGTACTCACTCCATTAGAAGCCCCTCTCCCTGTAAAACAAATCTAATGGAAATCAAGCCACCACTGGGGATGAAAGCTGACAAAATTTGCACTGATTGTGACGTGCTCTAGCTCAGCTCTGGCTCCAAATATCACTTTGGGACACTTAAGAAAACTTGAAAACCAGCCGACGTGTAAGCTTGCACGTATTCGCGCAAAACAGCTAGCCAATCATCAACCCCCCTTGTGTTTCACGTGTATTCCGATGAGCGCGTTCCTGTTGCCGCTTCACAGCTTGCTAAGGGTCCCTTGTGTGTGTGTGTGTTTGTGTGTGTGTGTGTTCGTCTGTGCATATGTGTGTATGTGATGTCCATTGTTGTCTTCACAGTGCTTTCAAGTTGCAATCCGAGGACTCCACGCAGCGTACCTACCTCATCCACGCTTCATCTGCAGAAGAAAAGGTGACCTGGATGACCATGATCACAAACACAAGACAGAACTGTAAGCTCTCTTCCTATTCTAGGAATAGGAAAAGGAGGAGGTACACTGGCAGTACCACCCACCTGGTTTTGTTTTCTAATCCGCGTTGTATTTTGTCTTTAGACACCCTTAGCAAAAAACGTTACATTCTAACGGTATAGTCCTTATGCACATTGTACAGATGTATGGAGTTCTGTACTAGGGCCGTAGGTGTGTACATACCCGGTTGGGTGTTCATTGTGTGCTATACATGCGTGTTTGACCCATTTAGCCTCATAATTCGTGGCGAACAATCACTTTTCCAGCTTCTTCACTTTGGGTTTGAACTAACGACTCGCTAGATCACTGTCGAAAAAGTGTTCGTATGAAATGCCTTCAGGGCCCATTTCGCTGTGGAAATAGCAATAAACACAATAGGGTCCTGCACATTCAACACCCAACCGGGTCTACGGGATTCTACGGGATTTCGTGCATCTGTACAACGTGCATAAGGCCTATTATCGTGAGGGGGAAAATACCGTGATTCGGGTTCGACCTTTAGCAAGATGCACGCTATTTTTAGTACGCTGTTGCCACGAGAATAGAGAGGTTTCGCTTCACGTTGTTCTGCACTACACCGTGAAATTTCACGTCGGTGTGGCAAATTTTGGCGTCGAAACTCCCGTTCATGACGTGAGCTGAGGTCAACTCACGTTCGACGTGAACGCGAGTTTTTGCAAATTTAGCCTTGCTATCAGGTTGGGATTATTGACTCGATTTGTCGATTTTGCCTAAACTAGCTAATATTTGTGCGACTTTGGCCTCACCAAAAATCACTTTATTCACTTTTTGAAGTTTTCGCTCCTGTCGTCAGCGAAACGACGTGCTTGACAAGCAACGTGAAACGAAAGCTCTTTCTGAGCTCGCGTTGACGCAAAAAATTGACGTTCACGTAAGAGAACAAATCACGCGGGTCGAAACCTCTCTAATAGCTTTGATTTCACGCGGTACAACCATTTTTGTCACCATATACGCGATACAAGGTGAAATGCGTACGAACTATGCAATATTTGGCCAAAACACGTACCGTTGGTCACAACGATAAATCAGCCCCCATAACGTTTATACGCTGCAGCTTCAACGCTATTTGGGTGATCAAGGTACGAGTACCGTAAAAAATAGCATTACCGTTGTTTGCTAAGGGTGTCTTTTGTCTCTTTCATTACCCTCATTACTTTGTAGGGATGTGCACATAGTATTTAAAACACACACACACACACACACACACACACACACACACACACATGCAGTAGGTGGATGTGCGCAGTATTCTGATCAGTGTGATTCTCACAGACTGGAATCACTCAGTGATTAGTAGCCTTCGGTGGATAATGCTCCCCAAAACTGGCAGATCCTGCTCGAAAGCAGTGAAATTGGAAGAGACCCATACCGTAATTCCGCGCATATAAGCCCATGGGCTTATATGTGAAACAATGCAGTTTGGGGATAAAATATCCAGTAAAACATGTTCGTTTTTTAGCCCATGGGCCAATATTCGAATTTTGAAGGTTCACGAAAAAGTACAAGTCCGTGCTCATGGTCAGTCTACCATACTCTACTGGTAAACTGCACTGACCTGCTGTACTATGGTAGGAAGGGTCCATTTTGTGAAAATTTTTACTTGACACGTGAGTTGCATTTGTGTCTGTTTAGTAGCCCATGGGCTTATAAACGGAGGTGGGTTTATATCCGGATATAGGCCCATGGGCTTATATGCGCGGAATTACGGTACAGCGCTGATAGCGGGCAATTCCTCAAGTTCTGCTCCTCGTTTTTATCAACATACCGAACATGCATGGAACATACCAGAAAAGTGCCAAATTCTGCTGGTTTTTCTGCCGATATTATCCACCGAGTCCTATGGCGAGTGAGGAGTGCAATAGGCTCCTAGGCTGCTTACTTTGCTGAAGAGTGAAGACACATGCATTTTCTGAATGTGATGCTCGTGCCTTCATTGCAAAGAAAACCTCACTCTGAGTCACTAGCCAGCAGTGTTTGTAGAGTACACACGCTTCTCAATGTATTGTAAACATGTCCGTTACTAACGGCATCAATATCCTTCTCACAGTTGCTGGGTTATTGAGTCAATTTATGAGGGTACAGGTTCACCACATAACCAGCCAGTGACTGAGCATCAACCCCTGAATGGCAGTGCATACGTAATAATGTGTCCACCAGGAATAGTCATGTGATGACACAGATGCATTCTTTACTGTATTCGTTCTTTGCTTGCACTGCAGTGAGCGACAGGCAAGCATCTGGCGACGCACTGGGTCTGCCCGAGCCGCTGCTCATTGACAACAGCGAAGTGATTGCGGAAACGCCGGACTTTGCTCCGCCGACACCGGTATGCTTCACGCCTGATCGGTCGAGCTTTGCCGAACTGAGCATGCCGCCTCCAAATCTGGCTCCTATAGCCGATGGGGTGTCGGTAGAAGTAGACGCAGGTCCACCACCCCCGGCACTGTCACCAGCTGCACTGGCAGAGCCACCGGCTTCCAATCCCACCATCGGCATAGCACATGGCCAGGACTCAACCTCACCACCATCGGCACGGAAAATGTCACCCAGGCATCCTCCACCGCCGCCTCCTTCGCCATGCACCCGGTGAGGCCTTTTCTTTTCAGGCAAAGCTTGAGATGTTAGTCCACTGCCATGAGACCGGATATCACATACTAGCATAATTACGTATATCAGCCAACACATACATACATTTATAATAGTATTGCTTGTCTGTGAAGCAGAGTTCTACTGAGCAGATAGTATACTGGTACTTCTAGGGGTCTTTTCCAATTTTGCATCATTTTATGACCACTCCTGATTTCTAGATTTTCAACAAGAATTTTTTATGAGTGGCAGAGCATTTCCCCAGTCTTACAGTTTTATTTAGAAGCTCTGCTTGCATCATTTTCATCGACGTCAAAGTCATCTCATGCACGGTTATACATGTAGCCATGTAGATCTTTAGGCAGTTTAGGCCGGGCAGCAATGACATTATGTCTCCTTTTAGCTCTAAACTGCTAATATAGCCTATAGGGTAGGATTTTACGTATCATTTTATAGGTGATGTAGTAGTATCATATTCATACTTGTAGTAGAGATGTTCAGTTGTAGACTTGTGGTACACCACCGATGATTTATTTATTGTTACAGTGTGACGCCGCATCATTGCTAGTAATTTGTTCAGGATTGTATGCTCGAAGCATTATGTACTCTTGTACTAGCACGTGCATACATTATAGAGAAAGCAACCGTAACGGCGGCTTATTTTCCAATTCAACTTATCACCAGATACTGATTCTATAATGCGGAACAGCTGCGCGTAGTGTGTATATGTGCATGTGTGCCAACGTGCTCATGCGTGCATGTGAACGCGTGTTTCTATCAACCGAAAAGATTCGAGAATTGACGGGCGCACAGCGATCATGGTACTCACTTGAGCTGACCGGCATTTGAAATGGCAGAAACTATTAATTTTGTATTTTGTAGTTGTAGCTACTGCACATGTACTTCTGACTCTGTGTGTATCAGTAGATTATCATTTGCCAAGGTAAACTGGTTTTAACTGATGATGTCTGTGCTTCAAGAAGTACGAAATGCAATACTAGTACATGTACAATCATCATGATAATAGAGAGGTTCCGCATAACGTAATTACGTTAGTAAAAAACGTAGTCGATCTACGGAAAGTCTTACGTAAACTTCATGCGCATCTGAGTTCCGCCATACGCAGTTTTCAAATCACGTAGCTGCCCTTGGCAACTCTGAACACGGCAGTGTACGACCAGATCGACCTGGGGAGAGAGTCATAAATTTGTACCCCAATCCACTTACGGACCAGCTACGTTATCAGAGCCCTATCTACGTACTCTCCGTAGACAACTTTCCGTAAGTGGAGTGCAAACTCGCGAATTCACGGGTTTTTCCCGCCCACTAACGTAAAGTTGCTCAACTTTACGTAGTGCGGAACCTCTCTAATATCATGTACAGGATTTACCTGGCTCGTTTTCCGATTGACACCGAGTCATTATTATCATAATAATATTGTTCTCTTCCGAGGACTGAGAAGGAATGCTCCACTCCATCTGGCCATCCGCCACAATTGCACACCAGACTGCTAGCATACGCCATTGCCAGGCATTGGCTGACAAGCACACAGCTCAATGATTGTTGGTTCTGTAGATGTAAAATGTCTAATGAGGATATCCGTGCATGCACCATGCATGGTCTACGCTATGGCGATAAGTGTTTTCAAAAAATCAAAAAAAATTCTCTTCATAATTATGCAAAACATGTTTTCATGGGTGTGTGTGTGTGTGTGTTTTTGTTTGGTCTGGCCAGCACAGCTACAGTTTGATTTTGGAATTTCGAAATGAACACCGAGTGGTTCTAGACACAGTTTTCAATTGTGTGTCATGTCTGTAGAGCAGGACATCTGCCCTTCAGGATGCCCGTTCAGGGTAGCGTCCTCCTGGAAGAGCAAGTTTGGTGGCGGTCTTCAGGCCAGTGATGTCTTCACCTCTCATCCAAGTCCGCCAAACGAATGGGTTGAACACGCAGTTGTTGCCCCAGCTGCTGAGCATTGCTTAGTGGAAAGATCCGAGGAGAACGACTGTCCATGCGAAATAACCATCTTTCCCGAACGTGGACATCGGCTATCGGGATTTCTGGCTGTTTGTGATGCTCGTCGCGTGGAGGTAAGTTCACACATGTGTTTTGCAAAAAAAACATTATTTCCACGGATATTATAGTCAGTTTCAAAAAGATTAGCAATCCTGGCGATCGCCCAGGGAGTTTGCCGTCTTACCGTATGAGCGCTCGAGGACTGCCTGGAAAAACTCACTGTGAACTCGAAGAAATATTCCGCGCGAAAGCATTAAAAATGACAACTCACTGACGTCGGTACTCGTACATGACTTTGTATTCGTCTGGTTTACAACAAACGAGTTCTTCCTCGTATCGATATGGCATGGAGTCAAAGAGGACATGTCGAAAGTCTGGTAAATTTTGACGAGCGGGATGCGTCCCAATTCGTTTTGTGACCAAAATAGATTCTTTGAGCTGCCGTGGATGCAATTATTTACTCTCACGATGTGACGAAAACGGCATTGACACAGACTCATTCCCAAGGCCTTGATGTGGCAAAGCTATCCGTGTGACTTCAACGACATTTTGAGAAAAGCAGACGCCTGTGAAAGCTGATAGAAGACGGCGTTGACTCCTGAATTCAAATAAATTGGCGATCTTGAAATACTAAAATAATTCTCAAACAGAAATCAATCGATCGATGTGCCGGTGTATTCAACAACACGTAGCTACAGCGCAGTGACTTCCGTGTTCACTCACACGGTTTCAGTGTTGTGTGTGTTCACAACTTCACATGGCGTGAGCCAGTCAAGTGTCAGTCAGTTCGGCAGGAAACGCGAGCTCCAACAACAAGTCGTTTGGCGCAGCCACCTTCTTTGTCTTGACTCTTGTACAAAAATTGTACCAGCGTGATCACCAAAACAATGAAAAAATGAAGAATAAATGTTTGACTTGAAGATTTGCTGGGATTTGAACTCACAGCTTCATGGTCAGCAGACAGCATTCATAACCACAAGGCCAAAAAGGAAGGGATAAATCGTGGATTTTGATAAAAAATCGATACTGGCTTCCAGGGCAAATTATAAACCATGGGAAAAGGCAAGAAACCTGGCCGAAATTCTAACTCCTTAACGGTTGGTCCAATTGTTCTGAAACCTTCACAGAACAATTTGCCATGCCCTAACAAGCCATTTTATGTACTTTGTTGTCCAAATTTCCCTTATCTTCATACTTTTCAAGACCCAAACTTGATTGCTAATCTTTTTGAAACAGACTGTAGGGAGGTTTCGCTCTACGGAATTACGTATGAAAATAACGTATGAACTGCACGGAATTTTCATACGTGAAAATCAGAGCTGTTGGGTTTCGCTCTACGTGATTTCTCCACGACTGCTCAACATGCGTTGTTGCTTTGGAGACGCGTTGGCTGCATGCGCCCACCGTATGCACCATGAACCGAAACCGCGTTTTCCATGATATTTTGCACGTGGTGTACGGTGTGTGTACCTTGTGTTTCGCGTGGCTTGAATGTTGCCATGGACAAATGCGGAAAATGCGAAAATATATTTCAAAAAGTCCTACGGAGGACCCAACGTAGGAAAGAGCTTTCCTACGGAAATCCGTAGAGAGATTTACGTATGAAAGTTGCCCTCGGTCCCCGGCGCGTACGACATACGGATTTTCATACGTAATTACGTAGAGCGAAACCTCCCTATTATCAAGAGTGCATAAACAAGAGTATGCAACTGTGGTTATGGGTCAGTGCGTGGCGCGCTGCCTTCATTACGTAACTTGCCTTCATCACGCTCTGAAAGCATGCATTCAAACTCACAATTTCTTCTACGAGCCCATCCGTTTTTGCTCGATTCGTTCCAGTACCTACGTGATCTCTAAATTCGGGCGCGTGAACTCCAGTTCCGTACGAAAGTTCATTTCAAACCAGAGGGAAAGTGCGGTGTTTGATTTTCCGCAGTGCGCGGGCTGCAGCTGAGTGATGTAATGAAGGCAGCGCGCCGCGCATCTGGCCCATAGAAAAGAGATCACAGTTGCATACTCTTGTTTATGGACTCTTGATATTATTACATGTTTTGCGTTGATTCAGCAGAATCAAAAATCATGGTACTGATAATGATGATCAGGTGCGCGCGATATGCGGGTTCAAATGTCTGCTATATTACTATCAGAGAGGTTATGCTGCACACTATTTTTGACGTGACGCACAATTTCACGTCAAATGGGTCATCGATTGGTGTAGAATGCCGTATTTCGACATGAGATGCAGCTCTCGCGTTGTTTTCCAACGCGTGAGCCAAACGACGCGAGCGGAACTCGTGTCGCGTCAAAAATAACGTGCAGCTTAACCTCTCTATTCAGTATGATACACCCGTAGGCGTAGTGTCAGACTCGCGTAATAATCCTGTAGAAGGCGTTGTCGGTCCTAGGCTTCTGTTTGAACCAGGTATTTCTACGTATGTCAACACTAAAACCAGGCTTATGTGCGGACAGTGAATCATGAAAAGCAGGCTTGTATCCAAAATACGCGTCTACTAATACCGGACTGGCTTTAATACAAGACACTTTTAAAAGTATGAACTGTCAAGAGTACATTGATGGTTATGTATCTGTGGGATTTCCCCGTATTCTGTTGAAATTCAGCGCATTTTTCCCTCGGACTTGACAGTCTATGCACTGCCACTCAGTACTTATGTGTTGTTTTGTGACTGGCTGTGCAGGTGTATGCGGATGGTGAATACTGTGGCACTGCCAAAGGGCAGCTTGAGGCACTGCAAGACACCGTAGAGGTGGCAAGCGTGTCGTCGACCACCACCTCGCCGTATGTGCTGGGCAAAGTCTCTGTGTTCTTGGTAACCCTACCGGAGGAGAACTCCACATGCCGCGCATGTCGGGTTCGCTTCGTGTCGCTAACCCGATCAGATTCTCTGGTGCTGTTCTCAGTGCGCGTGTCCATAGCACCCGTCGCCTGTACCAATGGCATCCAGCCCTCCATTAACATGGCATCGGTGGAGCGATGGATTGACCAAGTGGGCGCACCACGCGATAAGCGTGCTGAGGCTCTGCTAGATTCCGTGCGTCGCTATCAGGAGAATCGCTCGTCGGTGGCCGGTGAGCTGCAACAGATGGTGTCACAATCGGCAGCAGCGGCTGGAAGGGACGGCCAGGGCAACCACAGTGGTGGTGGTGTTGCAGGCCTTGCCGGAATGGCGCAGCTTCTGTCCGGCATGAATCTAGCATCCCTGGCACAAAGCGGCGGTGCATCGTCATCAGCGGCATCTGGTGATGCCTTGTCCAGTGCGATAGGCATGATGCTGCCTCATTTGAAGCCAGTGCTTGACTCTATGGCACCTGCTAAGCAACACCAGCCGCCTGCAGCGGAACACACTGCCGCACACCAGGATGCCGAAGCCGATAAGAGTGCTGATACGCTTACTGCTGCTGATGCCAGGCACCCAAATGGCTGTGATGCGGTGAGAAGTCCTGAACAATACGTTGCTGCCAGTGAGCTGGTAGAGATGGAAAAGCGGCTGAAGAATCACATTGATGAGCGCTTTGACGCTATGCAACAGCTGTTTGAGCGGCAATTCTCAGCATTGCAGCAGCTCATTACATCTGCAAACAGCAACAGTAGTAGCACGGCGCTGGCAGATGCGAGCATACGCTCATCAGCTGCATTGCCACACGCGGCATCAGTTTCTGCTGTGGCGCAATCCAACGGTACGTCTGTTCTCCCTGCAACAGGCTGCTCTTCAACCAGTGAGAAGAACACGGCTGCCACAAAGGTGAGTGGTGCAGCCGTTGCTGACTCAATATCCGGACAGCAGCACGGAGGAGGAGGAGGAAGCTCGGCGGGCAAGACAGCCGGCGGCAGTGCTAACTCCAACGAGGCCATGCTGCAGTCCCTGATGGGAATGTTCAAGACCATGCGACCGGCGCCACCGGCTGCTACTGCAACAACCCACCCTACTACTAACACAGCAGCCATTGATCAGACAGCCCCCTCGCTACCAGCTACGTCCAGTGCATGTACCGGTATATCGGAGAAAAATCACGAGGATCCTGACTGATCATCTGCCAACAATGCCAGCGGTGGCCGTTTGAATTTCTATTCTCTTTAGGTACTCGTAAGACAATTTTATCTCGGGTCGAAGTAGTGTCTCAATCCTGTCCCCTGGTGGGATTTCTTGTTTTGTGTCAGTTTTATGAAATCACCAATCATGCTTTCGGGAAAAAAGCATCAGCCGATGCTGGTGATGATCATAATAATAAGCAGGAGTAGTAAGATACCGGCATATTACTACTCCCTGGTTATCATCACGTCACTGCTAGAATAATAGAGAGGTTCTGCACAACGAAAGTTCGAACGAAGTTTCGCGACAGGCCTTGCGAAAGTGTGTACGAATTTTCGCACGAACTTTGTGTTCTGCACATTTTCGTAGTTTGCACGCGCCAAGTGCACGTACGACATGATCCAATCTCACGAAACTTCCTACGAAAGTTCATTTCGCGTTCCCTGCAAGTTTCGCGTCCAAAGTTGCGAAAGTTCGTGCGAAGTTTCTCACTTCGTGACGTAGAGCGAAGTTCGTACACATTTTCGTTTTGCAGAACCTCTCTAATAATTGCCATAATTTTGAACTTTGATCATTTTACATGACGTGTCAGACTTATACCGGTAGATCATTATGATTTTACACGGCTTTCACCAGAGTAGGTTTCTACTTCTTGATAGAGTGTTGGGTATCATATCTTTCGATCAGGATGGGAGTATTGAGCAGCAACAGTCAACACCACACACACGTACCCTGTCCCGTGATTCCGTCAATGATCGCATCGGGCACGTTCGCTTAGCGTGAGCGCACTCACCGCTAACAATCACATTGACTGCCATAATAATAACAGTTACATACATGATCCAGCCATTTATTTTATTTTATTTTTATTAGGAGCACAGCCCTACAAAGAGACATGTGGACATAAACACAAAACAAGACACAGGGGATGTAGGGACGACGTGCCGATGTACAGTCGTGTATTGTATATCATGGTACAGTATATGGCAGCTGTTGAAATTCCCCCAAAAAAAGGGAGTACAGTGCACGCAGTATGTTATACTGTGTACCTATTCTACCCTGAGAGGCTGAGGGCCATGTGCCAATGCATGCATTATGTTTCTACGGGTGTAAACTTCTCATAAATATTGGCAGTCTTACGACGAGCCAGGGGATGTTGAATAAGTAGTAATAATAAACAAGTTTGACGGGACCAAAATGATGGTGACTGGAATGCTAAAACTACACTAATGACGGTAGCAACGCTACCGGACAACTGTTACGGATGGAAGGATCTGGCAATGCGCTGTGCGACTGCGCGGAGCACGTCCCGTTTTCCACATTTCACTTTTGATTGTTGTTTTTCTTCGAGTCGCAGCGCTGCCGCCATTTGATCAGTCGCCGAGGGAAAGGCGTCTTGTACGGTGCAATGATGGTCGTGTTGGGAGACGCAATGTAGAACCAAGTCAGCTTTTTCATATCCGGTGGTACCTCCTGCAGGTGGAGCGGAGAGACATTGAAAACCAAGCGCCCAATACACCAGTGTAGGCATGCAAGAAACGAGACTAAGCACACGGAAAGAATAGACAACCAGCCATTGTGTCTCTCAGATTCTTCATCTGTAAAACCAGCTCAACAGCAGCATACGGCCAAGAGCATTACGCAATGCACTTTTACCATGACTGTGCACATCAGTACTACAGCCGTGATGTACAATGCATGACTACCACAACCAGTATCACTTGGGTTTCCACTTATGTACAAGTACAGTACAGCACAGTATTTCCTGGTACCCCGTAAGAAGACCTTGAGTCTGTGGGGACTGCCCTATTAAAATATGAATAAATAATAATAATAATAAAATAATAATAATAATAAAAGCTTGCTGTCTACAGCATTGGGTATCATGCTCCTCGGCTTTCGCCTTGTTGAGCACTCTCAGTAGGCTGCTCTAGTGCTGCTGCATCGCGCAATGCCCGCTACACTTTGTAGTTTGAGCACTCTGGCGCTAGAGCGACGAGCTACCTTAAAATGTCTGTGGTGCCTCCTTTGCACCATGGCTGGTAGCTCGGCCTATTTAGCTCGTAGCTGTACTGATGAGGCCTTTATGGCCGAAACAGCTTGCTGTCTACAGCATTGGGTATCACGCTCCTCGGCTTTCGCCTTGTTGAGCACTCTCAGTAGGCTGCTCTAGTGCTGCTGCATCGCGCAATGCCCGCTACATTTTGTAGTTTGAGCACTCTGGCGCTAGAGCGACGAGCTACCTTAATGTCTGTGGTGCCTCCTTTGCACCATGGCTGGTAGCTCGGCCTATTTAGCTCGTAGCTGTACCGATGAGGCCTTTATGGCCGAAACAGCTTGCTGTCTACAGCATTGGGTAATAATAAAAGTAGAAAGGAAAAGGACATATGGAAACGAGTTAAGAGTAACTCTCCACCACTGTAACTAGATACTATAAATATACAAATTTTCGGCAGCTATTTAATTTCGGCTATGTTCGGCACCGACCCAAAACGCCTAAATTAAAACGCCGATGAAATTTTTCACAGCATCTGTCGCACTATACCATGCCCTCTACCCCACGCCGAAAATAAATCGCCGCCGAAATGTCAAAAATCGTGAAGTGCCGAAATTTTGCAGCGCCGAAATTTGGTATATTTACAGTAGTCCGCAGATTGAGTATATTTACAGTACTACCGTATTTTCCGGGGTATAAGCCGCACTCCCCTTTTTGAGGCAAAATATTGACTAAAAGTTGGTATTCGGAGTATAAGCCGCACCCACAAACCAAGATTTTTCACACTCATTGACAAATGGCCTTTCTACAAATTTATTATGGTTATGGAGCTAAATACCATGTTAGATCAGATTATGAAGTGTTAGTGCACCACAGGTTGCTGCAGAGATGTTGGTGTATATAGTATTGCTGTGTTGACTACAGATCACTCCATGTCATCTGCACTATCTTCAGTCTCGCTGCCACTGATGCACTAAAACTAGTAAAAGAAGTGCCGGGATAGCAACACAGGCGCGAAGCTGAGTCGAATGACATGTCACATGACGTCAGCATGCATACTGATGTATGCTAAGCAGGGAGCCGTAAAAGGGCTTTTACGACTCCCTGATGCATCCATTCATTCGCGCAAGCATATTCGGTGTATAAGCCGCAGGGGCGATTTTGGTCCGATTTTTAGCGGAAAAAAGTGCGGCTTATACCCCGGAAAATACGGTATATACAGTCAGAAAGTGCAACAACTAGGCACAAACCTGACAGAGTACTGAGGCATTGAGACATGTCCTTTTCCTTTCTACTTTTATTATTGGCTCAATACCCGAGTTTCAAATAATAATAATTTCCCCGAATATAGATCACACCCAAGAATAAGTATATACTTTGCAGTACGTCGCAACACTATTTTCAGGCCACCAGCTACGAAATTTGCTATTCCGTGCACGGAGGGTGACTTGCATTCGGGGTAGCGCCGCAGCATTCCAATGTGTGCATCAGGCTTATTCATTGTGATGCCATAGGATGTGATCGTTTGGTCGGATCCAGATCCAGATCCACACGTTCGCTCGATTCACAAGGGTCGATCGGTCAAATCCGGATCCAGATCCCTCAGATTTGAATCCGAGCAACCCTGCCCCAGGAGTAGGGTTGACTGGAAGCAGCAGATTCTTTTCTTGCTAAACAAATTCTTTTTTTGCTAAACAAACCGTTTGCACGGGTTTGGCAGGTGACGCATGTAGTACATTTACAGGCGGTCACACGCTGCACCATGCAGATGAATACAACGCATACGAACCCTGGAGTAACTTTAGCCTGCCACTTTTCTGCCTCAACAGTCACGGTAGCGGTGCAAACAAACGGTATCGATTGATTCTGAGGGATCCAGTAGATCTGGGATCTGGATCCGAATCCGACGAAACGATGGGCCGTCATCATTTGGTCGGATCCAGATCCAGATCCATAGGATCCACTCGATCTGCAATCATCGGATCGATTGGTCGAATCCCGATCCAGAGCCATCGGGTTTGGATCCGAGTAGCCCTGCCCCACTTATGCTCCCGTGATCCCGTTTTTCCCATGAGGGAACATACCTCTAGCCCAGCTACCCTTGGTCCGAATGAATGTATATTTTGACATGTAGGTCGCTCCATTAAAATATATTTACATGCAAAGTTTCGCGATGGTAGGAAAATCCCTTGAGGGGTCGGGATGATAAAAGTTGAGCCTAATTCGGGTTTGAAAAATCCCGGAGCCAATTATTCTTTCCGAACGGAGTATATTCACAGCTGCTTACCTCTCCAGCCATGAGGAATCCAAACTTCTTGCCGTGCTTGCCCTTCTTCGGCGTATTGGACACAGGCAGTGTGTATTGCTCCAGTTTCGGGCAGGCTGGGCACTCTGCTGAACTGCTTGTGCAGACCAACCCTGTCATGCTGCCGTTTGTCACGGGCCAACGTCTGCCCAAGCGCTTCCACGCCTTCTCCTTCGTTCTTGTCTCATTGAGGAGCTTGCCACGGAAGATCAAGATATCGTACACCGCTACCTTGTAACATATCTTCTTCCCTTCAATGACGCGCTTCTTTACCACGCCATGGATAGCTACGAATACAATCAAAAAATAAGTGCACACACACATACACCGTGACACACACACACACACCGTGACACACACACATGCACGTGAACACACGCACACGCACACACACACACACACACACACACACAAACACAAACAAACACACACACACACACGTGCAAGCGCACACATTGATGTGATTCGTAGTGAAGACACCGTTATTGGAGCGTTAGAGGTTCCATAAATGTGTAAGTGGCTGCATTGGAGTTTGCAGACAATAAGAACAAGAGCAACTGCTCGAAAGTATTTGTGAGTGAAACTAAATACCATATTATCCCCAATAAATGTACAGTTATAGCAATAAAAAGGATAAACTGCGCACTCATATTCTATACGCACAACAAGGCAACGAAGGTGGGTATGTGCTCCAAGAACACGTGTTCTCGTGATGGTCACAGTTGGAATAACACCACTGCATTGGTACGAAGGAAAAATGTCATTCGTACCAATGCAGCCTAGTGATGTTATTCCGGCTGATGACCATCACGAGAAAAGGTTCTTGGAACACATACCCACCTTCGTTGCCTTGTTGTGTGTATAGAATATTACATGAGTGCAGGCGAAGAGCCCTTCGTTGCCTTGTTGTGTGTATAGAATATTACATGAGTGCAGGCGAAGAGCTCTGTACTACTAAAGGAGACCATAGTATTGGAGACTGTTCTTTTATTGATTCTGCCAATATTGATCGCCTGCCGTGTGTGTCATACCAATCATAAAAACGATACTTTTCGGCTGTAGATTATTATTATTATAGGCTTTTCCGCGTTGGCATCGCCAAGCAAGCTTGGCTAGCCTTCGCATAAGCTGCTCCATGATGATGAGACGAAACTTGACATACATGTATATACGATCTAGGACAGAACCAAGGTTGAGGCTGTACATACCTGGGCTAATACTCCAGCTAAGGTACCAAGCATGCAAAAAGGCACAAAGACTGTGATTAATGGGTAAGAAAACAAAGTAAAATGGATCCTGAGGTCCATGTACCCCAGTAATGCCCAGTTATACTCACCCCAGTTGATGATCGGCTTCAGCCGGCAGAAGGACTTTTTCGTTGCAGGAAGCGGCGTGCACGTCTCCGAATTGATCACAGGGCAGCTTGGAGGTGGTGTCAGTGAACGTAGGGCTGCATGAACGTCATGGTACCAGGTACAAAACAGATACTAGCAGGAGCGTAACTGTTCTATTAAGGGAGCTTACCGGGTAGTAGCTTGCCTACAGTCTTGATATTAGGCATACATTGTCAAGACGTCATTCACTGATTGGCTTTCATACACCTGAACTTTTCAACATTCAGCTGAAAGATCCCATATTCTAATAATAACAGATATGGCAGCTGGAAAGGAACAAGAATATATCGAGGATCCTGAGTCATGGTTTCTGGGTGGCTCTGATTCCCTGAACTATGACTCAAAATACCGTGCTCAGCTTCAAAGCCAGCAGATTATGGGCTGATTGTGCATGCTAATGCTCACGTGTGTTCAGCAGGGTGGTGTTGGGTGTCAGGAACTTGACACTCCTGTAACACATGACTGCCTCATCATCGTCGGCCACTACTAGCTCGGGCACTCTCGGCAAGCCTTCGCAGTTGAATGATTTTGGCCAGGGAAGGCCATGCTGAGCCAAAAGGTAGCTGCATCTGAAAATGGAAATCCAAATGGTGGAAAGAGGATATCTGAGCTACTCCCACTTTTTAAAGAGCCTTGGTGTTGTACATGTGGTCGCGCTTGTAGCTCTGTGTCGTACATGCGGCTGCGCGGGTGTCTCTTTGTCGTACATGTGGCTGCGCTTGTGTCTCTTTTGTCGTACACGTGGCTGCGTATGTATCTCTGTGTCGTACATGCTGCTGACCCGTGGTACACGCCGCTGCGCTGTCTTGGAATGCTTTGTACATGCCGCTGCACCGTCTTCTGTCCCCTCCGTATGCAATATTTCTCATCTCGTACCCGTTGCATACACATTTTCTCGTCTTGTCTCCGTTGTATTTGTCTGGTTGCCGTCTTGTGTCCGTCGTATTTCCCCGTCGTTCGTCTTTGTCTCCCGTCCTGTTCAGGCCTTGTTGTACTTTGCACAGGCACCTCTTTCGTATCCCTCACCCCACGTTTTCCCCTCTTTTCTCCACGTCCCCATAATATATTCTCTTGTCCGTTTTGTTGGAGCGCAGTTCTCCAGTCGCCTTGTGAAATCAAGTTAGAGAAAACGCTCTCTCCCAATTTGCACGAGTCTTTTGTTGTTGTGTAGAGTGGCGAGGAGAGCAACAGTTCGTCCAAATGAATTGACGACATTGGCATGCATACAGTAAACCTGCCTTCGTTGACATTGTTCAGATTCCTCATGCATGGGCAGACCTGTGTACAGCTACTACAGTCCTACAACGTGAATAGTGGCCATACGCTTTTCAAGTTCCCGGGGCCATTACTAATCAGGCTGGATCCCTCCGCCGGGGCATTTTGGTGCAGTCATTGACTCAAACCAGTTCTTAACTCAGTACCGGCACCACAGAAAGTCAGCGACCCTTCGGTACAGCATACTAGTACCTCCGAGGGACGTCACCATCTGTACCTTACAGCCAAGGTACGCTGCATGTGGGTCTAAATTCAAATTATAGGAAAAGATTATGATGCAGGGACCCAAACCAAAAAAATGATACTTTATGTGTAGTAGTGTATGGTATATGGTATCCAGGGTGTTTTGCAAACGTGTCGTTGTTTCGCTGCGCATGTTCAATCATGTACATGGTAAGTAGTGAACTGGTATTTAAAATGTGTGCTTGTGGATGAGCGGTCAGCCTTTCCAGACACATTCAATCTATGTTGGGGCAGTGGTTTGGTTTGTGAAAAATGGACTCTATCAACTGCAGGTCGTATCTTCTTGCGGTGGAACGCTTTCAAAAATTTAATGCCACAGACTTCACAACGTGCCACCACTCCGAGTCACTTTCCAGATAATGCAACACTATGTGTGCTGCTGGTGCTGGAAAGAAATATGCGGCCAAAAACATGCTGGTGTTCTTAGGCTGTTCTATCCACTTGATATGAGATGGTCCGCAATGTACACACGCACATCCACGACAAGGACTGAATGCGTCTGGGTCAGGCTGTGACTATACATACTTGCGACGAACTCTCTTGCACAGATTCTTGCACGCCACCAGAGGGTTGACCATGCCGTTCACGGCGATTGGAAAATAAAACGAGCAGAGAAGGAACGGAAGCTCGCTTGAACACTTGCTCTCAATGAGCTCGCCAAAACCTGCAGGAAAATTCAAAGCAGAAACCGCAGGACCAGTAAGTTACTGTATAATAATTATTTCGTAACCTTGGTGACCTGTTAGTCATAACTCGTTACTTATTAAAAATAATAATAATAAAACAGGTCGCGTAATGAAGCAGCATAACGATAGATGTGCAAAGTCATGATGCCTGGTCCGCTTCTGTTATTACAAAGCCCAGGAATAAATCTTTGTCCACAGTCGCTTCAGGAGACCCTACACATGGACGCAGCTTAAAATTAATATATTTTTTATAATGCGCAGCCATTAGTACTTCTTGACGTAAAGACTACTAGTACACCAACAACCACCAAGTACATTTAGACATGTACACCAACAACAACCACCAAGTACATTTAGACATGTACACCAACAACAACCACCAAGTACATTTAGACATGTACGTACATACAGTAAAAAATAAAAAAAATAAAAAATTCACAATTCTCGTGAGACTCGGTTGCAAGCCGAGTTTTGCACATCCGTAGGAACGCCATCACCCTCCATGGGCTAGGAACGCCATCACCCTCTATGGGCTAGGAACGCCATCACCCTCTATGGGCTAGGAACGCCATCACCCTCTATGGGCTAGGAACGCCATCACCCTCCATGGGCTAGGAACGCCATCACCCTCTATGGGCTAGGAACGCCATCAACCTCCATGGGCTAGGAACGCCATCACCCTCCATGGGCTAGGAACACCATCACCCTCTATGGGCTAGGAACGCCATCACCCTCCATGGGCTAGGAACGCCATCACCCTCCATGGGCTCGGAACGCCATCACCCTCCATGGGCTCGGTTCCAGCGTGAGTGAAGATTGTTTCCACCCCCAGGAGACCTGTCTGGGATTGGGTACCTGACTTCGGTAGGGGAGGCGAAGCTGGTTTGGGGGAGGGAATGAGAACCTCCCTCACTACCGTATTTCCCCGTAAGTTAGTACGTACTAACTTTCAAACTTAGCAGCCACACGAGTACTAACTTTCGGGGGTGGTACTATCTTTCGGGGAGTACTTTTTTATCGGGGGTAAATGACACGTAGTGGGAAGCCTGCGCAACTGTAGTGTCCGTGCATATGATGTATGTACTGTACGGTGTCTGTACATGTAGGACGGGTACGAACTTACGGGCCGCGCGCACCTACTAAGTTCTTCACTCCACTCGTCAGGTGTGCATTTTGAAACTCGGGATAAAAGTAGAAAGGAAAAGGACATAAAGGAAACGAGTTGGCTGTCGGTTACCGCTACGGAGATGTGTTGAAGGTAGGTGTCAGGACGTCGAATGTCTCAGAACTCTGTCGGTTTTGTGCCTAGTTGTTGCACTTTCTGACTGTATATAGTATCTAGTTACAGTGGTGGAGAGTTACTCTTAACTCGTTTCCTTTATGTCCTTTTCCTTTCTACTCCACTCGTACTCGTCATTTTCAAGTTGAGGTGAAGTGTCCACCATGGATCGTCGTGAACTTGAAGGAGATTTTTTTGAGCCATTTGATGATGACGACGTGGATTGGGATGATGAATCTGAGACTGAGGTCCAAGCTGGTGACGACCTGGATCACGACGACGCGGGAGAAGAAGCAGCTGTAGCTGTTGACGTAAATGAAGCTGAAGTTGCGCGAGCAAATCATGACCGACCCTCCCAAACTCGCCATTCCTTCACCAGGGATAAAAAGCTTGCGGTCCTGGCATGGCACCGGCAAAACAATGCGTCTAAAGGTCAAACTGCTCGCCACTTCTCTTTGCCTCATCACAACTACGTGTCACGATGGCTAGCACAGGAAGAAGCTCTTCGTCAGCATCCCCGAAACATGCGTTGTATTGGCAGTGGCCGAAAATCAGACGGGCCAGAAATGGAGCAGCAGCTCCACGCTGAATTCAAGGAGCAGAGAGCGAAGGGGCTGAAGGTAAAAGCTTGGTGGTTCAAGAACAGAGCTGACAAGCTGCTTCGTGAACTGTATCCTGCGAAGGTTGATGAGGATGGAACAATTCTCTTCGAAATCTCGAAGCACTGGTTTGAGCGATTCCAGACTCGTTTCTCCGTCTCCCTAAGAGCTACAACCAATCGCGCACAAGAGGAACCTGAGAGGAAACTGCAGCTGGTTCGTGAGTTCCATGACAACATCATCGCAGCCGGGGAATTTTTCCTGAACAACATCGGCAACATGGATCAGACGCCTCTGCCATTTGACCTCAATTCCGGAAAAACGGACGCAGACAAAGGGAGCAAGACAGTATGGTGCAGGGCAGTCGGAGGTTCCGGGCTAGACAAATGACAAGCAACTGTGCAGCTGACCATCTTTGCCGACGGTGTTCCGCGTACGAAGCCTCTTGTTATCTTTCGCGGGCCGAAGCATTACACAGGCAGAGAAGCAAGCGTATGATCACCGTGTCACCGTGTCACCGTGTCACCGTGTCACTGTTAAATTTCATCCAAATGCTTTGGTGCGATGAAACCATGTTCCTGTTTTGGGCCAGGCATATGTGGCGAAGAGATGTGGCTACACGTGAGATGTTGGTGCTGGACAGTAATCGCGCTCAGCTAACTGATAATGCAAGAACCGTCATGGAGCAGGAGTGTAACACTGCCTTGATTGCCATCGGTGGTGCCTTGACGTCAGTTCTCCAACCTCTCGATGTGCTCTTCAACAAGCCGTTTAAGACGAAAGTCGACGATCTCTTCAACGAGCATTTGTCGGCAAACCTGGATGCGTATATTAACGGTACCATACCTGCCAAGCGCCGCAGAGTCTTGATGACAAAGTGGGTGGGCCAAGCTTGGCAGGAAGTCAGCGCATCGCTGCAAGAACCAATCCAGTCCATATTCAAATCCAGGGATGAATTTACTGTCATATTTTTGCATAGCAGTTTCTGCTATACGAAATCACAATTGTGTAGCAGTCTTTGATTTTGATTAGTATTTTTCTTTCAAGGTTCGGTGTTTGCCACATTATCCTTCTTGAGAGTGATGCCTGAAAGCTAGCCCTTTCCCAAAGGTGCTCTTTTTTCGCCCTTTTTGACCCTTTTTGGAAAAGCCCGTTTCTTTCGCCCTTTATTGCGTTTTTTGGTGAATATCGCCCTTTTTGAGCTTTTTTAGCTGAAAAAGTGGTAAAATCTGTTTGCTCATGCTTGCGATCACAGTTTCCGAGTGCTCGATGGGCCCGGGCCTTGGCACGCCGCCTTTTTGGGGGGCAACAAGTTAGTTGGTGAAGCTTGTACACAGTGCTGTAAGAGTGGGCTTTTTGAACTTTACTTCCTGTTTTGCCTTTTGTGGACCCATAAATGGAAGAGTGCGTATTCATTTCTCAGCTTGGGTTCATATTTGAACATGTGTCATGGCTATGCTTCACTGAAAAGAGAGCACTTTTTGCCTGTTTTCACTGAAAAAAGAGCACTTTTTCAGCATATTTTGAGGGACGCGAAAAGCACTAAGTGCGAATTAAAAGAGCCCCTTTGGGAAAGGGCTACTGAAAGCCCATTTGCAGAAAAAACGAATGAAGCATACATGTGTACCCAGATTGAGAGTACCTGCACCACATACACTGCACTGTATGCATGTTACTTGACAGCGCAGGCTAGGCATGGATAGCCTGTATGTATCGCAACTTTCTGCGAGTCACGGTGACTTTTGAGTAGCAGTAGATCGATTTTGCATCGCAAACTGCGATACGGTACAGGATCATTGAAATTCATCCCTGAAATCCATCGGGATTTCTCTCCGTGCCGATGGCAGTGAAGACGGCATGGTGAAGCTACATGGTCTGCCTGACTACCGCATTGTCAGAGGCGGTGCAGCCAACGGTGCAGCCAACGTCGAGCCGGATGATGTCGTTGCAGATGAAGAAGCCGAGGAGTGACTAACCTCCAGTCCAATGTTGCCGTCACAGATGAGGACGCCGGAGAGTGATGCTTTTCTACAGTCTCACCTATGTCATACAAGAACATGATTTTTTACTAGAGACTTCCCTGGTTTTGATCTTCATGAATCGATGTAAAGTGAAACACAATGCCATGTGAAGCAAATCTCATGCAGCAATGTTGTGTGTCAAAATAGGCGTGGGGTACTATCTTCCGGGGGGAACTGTCTTTCGGGGTGATAACCTTGGCAGTGTCTATTTTATAGGGGGGGGGGGGGTACTAACTCATTGGGGAGAACTAACTTACGGGGAAATATGGTATGTCAAGCTCGTTGAAGCAGGAGGTATTTAACACCTCTTGCACCTACGGTCAGAATTGACTATGAGCCGCTACCTTTACCTTCAGCCTGGCAACCACAATCAGTGAAAAACTGAGGCAAATCTAGTTATTTAGCCCCGATGATCCGGAAAAAAGCACTCTCTGTACTTGGCAGGTATGACCCCCCCCCCCCACTCCCCTAACATTAACGATAAAAACAGCACCTAAGGAGGTGGTTTTGTGCAGATTGGTGACCTCGCCAGGGTCACATGCAGGCCCGCGGGCGCCCGTACCTTCGTCATGTAAACGGTTGAAAAAAAAAAGCCCGAGGTGAATAAGCCCGGGCTTATTGTTCTCGTGTAAAATATGAAAAGCCCTTTAGGACTCGTGCCGATCGACGTCAACCATCGCAACAACAACAGCTGCATGCACATATTGTCTTACAAATCGCACAAGCTTCGACAGTTCCCCCCCCCCCCCCCCCCCGCCCCTGGCCCAGCCGTCCTGAGAGGTGCTCTTATGTCCCGCATTGTCATCAGTTTGATATCATCATTCCCACAATCCCCACAACCAGACAACGGCAAGCCATTCTCCTCGTTTCCCTCACCTCGCAGTTCCCGTTGGGCTTCTTCTTGAGTTTCGTGACCAAGCAGGTTGGGGAAAATGGTGATCGGGTAGTCGTACACGCTACAGTAGGCGTAGCGCAGCGGTTCTTTCTGCATCCTCCAATAAAACTCTTCGCGGTATCTGTCCAAGAGGGGAGAGATCGATTCTTGACGCTTTGCTCGCCCATGCGGAACGCCGTGGTCAGACTCCGATATCGCCGGAACAACGCTTCCGACAGCAGCATCAGAAGCATGAACATGTTGGCTGCCGCCGTAACAGCGCGCCAGCTCAGCATTGAGCAACGATGCGACCACCACGCTGATCAGTAGTGAGGTCGGCATTCCCAATCCCAGCAGATCTGCAGTTCTCGATACCATTCTGCCGTTACACAAGGAGTTCGCCGCGTAGGACAAAGTACGGAACGCGGTCGAGCGTGTCGGCGCGAAAATTCCTCTCGCTCGTCCCGTAAAAGAAGTCGGTCGTTGTCTCACGACAACAACACTCGTCATACACAGATGTCTCTGCTGAGTGAGAGCGCGGTGGCTCGGCAATGGCGAAGTAATGGCGAAACTTCCTGTCGCTCGTCCCGTAAAGTAAGTCTGTCGTTGTCCTTCCACACCGCTCAGCTCTCTGCACTGCTCGCTGACGATCACCGTCGCCTCTTCTTGCATCACGTCTACGGACAAGAGCACTTGAAGTTGAAGCAGCATGTATCATGGAAGGAGCGTGGGCCCAAGAGACAGAGGACAAAGGTGACAGAACACCGCAAAGCTGAGTTGCTGAAAAGACATCGCTGCACCACTACAAAGCACCACTACTACCGGGCACTACTGGCACTGCCATTGAACTACACAGTCATGTACAGTCAACTGACTTTGCGTATAACGACACTCGGCGGGGCATCAGAAAAGTGTCCTTATTTGCGAAGTGTCTTTATATCCGAAGTCTCATTATAATGCATTACAGTTGGATGGGAATTTGCTCTGGGCATGGTCGCTATTCGCGAAATGTCGTTATATCCGTAGTCCTTATTAGCGAAGTTGACTGTACAAACATGTTTTACTACTCGCTGCCACTGCATGCACTGATTGTCACTCGTCGGAGGCACTGTCCCTGATTCCCTGAACGACGTAGCCGTCCCGTTGTTAGTATGTAATATTGTTACCGATAATTCTTTCTGCCCTTGACCAGGCCTGCATGCAGGGAGCCCCACACATGTCATAAGTGTGAAGATTTCCCTAGCCTCGACCATAGACTTAGTATATTATCTACAGTAGTACTATTAGTATTACCATGTAGATCTACCATGCCGCATGTAAACTGTTGATGGAGGCTCATAAAAAGTTGTGGCTGGAAACCAGGAAAGTGTATGAAATCCCATCCCGGTTATCCGAAAATCTCGATTACCGGTATCTGAACTCACACGTCCTGTGTCTGTGAGTTCAGATAACCGAGTGGATGTCGTACTCTGCCCATAACTACACGAGTGCAATGTGTCATTTTGTCCTGCTGATATTCTTGCACCACAAACCAGCAATAATAATATGAATTGATATGGAGTACACACCGAAAAAGGGTTTCCGGAAAGGCGGAAACCCAAACTGAGGTAGAAGTGACAAGACTCAACATTTTTTTAACACTGTGGGTCCACAGGCCTGGATCCCGGGCATTCGAAAATCATATAACCATGGTAACTGCAGAGACATAGTTCACTTGCCGGGATCAGTCCACAGTATCACGTAAACATGTTACAAACAGGAGTTCTCCCAGTCCAGGCTGATAATGAGTTGAATAGCGTCTGGCCAAACTGGTCGCAATGATTTATATGGAGCCACTACAAAGCCCTAACTTTGGAGTCACAGCCAGAGTGCTCAGGTAGCTGTGATGAATAGCGATCGTTGCACGCACGATGGCAAAGAACCAACGTGCAAAGCATAACGAGTGCCGCGCCAAGACAAGACAAGGGGCCAGATACTCAAACACTTTGAAGTACTAATTAATCCTGTTCATCATCAAGAAGCTAAAAGCATCCACACTGCATATCACAACCGTATTTCAAAATGACTTCATTTAAAGACACAATACAATAGACAGTAGAGCTGGCATACTATCAGTTCAGTCGACAGGTTTCCCTCCTCTGCACGGAGTAGCAAATGCAAATTCCTCTGCATGGAGGTTGTATACAGGCAAGAGAAAGCAAAGGTCCAGTACATGTAGTACAGCAGTGGAGTTTTGGAGAAGCTGCATGAATGCTGGCACTAATTCCACTGAGCTGCAAGCCAGGCACCGGCAACGGGGGGGATTCAGGCTCTCAAGGCAATTCCTGGAATCCCGGGATCTGTAGGAATACATCTTCTCTAAATCATAGTCATCTGATAGGTGATTGCAAGGGAACCTAAGCCAGTCACGGGGGGAATATGAGATATTTGAATACGTAAATATTTCTCTCTCTCTCTTTTGTTCTGACTAGTGTGAATACGTAAATATAAAATGTGAAGAAGAGGATGGTGCGACTTTGGCGATACTAAAATATAAATGCTGTAAAAAATCTCCTCTAAAACTACTGGTTAGGTTCAACTATTCTTTTTTAAACGTTCTTCGTCAAAAGTAATGTTTCACTGGCATTACAAAAAGCCAGACGGGGCATTGACGCATCAGCATGCAAACTCTGACCGTGGGTGACTTGGATGCATACGTATTCTCACGTTGTGGTTGACAATCGAGGCCCTTACTGGAAGCTAAATCCGACTCAGTGGTGCAGCTCTTGACAATTCTCTCTTTCTCTATCACAATCTCTCTGTCTCTGTCTGTATGTCTGTCTGTCTGTCTGTCTGTCTGTCTCTCTATCTCTCTCTATCTATCTATCTATCTCTCTCTCTCTCTCTCCCTCTCCCTCTCTCTTCCTCTTCCTCTCTGCGTAACATGCTTTCAAAAGGAACATATTCGAACGATGTAAAGTGGCTAGAACGTCATCATGTCAGTTTACGGCTGTTGTCAATATGGACATACCGGTAGTTCACTAACTGACCGGGCCCAACAGTGCCTCAGCACATGCTCTTGAACAACTGATGAAAGAACTCGGCAGCAGCAAACGCAAGCACCCACAGTCCCAGGATAGTGAACCAGACAGCAATAATCGAGGTTGGCGCGATGATGAGAAAGACGCCAAGGCTGATGTTGATGGCACCCAGGACCAGGAAGAGGCGAGCACCCCACTTATGCCACAGTTCCCAGTACGCCCGCTTTTTGGGCTGCCAGTACACCGCTTCCTTGTCCTTTGGGGGACGCCTACATGGACAGAAACAAAACGTGGAACACGTATGGCGGACTCTCTGCTGAACACTGCCTTGCACACGTTATGCAGTGCATATGATGCAGCCTATCTAGTGAACACAGCATTGCACACATGGTGCAGTGCATATGATGCAGGCTCCCTGTTAAACATAGCCTTGCACATACTACCAGTATCATGCAGTGCGTATGATACAGACCAGTAACTAGTGTATATGATACAGACCAGTGACTATGCAGCTAGTGTATCAGCATCTCAACCCTACAGCCTCCCATTATAATGGAACTCCCTTCAATTTAGACTACGTCTTTGGGAAATCCTCAAATATATATAATAATAATAATAATCAAAGCGAGAAATGAACAAAGGAGAAAGCAAGGAAAGACAACGTGATAACACATAACAGCAGTACATTACACCTAGAACATTAGCGGCCAAGCTTGGCCGCACTAAACACGACACGTTACTTGAACAATTTCAACCCAATTATACTATCTTTCTGTACACACAAATTAGGCTTGTACAGACGCTGATAGATAGCTTCCAACACTTTTAACTGTAGTCCATAACCATGACGACCACGGCACAATACAGTGAACGAAGAGTCGGAATACGCACCGCCTAATTTGTGTGTACAGAAAGATAGTACAATTGGGTTGAAATTGTTCAAGTAACGTGTCGTGTTTAGTGCGGCCAAGCTTGGCCGTTAATGTTCTAGGTGTAATGTACTGCTGTTAAATAATAATAATAATAATAATAATAATAATAATAATAATAATAATAATAATCTGCACTACACCTGTAGACTATCGGAGGACTGCATGCAGTGCCGTGTTGGCAGGCTTATTTCGGTGTTATCGGCATGCGAGCTGGGCAAAGCACATCTCCGGGTGAGTCTAAACGCTGAGTACTAAATATTAGTATTACCAACCCCCGCACCTACCTACCTACATGAACAGAATCTATGTAACTTACATGAAGCCGTTGATGATTTGCTGTATGCTGAAGATCAGGATCAGAACACCGATGACAGAATGGGCAAAGTTAGGTGCTGCCCGCGTGCCAGGGAGTACCAGGATGATGCCAAGAATAGACATGCCGGTCCCGATTATCTAAAGCAGGCACCAGAACAATTCAAATGCAGTGCTGCTCAATGAAATCCAGCCCCGTCACCCAAGTTTGCACCTTGCATCATTCCGCAGCCCAGTGTTCGCAGGTCTTAGGACTGCGCAACGCCCGGCGCGTACTTGAGTGACGTGACTGGATTTCATTGAACAGTAAAGTACATTTCGACGCTCTCCATGTGTAATGATCCCCTTCAGCTGCGAAGTTCAGAAAATACCTCTGGCTCACCCGCCAGGGGGCATCATACGTGAGTTGGCATTTCGAGTGCAAGTTTGTAAGGTTTGATGAACGACCACAATCCTTCCAGGTTTCTTGTACATGTGACCTCCCAGCATTGTCGGGGTCTCAATGTTGCTAGAGTCCACTGCTTACCTGAATACCGCGATGCAGTTTGAACCAGAGTGGATCCTGGTCGCGACAATACCGTGCAATGAAGACACCGGCAATGAGTAGAATTCCCCAGCTGATAATCATGAAGAAACCGTGCAGATGCATGTAGAGGAACCAGGTAGGACCGCAACTTCCAACAGTTTCGGCCGTTTCAGGGCTACCCGTTAGCAGCCACATGTCGTCAAGGTTTCTGTAACAACAAATGCCATAATAAGGGGTCATGGTGTCCCCGGCACAGATGCGGAACATTCAGTGGGAAAAGACTCTCATGCAAACCTTAAATTTTGTTGATGGCTCAGTGTGTGTGCATGCATGTGCGTGTGTGTGTGTGTGTGCATGTGTGTGTGTGTGTGTGTGTGTGTGTGTGTGTGTGTGTGTGTGTGTGTGTGTGTGTGTGTGTGTGTGTGTGTGTGTGTGTGTGTGTGTGTGTGTGCATGTGTGTGTGTATGTGCACTCATGCATGTCGTGTCCTTCAGTGTCTTTCCTAACACGAGTATACATATACATTTTATCCCTTTCACTGCCGACCTGGTTTTCCTCAGGTGGCTAGGCGTTCAGCGCACCTATTTCTCAGCATTGTCTCTCTCTCTCTCATCTGTATTGCAAAATGCATGCTCTGTAAATAAATCAGTCCTTGCCTTGTCCCGCAATGGACTCCTGCGTGGCTTGCAGGCTTAACACACCACTCTGCATGAGCATTGCCAAGAAAATCTATCGTCATTAATTTTTGTCATACCTGGATGGATCTCCACGAGTCTATGGCTAGTTGGAAAGGTCCGAGCCAAGACCAGACACTTAAACAGTTCTCAGCTCCATAGGCATGCGAAGGCCACATCTATGATTTTGCTCTAGAAGCTGCCTTATCATGACATTGTCTCTGAATCTCAGAACAACTTCATATCACACTTTAGTTTGCCGCCTCTCTCAAACCCAACTGATCTTCGTGACTCAAAATGCGCTGCAAAGCTAAGCTAAGCGCTTTGTTTGATACCCCACACTCATATGCTTTAGTCCCAGGGAAACCCCTAGACGGGATGGCGTTGCCAGCAACCAGCTTGAATTGTTCGCCAGACAGGGTATGTACTTTTTTTAATTTTTGCAATTCTTTTCACTTATGCTCTATCAAACCTAGCCCTATTGCAAAGACCTTTACATCACTGGAGAGCTGAGCCCAATACCTTTCCAACAGCGTATCATTTGAGAAAATCAGTTGACACGAGTCATGACTGTTTGAAGTACAGCCATCTATACAGTGCATCCCATTGCATGTGCAGTGGAGCCAGATATCCTGTGTGCATGTGCAGTGGAGCCAGATATCCTGTGTGCACGTGCAGTGGAGCCAGATATCCTGTGTGCATGTCATCCGTCGTTCACATGCACTTTACAGAGCAAGATATCTCGCCATTTTCACCAAAGGGAAGGGGTTCGACGATAGGAGCAACAGTATCAAAGTCAGAGATAGTTTTCGAAGTGCGCTAGTCTATATCGACTGCCGCCGTTTAGGTGGCCGATGTAGTGTTCACATCTCCATATGCGCTGTTGCATTCCTTGGCCACCCCATGCAGATATTCATGATACTTCGAGTAGTGGCACATCGTGTTAACTGTTATGTTATGAATCTAGCATGTGCCGTTTCTCGCACGCGCGTGAAACAGACTTCACGACTTTTAGTTGCTGAGCATGCGTTGAGTCTGGACTCTTGTTGTTTTGTACTGGAGAAATAGAGAATACTACAGCTGCTTGGAACCTAAAAGTAAATGAGCGAAAAACGGAGTGGGTGCACTTTACGTCAGGCAATTCATCCTGGCGGAGCATCAGGCAGCTTGGCTCTCTTATGGGGGGCGCTGAGGATATCGACAGGCGGATTTCGCTGGCATCCCAGGCATACGGTAGTATGTTCAGCCTCTGGCTGCGGCGCAAGCATGTGTCAGAAATGTCCAGGCTCAAGCTGTACAGCTCGCTTGTGCTGCCTGTCCTCCTTTACAACTGTGAGACTTGGGGAGTAAACCAGGCAGTCTTTCAGCGACTGGACTGTTTTCACCGCCGACAGCTCAGAAACCTGGTGGGAGTGCGATATCCAGACAGAATTACGAATGATGATCTGTACTCCAGATGTGACTCGCAGCCACTGTCGGAGCTTGTTGCCAAGCGACGCCGTAGCCTCACTGGCCATGTGCTGAGGATGAGTGAGCAGTCACCCCCTTGCCTTGCGATGTCCTGCTATTTTCAAGCGGGGTCACGTGGACGAAGGGGCCGTCCCGCGGCTACTCTCCCTACCACCATCATGAAGGACCTGGCAGGGCACGACATTCCTTTGAAGAATGCCAGCGACCTAGAAGGAGCACGAGCATTTGCTGCAGACAAGTCGAAATGGAGATCAGACATTGTTTATGGATGAGTTTTTTGTTGACTGGAGACAGAAGCGGACTTGGCTTAATTTCAGTGTATTCTCATGCATTGTTCTTTGGCCTTTGTACGCGTGCTGTGGTATTATTATTATATTATTATTACAGCTGCGCTAGTGGATCAGCTAACGAGGCAATAGCTGTACAAATTTGCACTAAAGTAGCCTCACCCTTGTTCACTGTTGACGCCTCCCCAGACGAGCACTCCAGTCCTGGTGCCGCCGCGTGTTATGGTGATCATACCATGACTGTGCCGCAACGATGGAACTGAACCGTCCGCACCGGTCTAACGAAACACACGGCAAGTGCGGGAAAACACGGCAGAGTACAAATCTCACAGTGCCGTGCACTTGCGTGTATGCACACAGTTACAGAGTCACATGATCATGACTCACTGTCATAATGATCATGACTCACTGTCATAATGATCATGACTCACTGTCACATGATCACGACTCACTGTCACATGATCACGACTCACAGTCATATGATCATGACTCACAGTCATAATGATCATGACTCACAGTCATAATGATCATGACTCATGTCAAATGTGGCGGTATTCAGATAAGTTTATAGCGTTCTTCTTTGAATGCAACCAGGTCCAGACCTCTTCATACAAGTGAAACTGACGAATTTCAATTTAGCATCATCTGCACACAGTCATGATCAGTGCAGGAGGCAACATCAGACCACTGCATAATTCTCCAACAGAATAAACTATGAGCTTCCCAAGCAACTTCCAAGCGCTGAGTTTTGTGCATGCAGTAAGTGCCCCATCGAGGCATGTAGAGCAAGTTTCCCAGCACTATATGATAGTTCAGTAGTACCACCAGTGCTATTTACCCATTGGTTTCTATACGTACTGTTGCCAGGCGCTTCCATGCTCCAGAGCTCGTCACCAAGTAGTCCACCTCGTTGTATTCTGATGTCTTGCTCTGTAGAATAGAAAAAGAGAAAAGAGGGGGGGGGGGGGGGTGCCGAATGTGTACATAAATGCCCTGAAACTGTAATCTACACTATTATAACCCGCTTTTTTCAGTTCACTTTGTGTATTGTTTCGCTATTGCTGTCTATGTCTGTGTGTGTGCCAGTATGTGTGGAGCGAGAAATATTCACGCAACACTATGTTCTTCACGACACCTCCAACATTAGGAGTGGGCTCACCGTGATGATGGACCTATCCGTCTCCAATCCTCCGAACATCACCACTTTCCCGTCACCGCCAGGCCACCGGGCCATGCCGGAGAACTGACTTGGTGCCGCGCAGTCCTCCATGCGCTTCCACTCGGCACCGCCGCGCAGTGCCCACGAGTCCACCGACGGGCACGGTCCGCCGCTGAATCCACCGCTCAGGCATCCACCGTACAACACTGGCTCATCTACGCCGGCCATGGTCGTTCCAACGCGGCAGCGCGGGTGAGGCTTTGTGCTCGAGTACTTGCTGGCGCCGGAGAATACCCGTATCCAGCGTTGTTCACGCATGTCGTAACGACTTGTGTCAGAGTGACGACGGTTGGAGAAGCCGTGCGACACGTAGAACGAGGTACCATTCACGTGAAGGCCACCTGCTGCACCGTACCGCGTATCCGGCACATCACCACGCTTGGCCAACTGCTTCCAGCTTCCCGCTGTGACGCTGTATGCCCAGATATCATTGAAGAATACTCTCCCGCTCCCTTGTCCCGTAGAGATTACGAACAACGTGTCCGGCCCTTGTGTGTAAACACCGGACAGCATGCTGAATCTAGCTGGCGGCTGCGGAGTTATTGCGTCGCCCAGCCTGTTCCAAGTTGCACTGGTCAGGTTCAGGCTCCACAGATCGTTCTTGATCCCATCGTCAGCCATTCCGCCGAAGAGGTAAGCCATGTTCTTGTCCGGGTCGTAGCCGAAGCCGAAGTCGTGGCGTGCGGACGGCCGCGTCAGGCTCTGAGTCTCTGTCAACGAAGTCCATGTTAGTTGAGAGCGACACGTTGGCAGAAAGAGAGTGCCTGGGAGCAGCGCTACAGCTACAAGTAGTAGATTTACCCGGAGCATGTTTGCAATCACTCCGCTCCCATTGAGACGGAGCTTATCAAGGTTACAGAGCCTAGCAAGGCTCAGTCCAGAATGAACGACACCGCACTTATCCGCGACTAGATCGATGCGACCAAAACCTCCGTTCATATGTAGAATCTACTTTGTGAACATCGAAAACATTTCCCAGGCTCCAGCGTCCGGAGTAAATCGTAAATCTGCTGTACATAATTGTTACAGACCAACAGTACTGTTTGCTGGTTTGTAACAATGTACGGCAGATTTACGCGTGATAGATACCATGTGCGTTTATCGTGGCGCGCCTCCCGCAAAACTGCAAAATAACAGGATGAGGCCAAACTAAAGAAGGTGTGTGGTTCGACTAACATGGACATTTTTTTTACGGGCGGGCGGGCGGATTTTTTTTTTTAAATATATTTTTTAGTACATGTAAATACACTGTATACGCGTATCGAGTAGACTCTACTACCAGCACAAGGCAGCAGTCGTACCACTCACTGCACTGCACTGCAGTACAACTACAAGTCAAGTCCAAAAGGAGCCGCCTGCGTCCGCAGACTCACGCAGCACAGCACGTAGACGTGGACGTGTTCAGTCCACGTACGTCAGTCACACGACAGCCCGCCGAAAAAAAGTTACGGTCGGGCTGAAATTGTACGGTCGGTCGGGTGAGTCGAACCACACACCTTCTTTAGTTTGGCCTGATCGGGTTTCTTTCTATGGTAGATCTACTGAATAGTGAGTATTTTACTATGAATGGACCGCGAAGTAGTTCGTTCTGCCTGCGGCATCCGGGTGTCGGACTGTGACGCCGTGTAGACCTAGGCTATGGCACGGTGTACCTTTTCTTCAGGGAGTGTCCAAAGCCTCTTTCACAGAAACCTGTACCTTAAGTCTACCTTTTAGTTTTCGGTTACCGGTAGTTGTAAAGAGGTGTTGGAAGACTCGGAACCACAATGCCATTCTACTAGGTAAAATTACCATTGCGATGTCAATGTGCATCCAAGCCCGAAGCTTCGCGGTTCTGATTGATTTCAAGGTTTCGGTTGCGAGTAGTGAGCGGCACTTTCTAACAGCAGCGTCGGATGGTTGGTAGATTTACCTGCATGGAGCAAAAGGAAGAAATGGAGCTAACAGATTTCTAGTATTCCCTTAGCATATTCGCAGCATCGCACTACAGACTCAGTACAACTGCAAGTCTTGTTGCTGAGTGTTGAGTGTTGGGTGGGAGAAGAGGATGCAATGCGAGGCCGGCCCGCACCTAATGGATGAATCCGAATTTTCCTCAAACCCGATCTCGACTCCAGTTTTGTAGTCTAGTCTAGTCCGCAACTATTAGTATTACTAATCTTCCTCTTGTCTTGTAAAGTAACGTTAGTTGTAGACGTCTGGTGCCGCACGGACTTCATGCAGACTGCACGGCCTGTGTTCCGGCATCACCATGCATGATCACTCGACTCCTAGGATCCGTGTCTGATGTGATGATCTCCGTGGCATGTCATAACATTCATACATAGGCTGTAGTGTAGACTGTAATCGTGTAGACGTGTTGACTGTTGTGTAGAATCCGAATGGCTCTCGCCACACAGTCTCCGGACACTCATTCCGAGGGCCGAGAGCCAATGCTACGCTACATAATTCATTCGCACGCCACAGGCGGTCCATAGCCCGTAGACCAGTGCCAGTGGGCAGTGGTACTGGTAGACTACACCAGGGGCCGGGATCGGGAGTAGGGAAAACCGACTACCTAGCTGGCCGCGGCCATTCATGGTTTACATGGTTTACACCCCTTTTATTTGGCCTTCGACTTTGTCTTTGATTCAAAAATGCGATTCGTCACCCAATGAGTCTTGACTCTTGCTTCGGAGAGTAGATCTAGAACTACATCATTACATGGGTTGGCGGATCATGTGGTGAAGAAGTCGGGCTACAACTTATATATAGCTTAGTACAACTACAACTACAAGAGAGTAACTAAAATTGTAACTGCTCAGTTTCGCCGTCACGGCGTTAGGTGCTCGAGTGGAACGAACCATTCCTCGCGCAGTCGTCTCTGACTGCGGTTTGTACTTGGAAGCAGTCGGTAGCCTGGAGCCAGTGGAGGTGCCCGCTCTACGCGACCTGAGTGATCAACGGCCGGCAATATGTCGCGCTTGCTTGTAGTGGTAACGTTGCTTGTCGACGTTCTCCTTCTGCCTGTTTGTCGCTCGCAGCTAATCTGGACACCAGTACTTCAAAGCGGAACCAAGCCTTCTGCTCGGAATGATTTTGGCCTAGGATACGATCCGAATGCCAATGTCGTGTATTTGTTTGGCGGTAGGGGAGACGCTGGAATTATGAACGATTTGTGGCGCTTCGATTTGAGCACGAGATTATGGAGAGAGCTGAGTCCAACGCAACAGCCGCCACCAAGGTTTAGTATGATTTCAGGATTCTACACATTAGGAGAAGATGGTTTGTTCGTGATCTCAACTGGTGAAGGCAACAGTAAAGTCTTCTTCAATGACGTCTGGGCTTATAATGTCAATAATGGAAGCTGGACGGAGCTGCCGTCAGATGGTGATGTGCCAACGAAGAGATACGGCTCCGCGGGGGGCCTTCACGTGAACGGCACATCCCTGTACGTGTCGCATGGCTTCTCAAACCGGCGGTTTTCCGACACAAGCCGCTACGACTTGGACAAGATGAGATGGACATCCGTGTTTGGCGGCACCGGGGAGTATTCGGCTACGCAACCGCACGCGCGATGCCTTGTCGGCAGTACAATGGCCGCACCGGACGAGCCAGTGATGTTTGGCGGCTGCCTCAGCGGTGGGTTCAGCGGGGGACCGTGTCCGGCCATCGACTCCTGGGCGTTTCGTAACTCCAAGTGGGAACGCATGAAAGACTGTGCAGCCCCTCGTCAGTACTCGGCCATGGCAAGGTGGCCAGGACGCGATGGAGCTGTCGTTATGTTCAGCGGTTTGGAAAAGGATAGATCCATCATCATGGTAAGGGGGGAGGGAGGAGTCCTGATGATGGCTCCTGGCGAAAAATTTGATGGAGATATCCGGTATTAGTAGTTTACAGCGAAGAGACCGCTTGATTTGAGAATGGTGTGTGTTAGTTTTTCGTATCATGGTAAGGGACTGCAAAAGGGTAGTTTTTTTTATGGGAGGGTGCTGCTGCGCTGAATAACATAGTCGCTGGAGCATTGCTCATCTTTGATCCATGGTTTGCCGCCTGGTTAGCTCTATACAAAATCCTGGGCACGCATTGCACTCTGCATGTCACGAAAATGTTTGACTTTGCATATACTTTGCGTTGTCTGAAAATTCAGTCAAATGGGGGGGGGGGGGGAGGCGGCAAGAGGTGAGGAAGTGCATTACACTCCAGTATGAATAACATACACTGGCAACCAATGGATACTACCAGTTTTGGCAGTGAGCAAGTACAAAGAAAAGTGTGTGTGGTGTGTGTGGGGGGGGGGGGGGGGGGGTGCGTGTGTGGTTGCGTGGGTGTGTGTGTGTGGGGGGGGGGGGGGTGTTTGTGTCCCCCCCCCCCCATGGGTCCGCATAGCCAGAGCATGGCAGCGTGTCCAAGGTCCCAGGTGTGTGTGGGTGTGTCAAGCCACTGCCAAACTCCAATCGAGGAAATTTCGGGCCTTTCTGAATTTTGATTCCCTTCCACCTACCTTGCTACAGTATTTTCACATTCTTCATCCGTACATTTGATCTTTCTTACAGAGCAAGACCTCAGAGGACAATGAAGTCGACTACTTGGAAACCAGCTCTGGAGAATGGAAGCGTCTTGCCACAGTAAGGCTCTTCGCCTAGATTAACAACATAGAACGAAGCCAAGAATCCTGTCCGCCATTTTCACCGATTTTAATGGAAGAGAAGATGTTAAAGCCTACTACTTGTAAAATCGACTTTCTCGTACACAAAAAATGCAATCAGACTGGAGAACAGAACTAGCCTACACTTGTAGTTCAGGCTCCTCTCAAGCAACATTTCCTAAATATTTCCACAAGCACTTTCACTGCCTTCTCTTCTGATGGATATCGACAGAAAAGAAACTGCCCAGTGCAGTAAGTAATGACTGTGAAGGTGACGTTAAAGGTGATGAAGCCGTAGTAACGTTTTAAGAGGAATGGGGAGAATAAGCACACGAAAGAATAGCTGAAAGAGCTGAAAATGTGTGTGTTGCTCCGTACGTTAAAGTCAAGCATTGAAAACGTATAGACACTGAATACTCAATCTGCGGACAGAACTGTTTCGTCCTTTGTGGACTCATCAGCGCAGCACAGAGAAAACGAGGCCGAACCTGATAGCAATGAAAATAGATTTCCAAAGCCAGATTAAACCAGGCCCGAATGTACCTGAACCTGAGCTTAAAATGAAGTCCTATCATGATGCACAGGTGGTGTACATGTATAGGCTAGAAGAGGTCAGGTAGGTGTCATATGTAGTGTGATGGTAACAGACGTGCCTATTCAGGAGTATAGTGGACTTTTGTATAAATAAATACGTGTAGATAAAGCAACAACAACAACAACAACAACAACAACAAACAAATTGACAGCACTAACAATATGTTGGTGCCCGCACTATCAGTCTAAGCATGAAGGCGGTCTGTTTCTGTTTCAGTAGGTTTGGTTTCTTTGTGTGAATATAGACCGCTTCCGAAACATTCAACAACTTGGCAATATGTAATATGTACACATGTCAGGATGGAGAAAAAATGACCTGAATCAAGTATACACCACGACATTCAGGATGCTCAGCCAAATACATAGCAATGCCTGCTGGTTCATCAAATTGTGCTGGTTACTGAGTTTCTTTTTGGCCTGCATCCATCCACCTGAAGGCAATGAAAATACCGCAAGTTGTGGAATTTTTCTGGAAGTGTTTCTTGTGAAGAGCCTGAAGCTAATTTTGTTCTTTATTCTGACGACTGCTGGTATACTGCTAGCTGATATGCAGTTGGATTCACGGTTGGATATCTGATCTCTACATGTGTGTGCGTGTGTGTTTGGGTGTGTTTGTGTGTGTGTGTGTGTGTGTGTGTGTGTGTGTGTGCGTGCGTGCATGCTTGTGTGTGTGTGTGTGTGTGTGTGTGCATGCATACGTGTGTGTGTGTGTGTGTGTGAGTGTGTGTGCGCGCGCGTGCATGCTTGTGTGTATGTGTGTGTGTGTGTGTATGCATGTGCACGTGCATGCATGTGTGGGTGGGTGTTTGTGTGTGTGTGTGTGTGTGTGTGTGTGTGTGTGTGTGTGTGTGTGTGTGTGTGTGTGTGTGTTAACAGACTGGATCTGCAGGCCCTCTGCCGCCATTACGCCGTAGCCACGGTATGGTGACCATTACTGATGGAGGCGCCATGACTGGTATTCTGCTCTGGGGAGGTTTTGAGTCTGGCGGTGGGTAAGTTGCTAAGTGATGTCATTACTCTTCCGATGTGCTGTTGCCACCCTTTTTTTGTTGGAAACACGCAAAGGAAGAACAGGAAGGCGAGGAGGTCTTTAGGATGGAGGAGTGTTGCACCGGCAATGTATTTGTGAAAATAATTTCTGTGTTTTTTTGCCTTGATCACTAAGGATGTGATCTTACGCCTACTGACTCTCAAGCAAGCCAGTAATGCTTTATGTAGTTCAGTCCTGACAAGCTGTTGAGCAGTTTTTGAATGCAAAAAAGTAGGTACTTCTGATTATGTAAAAAAAGGAAAGAAAAAAAAGGATCGGTATTCTATGGTTGCACTGCGGATGGAGAATATCTGGCCCGAGTCTAACGAACTCTACACAATAACGTTATGTGTATCTTTCCCTTCAGCTAGTAATGCACTCTTGCTGCTGCTCTTCTGTCTATTGTGTGATTGCAGCAACCTGGATGACATGTGGCTTCTGACTGGTAACCCTGAAACGGCCGACACTGTTGGAAGTTGCGGTCCTACCTGGTTCCTCTACATGCATCTGCACGGTTTCTTCATGATTATCAGCTGGGGAATTCTACTCATTGCCGGTGTCTTCATTGCACGGTATTTCCGCGACAAGGATCCACTCTGGTTCAAGCTGCATCGCGGTCTTCAGGTGAGTAACTTGATATTGCAGAAACTCATGAGTAATCTGTACATGCACAAGATAATGCCGCCGTTTCTGATTGATTGATATCTTGTGATTTACTCACTGTCCAATGGCAGTAGCCAGTATAAATGGTTGAGGGCATTGGTCAGCCATGGCAACCGAGAAGAAGAGACAGAAGAAAAGTAAAATTGGGACATTGAGGGGAGAATAGCATCAGCAATAGTTCTACCGGGTGGCATACACTGAGAACTTGCACCGTGTTTTCCTGAGTATAAGCCGCACCGTTAAACACCAGTAATTCACCCAAAAAAAGTCAATGGTCGAATTAGCGGTGATAAATAGGGTAGATATCTGTATTTCGTGCCAGACTATCTGCGTGCAGCTTATATACTCCGGAAAATACGGTACATGTTGACTAACCTGCATGCCTTTCCGCTGTGAGGTAGTCCTGACCAGGAAATGTGATACGAATATAGCCATGACGCATAGTCATGCCTGTGCAGAGTTTCATGCCATTGTCAATCCTGTAAGACCATCCCATCCTCGGTGTTGTGTTCTCTGGTTTCTGTAGATCGCTGGAGCTAGCCTTTCCTTTCTCGGTATCATCCTGGTATTCCCTGGCACTCGTGCTGTGCCTAACTTTGCTCACGGCCTCATCGGTGCGCTCATCCTCATCTTCAGCATCCAGCAAATCATCAACGGTCTCATGTGAGTCATTCACTAATTGTGACGAGGTGTCATTCTGGCTATGAATGCACCAGGCTATAGTATAGTACTGAGCTTGTGAGCACTCGCGTCCGCCTTTGCTAGCCAGACTGAGGCAGTGAATAAAGACACCCAACGAATCTGAAAGGCAACAAACTACAGTAGCGTGTCAGTTATCCGACACCCTCGGGACCGGGCCCTGTTGGTTGAGTGAACATCCCGGATAACTGAAAGCTAAATTATCACCATGTGTCCACATGTACACATTATGTTTGTACATGGCCGCACATGTCCATGTGCGTGTACCGTTATTTTGGCATTCTTTTCGTAACAACGGTTTGCTTGGAACATACTGTCTGCCACACCATTTAACAATAATACATGCACGTTGAAACCTTGCTGCCACACTGATGTTGGACATGCGGCATGGCGTATGACTGAACCATGGATAAATGACACATGACTGTACTTCAGTTCTGCACTTACACATTCAAAGCACAGGTTGCAGGGGCCAGGGTGTGAGCATCACTCACACCCTGGCCTGATAGCAACATTCCCAGCGTTTGATGCTCCCCCCCCCCCCCCCTTCAGTCATATTCCGGGACACATCACTGAGACCCTCTTTCCACTTTCTGGGTGTCCCCAGGCAACCGGGTGGCTGGTCATTTGGCGCTCTGTCGGAGTAGTGTTTGATTGAGCTCTTATTCACCTTGGTTTTGGTGCGAATGTCATTAATGAATGTGATCTTAGACTGAGATGTTAGTACTCTCTGTTTTGTGTTTTCCTGTTTGCTTTGCGGTGCGATATTTCGTTTCTCGTATTCCAGGCGTCCACACAAGGGCGAGGGTGAGCCTCCCAAGAAGCGTGTGTATTGGGAGTACTGGCACTTGTGGGGTGGTCGTCTGTTCCTGGTCCTGGGCGCCATCAACATCAGCCTTGGCGTCTATCTCATACTGGCCCCAGCTGCCGTCATTGCCATTTGGTTTGTCATCTTTGCTGCTTGGATTGTGGCCTTCGTCGTGTTCGAGATCAAACTTCAGGTACTGAAACGAAAGAGCCACGCGCTCTAAGAAGAGTGAGTGTTTGCAGAATCTTTACTCCCTACACTTCTACTTCCTCCACAAACAAAAACTTTGTGATGGATTTCTGGTTGTTTGGAAGCTGATTGACTGTAAAAGCTCAACAGCAGATGGTATGGACTGTGGAAGACCACCAAAGGTGGCCCATAGTATTTACGATGACTATTCAAGGTACTACAAGTTACGCTATAATGTCCGCTAACACCACCAGCAGCTACTGTACAACAATCAGCTTATGCGATAACATTGCACAACACACTGAGCGTTACTTGTAGCTCCCTGGTCCTGTTCTTTTCTATAAATTTATCCTTGGCTCTGTTTCAGTCAACTCGTCACTCAGTTCACACCAGCCAACACGGTTCAATCCAACAATGGGATTAATCAATACATGCAATAAGAATAAATACAAGGAAAACGGTTCGGGATAATAAATTAGGACACTCAGGATCTGGTTGCCATTCTCGGGCTCTCTCTCTTGATCTCCTCGACCTTGCGCCAGGATCCGTCAATATGTACAATCACTACAACAAGTATCACGTGCGACCTACGTCGCTGGTAGACTGCATGGTACTACCCAGCGCTAGGGATAGGGCATGCCAAGTATGTGGCGAATGCGTACAGAAGGAACACAGTGCAGGTAGGTCTAGGATGCTTCTAGCATACTAGTATCAGCAGATTACTGAAAGCGCATCAATGACAGAGACAAAACATACATTACAACCAGAGTCATGCAACTATCAGCCATAGTTCAGTGGGACTACCACATTTCCTCCCTTCTTAGAAAAGACCAGCGGTCTACTGATAACGACTTGGCTTTCGAGTCGTACGCTGCGGACGCCAGCAGCTGGCGGAACAGTACTAGGTGTTGCGGCCGTTGGACTGCCGGGAGCTGATGGAACTGTGGAATCTAGCGGAGTAGCTGTTGCTACTACCTCCGTCGGATCCACTTGCAGACGGTCAAGATGACGGCGGAAAGTCACTCCCTCTTCGGTCGTAATGACTGCATCATGTGGTGCTGCTGTGACGATGGTAGCTTTGTCAGTTGAGCCAGAGGGTTGCTTGACAAACACTGCTTGTCCAGGCACCAAAGTGCGGGGTTTTGCTTGGTGAGCTGCGTCGAAAGTCACCTTGGATGCTGCCTTGTGCTGAGCATCGCGTTCACGCACTTCCTCGTCTATCTCGTCGTCATCTTCGGCAGTAGCCATGTTATCTACTGGCTGAAGCTGCCTGAGTGGAGTACGATAACCTCCTCGTAGTAGGAGATCTCCCGGCTGTTTGCCGGTAGTGGTGTTGATAGCTGATCGAACAGCTTTGAGCGCCACACGAAGGGCGTCGTCTGCTCGTGGCATGCCGGATTTCCGCATATGTTGCTTCAATGTCCGGTGGAGACGCTCAACAGGGTTCTGACGTGGTGTGTAAGGCACAGTGCGTTCGTGGCTGATGCCCCACGATTCAAGCTGGTTGCGGAACTCGTCGCTGCAGAACTGTGCACCGTTGTCGGAGATGACGTGCCGTGGCATGCCGAACAGCGTGAAGATCTGCTCCAGCGCCTTGATGATGTCCCTGGTCTTTTCAGCTGGTAAGCGGACAACTGCTGGATACCGACTGTACAAGTCCAGAAGGCTGAAGAAGGCGCTTTGCTGGTAATAAAACACATCAATAGCGACGGTGTGCCAGGCATGTGGAGGTAGGTCGCGTGGTTTCAGCGGTACTGGTCGTATAGCTGCTTCTGTCGCACATGGTGTACAGCTGGCTAGGAAATGTCGAGTTGCCGTGTTCCAACCGGGCCACCACACAGTCTCCTTGAGTGGAGCCAGTGTCCTGTCTCGACCAAGGTGTCCCTCGTGAGCCAGGTTCAGTACGTGTTGAGCTGCCGATGCTGGAATCACCACTGTTTCCCCTCTCAGAATGAGAAAGTCCGACGAGTTCGGAAAGGGCCACACGCTGAGTTCCGGACTAAGGGCTTGGTACGGTGCGAGCTCTGTCGCCGACGGCCATTTACCCGATCGCAGCGCATCTCGCACTGAGCGCAGAGTGGAGTCACGCGCTGTTTCTCTGGCAATCAACTGGCGATGTGCTGAAACACCGTCTGCCACGGTGACAGCATGGACGAGAAGGAAACTCGGGTCAGCATCCTCAGCCGGCAGCCTGGACAATGCGTCAGCAATGTGATTCAACTTGCCGGGGCGATATTGCACGGTTAGGGTCAAGTCTTGCACTTTCAACACCAGGCGCTGTACTCGGAGACTAGCTGAGGCTAGCTTGTACGACGGCATAAATACGTGAACCAGTGGCTTGTGGTCAGTGATAATGGTCACAGGCATGCCGGTGATGAAGCTGCGGAAACGATTAGAGCCCCACGCGACCGCCAGTGCCTCTCGCTCGATGGTTGCATAGCGTGACTCTGCATCTGACAACTTTCTGCCTGCGTAATAGACGGGTCGCCACTCTTGACCATCTGTTTGCGACTGCTGTAGGAGTACTGCTCCAAGGCCATGGCCAGACGCGTCAACTTCGATGCGGGTCGGCAGCGTTGGGTCAAATAGCGCCAGAATAGGTGCACTAGTAATCAGACTGCGTATCTTCTCAGCTGCGGTGTGGCAAGCCGATGTCCAATTCCACTCGCCAGACAATAGTGCTGTCATCGGAGCGACAACCGAGGCAATGTTAGGAATAAACTTTGCCACGTAGGTTGCTAAGCCCAGAAATGCTCGGAGTTCGGCCACATTGGTGGGATCCGACATCTGACTGAGTGACTCAACCTTCGATGGACCTGGCGAAATGCCCTTCGCCGAGACGTGATGTCCCAGAAACTCCAGCTCTGAGACCTGGAAGACGCACTTCTTGTCATTCAGGGTGACATTGTACTCCTTGAGAGCCGTCAGGACTGCTGCCTTGCGTCGATCATGCTCTTCCAATGATGGAGCATAAATCAGAATGTCGTCTAGGTAGATGACTACCCCTTCACATCCTGCCAGAATTTGCTCCATCTTACGTTGAAATAATTCAGGGCCGCTGGACACGCCGAACGGTAGACGACAGAAACGGAAGTACCCCAAGGGTGAGGCGACCACGAAGGCATGGCGACATTCAGGTGAGATCTCGAGCTGAGAATACCCGGACCGGACTTCAGGTCAAGCTTCGAGAACATCTATGCGCCTGACAGTTGAGATAGAAGCTCATCAGCTGTTGGGAGTTGCACACCCGGTCGCCTTACCGCTGCGTTGACTTGTCGTAAATCTACGCACCAGCGCATGGTTTTGTCGGGTTTCGGTGTGGCTACCAGTGGCGAAACAAAGTCCTGAGCCGTTACTTCCTCCACCATCTCGACCACTCCTTGTTCTAGCCATGCATCTAGTTGTTGGCGTAGCGAGGTGAGCAGTGCCGGTGCTACCCGTCGAGATGACTGTTGTGACGGAGGGTGATCCGGATCGAGAGCGATTGTAATCGGGCCGCGCATAGCAGGGAGTGACGCTAGGCCCTCGGCACAGGCTGGGATTTCAACTGCTGAAATCGGCAATGCCAGAAGACCTAAACGGATGGAGGCCTGCTCTCCCAGTAATGCTGGCACAGTGCATTGTGCGTCATCGACTACAAAGATAGTCTCAGTCGTTTCGCGGCCCTGATAGCTCAGGTTACCCTCAAACACGCCCACAGCTGTTATGCGTTGCGTCCCCACTGGCTGGAGTGGGCATGGCGGCGGTAACAGGACGTACCCAGATGGGAGTTATGACTTAGGGATGATGGAAACCATGCTGGCAGAGTCCACTCTTAGCGACAAGGTGTGTCGGCAGTCCAAGGTTACCTGCCTCAGAGGTAGAGTGAAACCGGTCTTCCCTGCCTGTACCCCGAATGTTTCATAGGCCTCTGGTGGCTGGGCGGACTGTACGGCTGGTGATGCTGCACCAGTTCGGAGTGACGAAACGGCTGGTGCTGATCGGTTGTGTTGCCTGGATGACGTGCTCTGCGACTGGGTCTGGGCACTGCGGTCCACTCGACCAGATCCGGCACGGCACACCGATGCAAAATGTCCCTTACGCCCACACTGGGCACAGAACATACGCGCTGCTGGGCAGTTCGGCTTGCCGGGAGCGTGCGTCTCTCCACAATACCCACAGCCTGATGCTGGCAATGGTGCATGTCCAGGTTGACGCGTAGCTGCATAGCTGACCTCTGGCACTGGTGCTTCTTTGGCACCCTCTTCAGCTAATACCACTGCCTGCGCCTTGGCTGCGGCGGAGCTCAAGTCCTGCGCATCGTGCTCCAAGACACTCTTTCGGGCACTGGCAGAGTTGAGCCCCCGTGCAAACAGGTGGACTCCCACAACTCCCAGTAGTTCCTCGGCAGTACGAGTGCTGGTCAGGTTGCAAACCCTCATGTCTTTTTGCACCCGCAGCCGAAAGGCCTGTACAGTCTCCCCAGGACGTTGCTCGACTGCAAACAATTCCGCCAAACGGGACGCTGCGCTCTGTTTCGAGCCGAAATATTCTTGGAACAATTTGATAAGATCGTTGTAGGGATTAGTTGCAGTAGTTGGCACTGTCGGGTAGCTCTGCCATAAGTAGTGACTTGCTGACTCGCCTAAATTGGCAGCTGCTGCCAAATACTGCTTCGCCTGATCCTTCACTTCGTGGAGTGCAAAGCCAATCTCCAACTGACTACGCCAAGTAAGGAAATGATCGTTTCCCAGCTCGTGGTCCAGGTCAAGGCGGACGCCGACTTTTACTTTTTCTGCCATTTCCCACGTGCGTGGTGGAAACTACAAACTTCAACGAGTGACTTACTAAGAAAAGAATCCTGTTCACTGCGCCAATGTTTCAGTCAACTCGTCACTCAGTTCACACCAGCCAACACGGTTCAATCCAACAATGGGATTAATCAATACATGCAATAAGAATAAATACAAGGGAAACGGTTCGGGATAATAAATTAGGACACTCAGGATCTGGCCGCCATTCTCGGGCTCTCTCTCTTGATCTCCTCGACCTTGCGCCAGGATCCGTCAATATGTACAATCACTACAACAAGTATCACGTGCGACCTACGTCGCTGGTAGACTGCATGGTACTACCCAGCGCTAGGGATAGGGCATGCCAAGTATGTGGCGAATGCGTACAGAAGGAACCCAGTGCAGGTAGGTCTAGGATGCTTCTAGCATACTAGTATCAGCAGATTACTGAAAGCGCATCAATGACAGAGACAAAACATACATTACAACCAGAGTCATGCAACTATCAGCCATAGTTCAGTGGGACTACCACAGGCTCTCCATCCGAGTCCATTACTATTCAAGGTATTTTGATTGTCAGGTTAGCTGAATAGTATTCCTAGCTACTGTGTAATTCCAATATCAGCTGTGCTAAGATCCCTAATGAGTCCATGGGCAACATTGTGGACTGTGTGTCCAACGGCATGGCGAAGACCTCATTCTGTTGCTTCTTACTAGCATGCCCTGTGGACACCTTGGTAGCTAAAGGCTGATGCTCATTGGCAAGCAGATCAGCCAGCAATGACTGATGGCCAGAGACATGTGTGTGTAGTAACTTCTTGCTGGCCAGTGCACAGTTTGTCTCGACCATTTCCATTCTACATGCACCTGCCATTTTTGTATTATACTTCTGTTGCCTGCAGCGCGAATGAGTTCATTCCTCTTGACCAGGCTACGTCACTTCTTCCAAGGATCGACAATCATGTACATCGACCGTCGCTCTTCCAGCTCTGCATGTATACTGACATTATTATGTACATGTACGGCATTGACCATCAGACCATGCAGGGCAGGTTGAAGGCGAGCTGCAACCGGACCTTAGTCTAGAAGCCGCATGACGCTTGGTAGCCAGCATGTGGGCATTCTTAGTCTTACCGAGAGAACCATATTCTATAACATAACAACTGTATCACTCCCTTAGTATTGACGCCTATAGATTTTTGCCATACCTAAGCAGTCAAATATTCCTGCATATTTCACTCCTTAGGGCTATATTGACCGCTTATATTTGACTCCTTTTTAGCGATTGAACACAGGCTTTGGCTAGTCGTGATAAATCTAATATTGACTTCGTACTTGGTCAGTATAGGAAATAAAAGACCTCGTAAAAGACCTCGGCTTTTATTTCCGATATTGACCTCGTACTCAGTCAATATTAGATACGTATGATAGCATCATGCGTGTACTGTTGTAATATGCTCATGAACCCCTTGCAATGACTGTTACGTCTGTACAGATTGACAGTTGATTAATTTAATTTCTTATGATTGCACACTGACCGTCCTGACATGGATCTGCACAATAGCCGCTATGCGTGTGTTGGTTTCACCCCCAAACCCCCACACCCTCCCCATTCGGCATTCGATATAATTATCATGATTATAATTATACAGCTCAGTCCGATTATGCGCTAGGCCGGTGTTGGCGTAGGCTAGGTCCGGACGTCCTCCTGCCTCCCTGTGTGCTTCTACGAGTATGACTACTAAAACTATACGGCGCTAGTAAGAATTCTACTAGTGACACTGTCTGTGACCTTGGTGACAGGTACTGTATTTTGTAGTTCTAAGTCCTCTGCTGTTTGATGTCAGCCATGGCTGGTAGTCCACATGGTCCTAAAAAGGTGTTTTATTGAACGCACAAAGCAATAATGATTGCAAGCAGGGAGTAGTACAATACGGCCGGCCCGGTATTGTACTACTCCCTGATTGCAAGGAGCTGCCGGAGAGCAAAGAATTCAAAAATAATTGATCAAAAGTTGAACAGCAAAATAGAAGAAGTAAAAAATTTTGTGAATGGCAACACTCCAACAGCTTTATGAAAAAGGGGAAAGAAAAGAAGGAGAAAAAACCCAAACTCTGGTCCTACGTGGCCTACTAGTACTAGTTGAAAGTACTACAACATGTCATGTACTAGTAGTAGCAGACTATACGTACTATGTTATGTATGGTATTTATTAGGGCTCAGCTGCCAAACGATTATACCGAATAATCGAGTACTCGTTTGATAACTCTAACGATCGAGCAATCGTTTAGATTACCGATTACGATTATTTTGCGTTTTTTAAATTTGTGTCAAGAAAGTACCATGAGTACTGTATTAAAGCCCTCGTTTTGTGAAGTTTGAATCAGTTTCCGCTGGGAGTATGCAGTTGCCAGGGGTATGGTTCATGTTCTGAGGTTAAATTGACTTCAAAACTGCCATATTTCGGAGCTACCCTTTCACTAATGCAGATTTGTTGGTATTATGAAGGCATAGTTTGTGGAAACAGTAATGTTTGCACAGAATTATGACTCTATTTGCTAACGAGTATAATCGATTACTCGATCGCTAAGCTAAAGAGTAATCGATACTTGAAAATCCACGATCGTTTCAGCCCTAGTATTTATAATACTACAGTCCATTCACTATAAGTATAACTAACTTGTGTGCACTCTTTTCCAGTCAAAGGGACCATAAGTGTGCACTCTTTTCCATCCAGTCAAAGGGCCATTGTGTATGCCCAACATGTAGGCCAGCGCCAGCCTGACAGGGGATCGGGAATGCCCCACGTGGATGCGTTGAGATGATCAATAAGGTGCATGACTTATTATTATTATTATTATAGACAACACCTCATGGCATGAGAAGAAAATCAGCCAGTACGGGAGATGTGGGTGTTAACCAACCATGGTGAATAAAAGAAGAAAAGTAATGGTCAAGACGGAGAAGCATGGGAGGGACAGGTGATGGTGAATCTAGTGAGCAGATTTAAATGCGTCCAGGGTACTGGCATTGCGCGTAGTAGCGGGCAGCGCAAGCCAAGCAGAGTAAGCAACAAAGTGTGGAGAGCGTACAAGGGAGGACGTTTTAGCCAAGGGGAGGGCAACAGAGCATCTTGTCTGGGAGCCATCTGTGATTCGGAACCAGTTATACACGTTAAGATGAGGAGGATGTAGAGCTAGTTTAAATTTGTGAGCAAAAGTGCAAATTAATTTTTGACGGTGGGTCGACAGTGGGCAAGTATTTGCAAGGACATACAGGGAAGCAGAAGGGTAGAGAGGGGGTAGACTAAATAGGATACGAAGAAGTTTTCTATGGTGGATTTCGAGATGCTCAGCGAGAACCGAGGACAAGCCACACCAGCTAACAGCAGCGTACATGAAAAGAGGCAGGATGTACAGTTTGTAAAACAAAATTTTACATTTGAAAGGAAGATGGAAACAATGGGGACGTATAACACCTAGGGCAGAGCTTGAACGGCTGCAAAGAGCATCAATATGGAAAGACCAAGAGAGACGATCATCAAGCATTATTCCCAGGTGTTTATGGTTGGAAACAACCTTTATGGGTTCTGGGAAATCAGGATGGTGTAAAAGTGACATGGATGAGATTGGGGGAAGGAACATTATTTCGGTTTTAGTCAGGTTGGGTCTAAGTCGCCATGTTTGCATCCAGCGTAGGACACTGCATATCTCTTCTTCAAAGACAAAGCAGCGGCGCATGCTAATGCATGGCAATCAGCCAGCAAAGCTAGCTAAAAAAATCAATTTTCCATTTTCTCTCTCAAATTTGGACAGATTTTGATCCGGTTTTTTTAAAGGAGCCGCAAGCAAGCGTGCATTCACTTAGAAAAAAAATAATGCCTTGTATTTGTACAATCATAATTATTGGTATGATCATGATGATGTGAATGGACTGTAGTAGATAAAATATGCTGTCAAACCAACAACGTGTGTATTGTGTACTACTAATAGCTACTAGTGGTACTGATAATTGGCTCCAGACTCCCTGTGCATTCACTACCGCATACTGTGAGAGTGAGTACGATCGTACGAGTGGGCAACGGTTCATCGATCGCTAGTACCGGTAGCTGTAAAGCATTATTTTGCACAGTGCTGAACTTCACTTCTGCAGCATCGCGCGATTATACAGGTGAGAGTGAAGAAAGCATTGCGCGCTTTCTCATTGATATCCGCACCTTTGCCTAGGCTAGGAAAGACTCGGATCGTGTGTCCTTGGCGTGCTGCTGCTGTTGTTAGCTAAGCTGTGAAGCGTGAAAGGCTCGGAGTACTCGTGTCCGGAACTCTTTGAGCCCTGCATCGATAGGGCATACCGCACTGATACACCACGAATCCACTAATGGCACTATGTTCTGCTTACAAAAATAAACGAGAGAGCTTGGAAGCTCAGGGCCCTACGCTATGCTTTTTTGCCTTGATGACCTAGACAAAAAAAGCATAGGGATGTTATAAATTCTTATAAGTAATTAGTTTCTACTTTTTGTTTTTAGACATAAGGCCACCCTTTCTTTTTTCGTTGTTTAACGTCCGCGCCCGCGTACCTTTTTGCCTCCGACCGGAAAAAAAACAAGAAAGTAGTAGTACCAATAATATGCGAAGTTGTAAATACATGATTGTGTAGTTTCACAGTGTGCCGATCATGACCTTAAACTTATAATCTTGCCTCCCGGGCATGCCTTTGTCTTGTGTTCTTTTTCTTTTTTTGTTGGCTTTTAAATATCGTACGGTGTGTGTCCTAGTAAAAATCCAGATGTAATGAATTCATGACATGCTAACTCCATGCTATGTACCTGTTTTGTTGGATTCATCAGGCTTGTGCTCCAATGTACCATCAAAGAGTGTTGTTCTATGCCTGCAAGTGCCGTTAGACCCAGAAATATTGTATATATCACATGCTTTACTGGTCAAAATGTTTGATTGGGGTTTCCAGTTTTTGGAATGGGCTTTTGTTTTTTTTTCGCCCTCCCGCGTACCTTTTCGCGAAAGAAAGGACGTTAAACAATGAATTAACAAAGGGTGGCCTAACCTGGGATTCGAACCCGCGCTATCGCCCTGCATGCATCTCCCGATACACTTCGCATACATACCAATTCTTCCAAGTTGCTTCACGTTATGATCTTGTATTTGAATGCCCTATTTGAATATGCATTGTGGCCAGCCGTCTTTGAATGTACGGTACGGTACGGGACAGGTACGGGACAGGTACGATCGAGGGTAATACGACACCGTCTACCGCCTTGATGACGGCAAAAAAAGAAAAGGGGTGTTATAAATTTTTCAAATTCTCCTATTTTTTTTAGGCATTACCTGGGATTCGAACCCGCACTATCGCCCCACATGCATTCCCCCATACACTTCGCATTCATACTCATTCTTCCAAGTTGCTTGACGTTATGATTTTGCGTTTGAAAGCCCTATTTGAATATTGCGGCCAGCTGTATGTGGCAAGCTGTGTTTGATGGTACGGTACAGTGCTGGACAGATACGGGATAGCGCCAGGCGTGACACAAACACACAAACAAACACCAAATTAAAGCTGTGTGGACCCTGGCTAGCGCCAGACGTTACTGAAGTAACGTCTTCTGCATAGCTACGGGAATAAAAATGGAATAGTGCCTAGTGGCAAGTACATGTAGTCCACGAATCATGTAAATGTACAATGATCAGAGTGTTAGAATAGTTACAAGTCACTGAAATCACCGGAAGTCCTCGGTTCTGTCCAGTGTCCTGTCTTCAGTGTTGAAAGAGGTCCCTGGTGTATGCCACACTATCGCCATTCTCAACCGGTTCACATTAGTCCGAGTAGTCGGGTTCTGCTATACTCATATGTGAAACGTAGAGAACAGGTGTCTGGGTTAGAGTCTACGGCTTCACGTGTTTTGGGTCCAGATTTCTACTCGTAGATGAGGTTCTCTATGTTGTGGCTCACGCAAAGAAAATGCGTGCGGATCTGCTGGGTATTACTATCATCATTCAAGCGCAGGCAGAAAACTGCCGAATTTAGAAGGGGAAATTCCCAGTACACTTTGCGCGTGATTTCTTTACCCGAACGTATAATGTACGTAGAGCAGAACAAGTTTCCTTTTGATATGTTCCGGGAATGCAAAGAGTGTTCCCGGGATTCTTCGCGCCGCGTTCCCGCAACGCTGAGCAGAACATCACTAATAACGCTCAGACCTCTCCATATCAAGTTTGCATATGAAATCTATGATGAGCACAATGGAAGAACCAGCAGATTCCCGGCATTCGCGACGAGCAAAGCTCGGAGTGCATGGACTTACTAGTCAAGCATGAGTACGAATGTTTTCCCTGCACTATTTGTCAGTATTTGACATGCCCATAGGGGGCAAAAGCAATCACTGACATTCAGCTATTTCTACACTTTTTTACTAGTCATTATCAGGGTTCTAGCGAAAGGAGAGTAGGGGGCGCGCCCTAACCCCACCCCCTACTGTCTTTGAGCACTCTGGTGTGAAAAGTGGCGCCTCCCTGCTCATTATTCAAATTTTGTGCTTTTCACTCACAAAGCAACTGTTCAGTACATGGGGTAGTGGTCTACCAGAGCAATTACACTCACCACCGTAGTGGTTTTCCAGAAATGAGTAGAAGCAAAAAACCACACACTCGCAGCCACATAATAACAGTTAGATAAATTGTCGAAAAACATTTAAATCCATCAAAGCACCGCCAGCAAGCGGGAGAAAAGGCCGTAAAATCAAGTGAAACAGCATGGCCAGTGGTAAGTATGGGTAACTGGGCAGCAGGGGAGCGCCTGAAAACAATGACTCCCTACATTCCTAGCCGCGACCGCTCAACCGGGCTAGAGGAAAAACACTCCTTTCGGCCAAAAAACCTTTCTATTTCATTAATTCCTGCCCCGCTGCCAGTCGGCCCCAAGAATAGAGACAGCAAGAAATGGTATGTAATAAATAACCAGTGTATGTCATAATCATAAGCCACAAACATTGGCATAGAATATCAAGAAGAACAGCGGAAGACCTCCCTGAAACCAGGGTGGGTGGGCGGGCAACTTCAACTACCACGAGGAAAAACAACGACCACGATGGCAGGTTCAACGGAGTTGCGCAGAGAACAAGAGCAAACGCATGAAAATATTTGCGAGTGAAAAATAGGTTTTTTGCACTCTTTTGCTACGCTCAGCCGTGAAAAAACAAAACTTTTCAGGCAATTCAACGAAAAGCAGTTGATAGTCACTAACAGAGGGTTCATAAAGGCACATCTGTCTGGGGTGAAGTCGGGAGTTCGCACTTTCATGCACTTTAGGCGACTTTTGTTGGAACTACCGTTGGTGGATTCAAAACCATAATATTATCACCAGTAGCCGCAGACTCCACCAATGCCTGGGAATTCACCGTCGCAGCATACATAAGCCTTCTTTTTGGATCTGGAGGCTTATTATTTTAATTTTTTGTAGCACTACACTTGAAGGTCAACAGTGCGAGTATTGTGCCACGATCATCTTTGAAATCTGCTGATATCCGCACTTAATGTGTAATGTGAGTAGAATGTATTGATACTGAGAAAAAGGGCACACGTCAGGCTCTTGAACATCTTGAAAGGTTTTGTTCTTCTCGGTATCATTGCATTCTTGTCTCCGAGGAAACTGTTGAGTGGAATGTTGTGTTTTCTGTGTGTGTGTGCTGTTTTGTGGTGTTTCCCAGAGAACGGCACTGTCAGCAGACAGCGTGCAGTGACTACGAGTTGTCATTCAGTTGAGCGTAGAAGGAAGTGTTTGTGTAAACTAGTGTCACTCATGCAAGTAACTAACACATCATGTTTGCTTCAAAGTTGCCCGGCAGTCTGAGGACTGTGCGGAGTAACTTTCTTCAGCATGGTTATGGTATGAGCACACTGGCCCGGTCTAGACGACTTGTAGCTAACACGTTTAAAGCCACGCCGCTTTGCACCCCTCAACCCGTGAGATGCCACTCAGATAGGTCTCTGCGTCAGGATACCACTGTACGGGATGCCAATTTGGCTATTGATGGTCTCTGCACTGCCATGGTTACTGCACAAATGTTTCAACCTAGCCACCTGACTTCACAAGTTTCTCTGATTCAACGTCATCTTAAGGACATAACTAGTGTACCGAAGCTCATGACCATCCTCCAGGCTTGTGCTAGGGTTACCATGGTTACCGAGGAGGACAGCGCAGTGACTAATCTAGTCGTAGCTGTACTGGATCACGCAGCTAGTTTACCTACAGATCTATGGCGGGATAGCAAGAATCAAGTTATACTAAGGTGGATACTGTACTGGGCATCAAAATGTCGATGTACGACGCCTGAGTTCAGGAAGCTGCTACAGAATCAGTTTGATGTTCAATCCATTAGTGAATGTAGAGATATTGACAGTTGTGTTTATGCACTGTTTTCGTTGAACATTGCTGATCCTACGCTAGCTGTGGACTTGATGAGTCGCTATTCAGCCATAGAGAGTACAGGTGATCCCAAGCATCGTCATGCTGAAGTGTTCAGACTACTTCTCTACTGTACACTGTGTGGTGTAGAGTGCAGTGCCTTGCTGAAGCTGATCAGTGTTGATCAACTCATACAGAGTAAGTGTGTTTTCAGAGTGTTTACTGACTGTCACATGGTATCCGGGTGGAAAAAGGTGACCACACAATGGGAGCAAGAGTTGTCTGATTGATACTGATAATTATATTAGCTGTAGAAAAGAAGAGGACATATGGAAACGAGTTAAGACTAACTCTCCACCACTGTAACTAGATACTATATACAGTCAGAATGTGCAACAACTAGGCACAAAACTGACAGAGTAGTGAGACATTCGACGTCCTGATACCTAGCTTCAACACATCTCCTTAGCGCTAACCGACAGCCTTCCAACTCGGGAGGTTCAAGGTTATGGAGAGACCAAAGAGGGGAAGGTAAGCGCAACGAAAATGAGCACAAACTACAGTCCCAACGGAACAAAGAATGTCTTTATTATTGGCTCAATACCCGAGTTTCGAATTGCACACCTGATGAGCCCTCACGAACCATACGGCGAAACGTACGTCGTGTGAAACAACTTGTTTTGTAGTCAACTAGTCCATCACAATGTCATGCATGGGGAGTACTGTAGGAGTTTGGCGTTCGGCTTGTACAATTCGTTTTCGCAAAGCTTCCCCCTTCTGTACTTATCTTTGATATTTCTGAGCCACCCAAGTTGGGTGGTGTGCTGCTTTGCTGCTTCGAATTGTAGTTAGACCGCTTTGTCAAGTATCCTACTGGTCTCGTCATCGTCCAGTAACAATCGGCATTCTTTGTTCCGTTGGAACTGTAGCTTGTGCTCATTTTCGGTGCGCTTACCTTCCCCTCTTTGGTCTCTCCATAACCTTGAACCTTCCAAGTTGGAAGGCTGTCGGTTAGCGCTATGGAGATGTGTTGAAGCTAGGTATCAGGACGTCGAATGTCTCACTACTCTGTCAGTTTTGTGCCTAGTTGTTGCACTTTCTGACTGTATATAGTATCTAGTTACAGTGGTGGAGAGTTACTCTTAACTCATTTCCATATGTCCTTTTTCTTTTCTACATGTATTATTGGCTCAATACCCGAGTTTCGGATTACCGTAAAATCCCGCCAGAGCGCCCCGTCTCTCCCATCCGCCCCTCCCTGACTTCTTGTCAGGGACGTGATTGATTGTATCCTCGTATGACTCTGTCGCAGTCTGTGATGCCGTACTGTACTGCAGACGCGGGCTCAACCCCGTTGGAAATGTACGCAACAGTGCCCACCCTCTTGACCAGGGATCGCACAAACCCTCCGTTTTGTCGGGTCTGTACGACTCCTGGCTCTTGACCTTTGGTCGGTGTACGAGATGCACGAACAGTTTTCGTAGGGTGAGTACTTTTCATGTAGCACTGAGTGCGGCAAGTAGGACTCGCCCATCCGCCCCTCCCCACCTGAAGCGTCGAGGAGGTAGGGGCGCTCTGGCGGGATTTTACGGTATATTAGCGTTTCAACTATTGTCTTCTTCAGAATGATTATCATTCTTAAGAAGACAATTGTCAAAAACATCGAAAGAACGGTATATCAGTATCAATCAGATAAGTATGGACTCGGACGGAGAGCCAAGGATTGATTTATTGAAATAAAAAGGACCAAGAAACTACAAGTTACGCTATAATGTCCACTAAGACCACTGCAGTAACTAAACAATCAGCTCATGCGTAACTTGTAGCTCCTTGGTCCTTTTTATTTTTGCAAATCAGTTACGTCTTGCTCCTTTTGTGTAGTCCGCCTTTTTCCGCCAGTGCATGATTTCATGAATCCCTTAGCTGGACCTGGGCCGGTGGGAATAAAAAGAAGCGGAGAAGCAAATGTGGAATGCAGCTGTGGTAGAAAAGGGAAATTGTCTGCTGTATGTGCCAGTAGATTGTAAGACCAGGTGCAGAGTATAAAAAGAGGCTATTGACCAATGAAATGAAGAAGAAAACAATTAGCAAGTCAACGTTGAGATAGAACTTGAATAATGGAAAATGGAGGGGAACATGGAGCTCATATGTCACATTGGCCGCTGTTCCTGCTGCGCCTTGAGGTATTGCAGGGAAAAATCGCTACAGTTGTGGATTCTAGGTGCTTTTCGTTTACAAAAAAAGCGCTCTTGAATCGACTAGTAACGAGAAAGTCCACCAAAAGGAGCAGTTGATATGACCTAAACCCTGTCATGTGTTTCTGGCTTAACCCCGGAAAGGGGAACAATCAACTAGAGTTAGTCAAGCCTTGAAATTTATAGTCCACACAGCATATTTCCCGGTGAATGTTATAACCGTTTTCACCACCATACATTCGTTCACGATGTTTTAAAGGATGTCCTACCAACCCTGGAATTGAGTCACCTCATTTACTATTTTGAAGTATGCGATAGCCGGTATGTTGGTAGGACCCTTCATCATCTGTCCGCAGCATCATTGCCCCTTCCTTTCTGTCTTTGTCAATCAGTCTTTCTGTTTGCATATTTGTGTGCTGTTTCTTGTTAGAGTGCGGTGCCCATCATCTTCAGCGGCTTGTTTTGCTCGACACACTACTAGTTACTAACAAGCAACGGCGAGAAATCATGAACCAGTGCTCAGAGTGGTTCAGAAAAAAAGGTTTGAGTCCAAACACGGGTCGAATGTATGATATGCTGTCATGCTTCATTGGTCCAGAACACACCACTGGCGTCTCTCTGGTTGATGGTGTGGCCGTTCACGCATTGTGCATTGTCAACCGAGATAGTAAGCCAGTGGAGACTTCCAAGTATCCGGGCGATGTTTTCAATGGTCTATCAGTAGATATGACTGCAGCTGCACGTCATGGTTTCAGTGTTGTGGCCTGCCTGGGTGTTAGAGATACACGACTCCTGCATCATCCAGCTATGTCACCCAATGGATATTGCACACTTCTCGCTTCAGCTTTGAAGTCGCAAGGATGCTTCATCATCCCAGTGAGTAGAAAATAATATTGTGTTGTGTGTTGTTGGTAGTGACTATAATGTACTTCGAAGTACATGTAGATCAGGAGGCATTCCACGGTGACGTGACCGTTTGTTTTTACTTACCGCTGCATACTCGTCATGATCAGTGTCCTGTCTGTAAGTTGGGATGAAACTGGACTGAATTTGTTGAAGGTATACGTTATCAAGCAGGATGATCCACTGCTTGAAGAGTGCTTACGGCAGAGCTTTTACGCTACCGTATGACGGACTGGGTGATCGAGGTTGCTTTGGAAGTTGCTCTCAATCATATGTACATTCGCTACCTTCAGTCCCTTTTCATTCTCTACCCCAGAAAGCACATCGTGAAGAGCATGCGGTGGTGTATATACACACAGGCTCAAGTACATGTAGGTCTGAGGGACACTGAACTCATTTACTTCTCACATACTTCTCACATACAGTAGATATTGGTTATAACGTGCCCTTCTGATTTTTCACATTTTATCACTATAACCGGTATATCACTACAGGCGATGTTCAACTGCGCGCGTCATACATACACATTATACACGTGTGGGTGCTCGATCGCGCTAATGTAGCGTACTGATACGTGATGGATGCTACTGCACCTTCTCCAGTCTAGAGTGAAGAACTTCTTGGCCCAAAGGCATCATCCAGGAAGCACCAGACCAGAATACCCTATGACAACACACATGTGGCTCCAAGTCGAGACATCAATGCCTCACACTCGTGTGTTCCTATCACTATAGACGATAATTTTTCTGCACAAAGAGGTGTTTTGAATGGTGATTCTGTATCCTTATAGCCGATTTATCGCTATATACGATATATTGGTTATAATGATAATTTGACTGGCTTTTTCTGGTTTTGCTTTTGATATTTTCATTTTGTATCAATATAGCCGGTTTATCACTATGTCCGATGACTTTATAACCGATATCCACTGTACTTCTCACAGTTTGTCTTGAAAGTGCTACGTCACAGCCAGCCCTGAGCCATGACAACGCTGACGTTTGGAACCACTTGGACCCAGTTTTTGTATGGATTCAGACAGGTTTGGCTGGCTCTCCCAAGGTGACGCATCCGCCGGTAGTAGCAAACCTGGACTGTCTCGATAGTGGACCCACTCCTTGTACAGAAAGATCTCACCTGCATGCGACACAAACGCCTCCCCATCACACTACTTTCACTATGGGCAGAGTGGGTCAAATTTGATCCAGAAGTTGTTATTTATCGTTATTTGTTGACTTGTGACATCATCACTTTCAAGCCCTATTGAGATGTTACACATAACAGTTGACAGTTATCACCAACATGTTGTGAAGCTCACTAAGAAAGTGGTGGACGTCACGCAACTGCATCATAAGAAACTGAGGGGGTTTGTCAACTGACAACCGCTCTAACTTATTCAGTTGCTATTCACAATCTGCAGCATGTCGATTGTCGAAGTATCATTTCTATCTGTTTTCAATGATTAAGATTTTGAATGTGAAAGTTTCTGTGAAGGTGCCTCTAGACATATAGATTACAATGAGCTCAAAAGTCTCAGTTCCTCAAATTTGGAGCTTGTCGCCTTTTGTGTAATCATAGACGCTTCATGTATTCATGCTATTCATATAATGATTGTCTGTGTACGCAGGTAATACTCGAGCATGGAGCTGAACGTACACAGAATAGCGGCAAGGTCGTCAACGATCTGATGATCAATTATCCTAGTCACATCAAGGTCTTCAGAGATCTTCTGGCTCCCAATCAGTCTATGCATTGGTAAGCCTACTGGTAGTCTGGATCTTTTGCTCACGCTCTCTTCTCAATGCAGATAGGAACCCTTTTGTTGAGGGTGTTTCAGTAACACAGGATTTTGAATTGTGTTGTTTTTGGATGTACAGTCAAACCTCGTTAGGACGAACACTGATAAGGCGAACTTTCCATTAGTACGAACTAAGGCCAATCCTATGGTTGGCCAGGCATCAATTCAAGTCAAAATTATTCGTTTACGACGAACTTCTGTACAGCGAACTTTCGCGAAGACGAACTATTTTCAAGTGTGATTTGAACAAAGTCAGTGTGGTCATGTACATGTAGTACGAACTTTCGGTCCACGAGCGTGCGCGTGCGCTGGCTGCCTTTTTTCTTCTTCTTTTCCGTCGAGGTCATATTGTACGTACAGTGCAAATTGTTTTCAAGCGTGTTTTGAACAAAATAATCACTGCGCTGTACGAACTTTCGACACAGTCGTGATTCATTGTCTTTGTCATTGTACTTACATGTACCTGTTTCTGGCTTATGCTAAGAATAACATGCTTCCCATGTACCACAGCATGCACCTTCACGTAAATACAATCCATCTGATATGCATATCGATGTTTTGTCAGATCTGGATAAGAAGAACTCCCGATAAGACAAACAAATTTGTTCAGTCCCTTGAAGTTCGTCCTAACGAGGTTTGACTGTACATGTACCATATACCCGGCTGTTGTATACATGGAAACACCCTTCACACACCTCGTTTTGTTCACGTACCTCAGCTGATGGTGGCTCCTGGACGAAAATTGGTTGACATTTTGACGGGTTTGCAGCGAAGAAACCATTTGTGTCTGTGTCGGTGTAGGGTTTATCAATGCTAAGTTACGAAGTGGCTGCTGAGGAGCTAGCACAGCTTGAGGGACATCAGAGCTATAGTAAAAAAAAACATTTGATTATATTTTAAAAATATTTCTCTACCAGTTGGTGCGCGTTCGGGCTACTTCTGCTGTAATCACTGCACTTCTTTTACTACCGTTGCTATGGGGACGTGAGTGCAGCACCGTGAGTTAAATGTGCTCAATCTTTCCTCTGCCCTTCTGTGTCTCTGTCCTCTGTTCTCCTTTAGATGCCGTTCTGGCAAGTCTGGTACTGCACATAAATGCATCAATGTTGACTTTGAAGGTCTAACAGAACCTACCTGAAGTGGATGCAGTGAAGGAAAAGCACAACACGGCGCACACCGTCAAAGTTGCCTTCTGCTCTGAGCGGACAAGGACCTCATCAGCCAACTGGAAGCTGAATGCTATGCGAAGTGGACATGTAACCATGATGACATGTGCTGACTGTTTGATGTTGCACCCCTGTATCCTCCTGTCTCCACAGACTGCGGTCGTGGTCACACTATGCACAGCGATGTCGAACGAACCAGTGATTGGACCAAGGAACAATTGTTACTTTCCCAGATTGGCCCGGTACAGCTGAAATCCAAGCTGTCTTGGCATTCGTTTTAGCTGATAGCGGCCCGAGTCATCATTGGTTCCTTCACTTTGAACAGAGATTTCCTTTTCTTGCTTGGGTCCTGGTCAACTAACCCCTGTGTGGCAGGAACATTTGGTGTTTGTCTGCACATGACTGACTTGAGGAAACAAACGTGTGAATGTAGGTGCTTGCTGTTAAATCGTACATGTGCAGCTCGGTAGCCGCAAGCGAGTCGAACCTGTGCTTCATTGTCTGTGTTTCATTGTCTGTGCTTCATTGTCTGTGGTTCTGTCTCTCTCTGTCTCTCTGTCTCTCTCTCTTTCTCTCCGAGGCTCTCTCTCTCCACCATACAATGTTATGAATATGTTGGATCATTAAACTGGGTGTCGACGGCATTATACCAGTAATCATTTCACATACCGTGACATGGCTGCATCTGCTATTCTACTCTTCATACTTCTTATCTGATTATCTTTGAGGCCGCGTTTACGCCTTTACCTCAGCAGTCCATTGTACAACACCGATATGAATACACAGTAGACCGAGTGGAAGTAGCTCACGGCGCACACATTTTTCTCGGCACAACCGTAGTCAGGGGCGTCGGAAGGTATTTTAGTGTGGATACAGTCAGCCATCTGAAGTACAATTTACTCGTGGGGGAGGCTTGGGCTGCCTGAGCTGAACATTTTGGAAATTTAGAACCCAGATCAGTGTATTTCATTGATTCACGGGGTACCTGGGGCAAAAAGTGGTACGGTCAATACTGTAGTGACCGTACCGTTTCAGACGCCCCTGGACTATTAGCAACATGTCTCCCTTTCATCTTACATGTACATAAGGGAGTAGTCAAGTATGCTATGCATCTGACCGCTTAGGAATCAGTGACATTTATACCTTGGAGTTTTAACATCACACCCTTGTTTTTCTTTTGGGTTGCATATTTTTTCCTTTTCTGGTTTTCTGGGTTTGCATTTGTATTGCTCCTAGATCCTACTTCCATGAAGCACATGCATCAATGTTCAAGTTCTGTAACCGTCGGCCGGGCAGGGAAATAATTAATTGGTCAACCCTATCCCAGTGCTAGCAGCTAGTATGGCCGGCTCCGGCCCATGCCCCATGGCCCAGGCTGGCCCCATAACGGAAATATTTCGTTTTGTGAAAAAAGCAAGTTCGGAGATGATTAATTTTGTTTCTATGACGATTTAATTTTGTATAATGATAATACTGCCGGTACAAATGTTGCAATCTTTGCGGGTCAATCGGTCTCACACATACATGTACATGTAGGAGGCGCATGCTCTTGTAATTGTGTTACGTATAGAATGCGAAGATTGTACATAAAGCCCTGAAAAGATGTGGTATTCTGGTGGAATCGTGTCAGTGTAATACCAGCATGGTCTTTACATGCTCAAACGCACACCCGTGCCCCCCCCCCCCCCCCCCATGCACACACATGTGCACACACACATATCTACACACATATGCACACACACACACACACACACACACACACACACCATTTGACCATTTGACGCCCATCGCCAGAGGCGATGATAGCGATACTACAGCAGAAGCTATAGCAACTTGTGCTGGGATTGCACCATTCAACAGCTTGCAAGGCTGAAGAATTGACCGCCACTATCCAGCCTGGTCTACACCACACAGCTATGACTAAGTGGCTTTTTTGGCCAGTGAATCCCCCCTCCCCACACACACACACAAACACGCGTCAAGTATTCGCACAACGGCTCTGTCCTCAACAAAAGACTTCAAACTCAAAGTCACAAGTTGAGCATTGTAAAATACAAATTCCTAGTAAACAGCCGCTGAAAATCAAATACAAGCATCAGCAACGTGCCATCGCACGCCAGAGACAACAGATCGAATACGCTATCATGAAAAGGAGCACAGCACTCCCACAAAAAAATACTATCAGAAGGATGGGCAGGTCCCGGCGCAACAGAACAATTTGAGCTGAGAAAAAGAAAAGAAACATGCGCTCTGCACTACAAAAAACAAGTTTGTTATTGAAATCATGAGGACACAACTGCATTACATATCCTGTCATGCCACAAGTAGAAAGGTACTTGTAATGTTAAAAGTAGAAATGTATAGAACTATACTCTCTGAGACATATTCATTTTTTTGTAAATCTAAGATGAAAACTTCCTAAGATACATCGGGGATTCAGTACACGCTGTAGTGTATGCGTATACGACTATCAGCAGAAGAAAGCTCCTTACCAGACTTGCACAACGAGGTAAGCTATACCGTCATGGACCTAGGATATGAAAGGAAGTCTTCATTTGCGCTGTAGTGGACACGGCATATAACATAATGGTAAAGTAACGAATGACAAGAAATAAGGAGAAGAAGTCAAAGGAGCAGACCCGGTTTCTATTGCTAGCATAGCCTACTGAACAATGAACACAGAGATACAGCACTATGCCCAATACTTACAAGAGACTTCAAATCAAGAAAGGAAGAAATCAAA
>NC_088650.1:19218640-19356140 GCF_964019385.1 Sycon ciliatum
TGCAGGCCTCCGGCTGCACCGTATCTCTCTGTCGGCACATCGCCTTGCGACGATAGCTCTGTCCAAACGCCAGTACGCACGTTGTACGCCCAGATGTCATTGTAGAATACTTTGCCACTACCCTCGCCTGTTGAAATAACGAACAGTCCGTCTGGTCCTTGCGTGTAAAATCCTGAAATCATGCTGAATCTGACAGGTGGCCTTGCACTTGTGGTGGGGTTAACCTCAGCCCACGAGTTCGTACTCAGATCGAAGCGCCACAAGTCGTTCATGATCCCGCTGCCGCCCTGTCCACCGAACACGTACACTGAGTTTCCGGTTGGATCGTAACCAAAGCCGAAGTCACTTCGCACGGATGGCCTAGGTGCCGTGCCTTGCGGTACTATTGTCCATGTCAGCTGCGAGCGGCAAACCGGCAGAAGCAGGGCTTCGAGAAGCAACGTTGCCACTAACACCCGTAGCATTTTCTAGTCGCTTTTCTCCACGCAACACTAGCAAGTAGCTGCCAGTGACCGGTAAACGCTACAAACAAAATCTTCTTGAACACCGACGATAGTTACCTGCACAGTCTGTAGTGTAACGAGCAGCGGTCCAAAACCGAGCAAAGGCAAGATTTCTTCTCTCCGATCCGTACTGCAATGCTTGAGTTCCGTTCAATGTTATTATTTTTATCTGCAACGCAAGTGCAACAAACGCCCGTCCGATCTGCCAGTTAGTTCTCTCTCCGATTCGGGTTGCAAGCACAAGCTGAAAAGCACGGACGCATCGACGGGCGATGCGCGTGCGGTGGAGCTGGAGTGCGGCTGTGTCACGCCACCATCGCATGCTGTCATTCAACCAAAAAATCCCCGGCACCCACTTCCGGGCAGTTTACACTTTTATTTTGTCAGTTTTGACTTTGACTCTTTTGAGTGACGATCACGTCCACGAGGGCTGACAAGAGCTAGCTAGCCCAGAGCCTTCCTACTACTAATCCTAGCCTAGCCTAGCCTACAATATGCATGCACTAGGCATGGTGAGTAACCCTTGCCTTGGTAAGAGTCCCTGGCCGCGCCTACACTACAGTCTACAGTACAGAGTACTATAGTCCATTCAGAAAAAGATGAGCGCTGGCTCTGGAGAGCTCCCGTGTTTGGCGATTTTGTGGTACACTGTGCCTGGATTTTCATGGTTTTTACCCAATTCAGTGCTTTGGGGGCAAAACCAGGCCGAAATCCTATTCTTGTTATGGCTTGCTTTTTGGAGAAATAGACTTCAAAAACACAATTGGAAGAGCATTCCATGGGGGATTGCCAAAAAAAGGAGACGAAAACTCAAAATTTGACCCGTTTATGGCCAAAAGCTAGGATATCATCTTTTTCTGAATGGACTGTAGCTAGGGCTCGCGGAAAGGATTTCGAGGCGCGACCGAGGAGTTTACAACTACAAACATTGTGCGGTTTCTTGGGCGCGATCGACGTTTGCAGAAGCGAAAAGTCAGGTGCCACACGTGCTTTCGCCGCATAATGACTTTCATTGGCGTAGTGTAATAATTATGGTAGTTGTATTCCCTTTCCTGAACTGAAGCCTAAACTACAATGTAGTTTAGGCATGTACATGTAGTTGTGTTACTTGCAGTTAGGATCACTATCCCTTCTAAATAGGATAAGTCCATATTTATTTTATGTTGTAAGTCCTTATTATTTTGGATAATCCTAGTATACACACTGACCCTGCATTGAAAGAGTGATCCTGTCAGCTTTTCTTTTATTGTTGATGATAGCATGAACACAAGTATTGCATAATACACATCTTCTATATTGAGCTTTTACTAGTTAGAAGACCCCCGACTCCAGCACCCCCCCCCCCCCCCCCTCCCAGACTCTTTGCCTTTGGTATGTACTGCTATAACTACCGCTAATTAGATGCTCTGGTTGGCTGACTAGAAGACCCCTCAGAGTCTTCAATTGGCTTCATAACCATTGTGGATTTGACTAAGCTTTCATTTCATTTCATTCCATCCTTTGACTAAGTAAGGATTCATTCTACTACATGTAGTATCCTTCCCTGTAATAGTGTTCCTTTTCTTGGAGCCTGGACTAGTACAGTGCCAGTGGCCTAACCCTTTGTGGGTCTTACTCAATGTATGTGAGGGGTGGTCACGCAAACACGCGTACAAACAACGAGCCATAACTCAAGTTCCGTGAGTTGTAGGTATGGGTAAACTATAATATTTTCAAAATATGTATGCCTGGACGCGTCCAGAAAACACAAATATGACTATGTTCAGGCAAGGATATGACCCGTGGTAGCCCTTCAAGTTGAGAGAAAATACAATTGCGAACAAAAAAGCACAAAAATCACAGCACGAAGTAGATACCAAGTTCGTGATGGAGCTGAAGTCCTATGATAAACAATCAGGTAAGCGCTACGTCTTGGTGAAGAATATATGCTCCTAATTCCGTCCTTGAACTCCAATACCTCGCCATCGGCGATGCACCAGCAGCAACAGTTCCACAATATCACAATTTTGTTTCGTTCACCTCAGCGCCGCTCGCGTCAGATTCACTCTCGCTCAGATGAGTACTCAGGCGCGATGTCACGCGTGCCGTGATTCTCACGGCCAGGCGAATCAGCTGATCGCACCTGACAAGTCCCTGTAAGAGTTGCTGTTGCTGTGCTTCCTCGCTGGTTGGTAAATTTGATTTCTTCATTCGGGGACGATTTATTTGAGCTTGGAGGACTCAACGGAGCTCTCTTTCTCACGACATTACACTGGAAATCCTCCAGGGACATTCAGCCTAGACTGGTGCCGTCAGTGTCCTCAGAAAGCTTTTCTGACACGGCCTCAAGAGATGCACTCCCATTCTCGAAATGCGCGCATGGCGGATGGTCGTCTTTTCCAATTTCACCAGACTTCAGTCGATCGATACTGCAAAAATTTGTATGGTAAGTATGGTTGTTTTTTACACCGTTGGAAAGCCTGGGCCCTCAGCTACGAGTGGAGCACCATTTTAGTTGTCTCCTAGCAACAAAACTCACAGAAAATGCGATTTTACTGTAAGGGTCACATACGACCCTTACGCTTATGTGAGACCCATAAAGGGTTAATATCCATGGCCTACAACAGTAGTTCCTGCGAATATGAACATGGCGGCCATGAAGACTTACAAAGTACATGTACATGTAGAGTGTTCGCGGGCAGTGAACGAAAGAGCTGGCATGCACATCTCCAGTACAGTCCCAGTACTTGAACTGATGTCGTGATGAAGCTCCTTTCATAATCATCAAGACCGGTGCCAAGACTGGCGGTTTTGGGAGACTTTTGCCAGGGTATTAAAGGACTAACTAAAGGTCCAGGCCCAGGCTCAGTGTAGTGCAGTGCACTGCAGTGTTGGCATTTCATGATTTGCAGAATGCTGGGCACGGCCAGAGCACAGCCTTTTGTCAGCGGAGGATCTGGAGTTCTGGACTGGAGGACAGGACGTCATCATGAATGTATCACTCTGGTTCTGAGCGTCGGACTTCGTCGTCTTTCAAATACATGTACGTAGTCTACGACAGGCGTGTCTTACAGTATTCGGGGAATGAGTGAATCACAAAATTACACTGCACAGTGTACATGGATACCTGGTGAAGTGGGCGACTCTGCTTGAGCCTTGCTACTAGTAGTAGTACGAGCTCGTAGTCTCAGCACTCAGCAGGGTTGATGGTTAACGTAATAATAAGAACAGCGGTTATGTAGCTGAAAGCTTGCGAAGAATGACAAGATGGGGCTGCAACTGCAAGATATGATAATTATAATACAGCCACTTGATAGTGATAGTATTGTCACTGTACAGTTCGTTCCGGACTTGACCTGCGCAGCTGCCAGCCTGTACTCTGTAGCAGATACTGATAATCATTATGAAGTTGCGCATATTATTAAAAGTAAGCCAATAATCGATGTATAAAAGTACTGGACCGGCGGTGGTTGCAGCGTCATGCCCACTCATTGACTCTGGCCATTCCGGCCTGAATCGGGGTATCGGAAGTGCCGGACAGTAGTAGAGTGGTGCATAGCACTTTACTCTTTTAGCACTTAGACTCTTTAGTAGCTTCATGTACAGTCTAAAAAACTAGAAGAGCTCCACACAGCCGCCATAATACGTACCTGCATGATCACTTGTGCGTATTTGGTGACGTTGCACGTTGCGGCAGTGACAGGTGTGAGAACCAGGGCCAGGGAGCCATAGAAGAATACTTCGCCATTGCCGAGCCACCGTGCTCACAGCAGAGATTTCTGTGTGTGTTATTGTTGTGAAGTGGACCACAAAGACTGTACAGTCATGTACAATCATGTACAATGTATGTGCACTGTATGTGCACTGTGTAGGGCTCCCTGGTGAGAACTTTCTGGACTCACCATCCCTGGCAATGATGCGTGTAGTGGTGGGGCGGATGCAATCCACAGAACTGCTGTCATCTGCATGATTATGAAATATTTTATCATTTTATGAGGCTGTACTAAATCATGTACATGATTGTATAATGTAAGTGGAACCGGAACTGAACGGACACAGCAGTCTCCAGTTACGGAGCCAACCGAGAGAAAGAGCTTACGAAACTCAGCTCCACACCCTCAGAAGGATACAACAATACATGCCATGTACATGTACATGTACATGTGTGTACAATCCGAGTCTTGTGGGGGGTTGCTACCTGCTACAGTACATGTACACTGTATCCGGATACATGACATTGTATCCGGATACAGTGTACATGTATCCGGAATTCCGGATACTACTACTAGTATTAAAGTAAGTAATAGTTCTAGCAGCATATTACTTCGAAGTAGTAGTGATACTCGCTAAAAACTATAGACCAATATCGTTATTACCAATAGTCTCCAAAGGCCTGGAACCGGTAGTCCACACGAGACTCTGTATTAAAGTTCCTCTCCGTCCGAAAATTCCGTGTTCCCCGTAAACCAGCTCGTACATGTATATCGCCCACTTCACTCCACAGAAGATGCCCTGACATTGGCTGTAGACAGATATTTGGAGGCAGCGGATCAGCAGCGCCATACAGGTCTTGTACTTGTCGACATGAGTAAGGCCTTCGATAAGGTCAAACACCAAATATTGGTAATACAGATCTACATGTATTTCAGCTAGGCATTACCTCAACGGCGCTCTATTGCCAGTATTGGTTCATGAGCTACCTAACGGACCGCCGTCAGCGAGTCGTCCTGAGCATTGGCCAGTCGTCAGCCATCTCTCCTTGTACATGTAGCTGTGGTGTTCCTCAGGGAAGTGTGCTGGGTCCTCTTTTGTTCTTCATCTACACAATGGAAATAGAACAGATCACAGCTCCAGCCCACTCACAACTGTTTGCCGATGATATCCTGCTAGACGCCATCAGTCAATCTGTTGAATTCTTGAACTTAACCCTCTCCCGTTCGGTCTCCAACCTGGCCAACTTTCTGGAAGAAAGAGGCTTGGTACTAAATCCCTCCAAAACCCACGTTCTGGCCCTACATGCGTCCCGCATGCAGCCCTTGTTACTTAACATAGAATGCAATGGAAATCCCCTAGCTCAGACCACAACTGCTCGATATCTACAATCATGTAGGTCAGCATCTCGACTCCCAGCTTTGGTGGGAGGCTCAAGTTGCGACTATCACACGGAAGACCTCCCAGAAACTGACGGCGCTGCGAGCCATTCGCTCCTGCTTAACTGAGCAACAGGCCCTGTTATTTTACAGATCGCTAATACTACCTGACATTATTATTATTCTTTTATTCCCGTAGCTATGCAGAAGACGTTACTTCAGTAACGTCTGGCGCTAGCCAGGGTCCACACAGCTTTAATTTGGTATTTGTTTGTTTGTGTGTTTGTTTGTTTGTTTGTGTCACGCCTGGCGCTATCCCGTATCTGTCCCGTATCTGTCCCGTATCTGTGACTGCAAAGTAGTGCTGACCCGAATTTGCTAGCAATTCTTCTAGCAAAATATCGAAGAATTTTGAAAGGGAATTTGCTGGCAAAATGGAGCAAAATATCGGTGTGTTGGCTGGGAATTGGGAGATTTTACACATATACGGTGCACATGACTCATTTCGGCACAATTTTACCAGCACGTGACTCACTTTTTCTCATTTTTGCCAACACGTAACCCACTTTCGGTCAGTTTTCTCACACGTGACACAAATTTTGGAGCAAAAAGGGAGCAAAATATCGAGTGGCCTAGCAAAATGAAAGCAAAATTTCGACGATGCACGAGCAAAATTATGCCGCAAAATATCGAGATTCAGCTGGCAAATTCGGGTCAGCACTACTGCAAAGGCTCTACAGGATTGTACATAACAGCTGTCCACAATATTTGCGGGCTCCTGTATCTGTCCCGTACCGTACCAATATTCGTCGTATTATGCATACGACTCCCTGATGTAGAGTGGGATTTGGAAAGAAATGAGAGATACAGTCATGATTGTAGAGCGGTTAGAGTTTTGCTAGCTCCTGTGTTTTTTGAATTTCTTGACGTAGTATGCGTTGATTTCGAGCTATTTTTTCATGGCAACGAGCGGAGGTAGCGCAGGTTCCGGCACCGGCCGGTGTTGTCAATGCAGTGGCAATTCCGTCTGCAAAACGAACTGCAGTTGTCGAACGAAAAGTAGTCTTTGTATTCAATGTACTCCTGGAAGGAACTTTAGATGCAGGAATCGGCAAGATCGGTTAGCTGCTCCCGTACAGTGCAGTTCAAACACAGCGCCAGCGGGGGTCATTACCGTACCTTCCGCCGTACCTGAGCCAGTCACTGTATCGCAACCCGGAGCGAGTCATAGCACTGCTAGTACCGCCGGTAGTAGTAATAACGATAATGTGTCGGAGTCCCAGCAATTAGCCTGGGACACCCTGGACCAGCCATTTGACGTTCACACCCTACCCACGGAACCATGCACATCCACAGCAGCGGACACATCACCGTCACTCCCAAGCACCCACGGTCTTAGCGAGCCACCAGGTGCAGCTACTCAACTGCTTGCCAATCTCGACCAGAGTCAGGTTGACCCTCCTGCAGTACCTGTCTTACCCACCCATGGCCAAAGTGATGTAGCTTTGAGCCTGGGCGACCACGATGCCGACTCTACTGGCCAGATAGTTTCTGCGGCATACGAGGAAGCTGTGCACTTCCTGCCCAACCTTTACCAAGTGCCACAGGGAGGCGCGGGCGCCAAGTTTGTGAACCTGCTAGCAGGTCTCTATCGAAGGTTTGGTGAGGGCGGGGCAGGAGAAGGCCTTGCACTCAAGACCGCAATGGTCGCGACCCAACTACTCCTGCAACAGCCAGTGGATTGCCGTGACCAGAGAGAACATCGTCAGCACCTGAACCGCAGACTTCAACTATGGGAACGTGGTGATATAAACAACCTTATGCTTGAAGCCCGCACCATCCAGGGGCAGCTCAAGCAAAGGCAGTGTCATTCAGGATACTCGAAGAGTAGACGGACACCTCATGACGACGCTCGGCGATTCGCCAATCTGGTTCACGAGGGAAAAATTGCCAGCAGCCTTCGAACTCTTGATGATGATGGCGCCAAAGGAGTGCATAAGCTGAGCGCAGAAATTGATGGCAAGACTGTTCGTCAAATTCTGGAAGACAAACACCCACCAGCGGGGCCTGTTCAAGAAGATGCGGTCATACCAGACGCACCCCCACCACCGCCGCATCCAACATATTTTGCGGCTATCAACAGGGAAATCATCCGTCAGGCTGCGCTTGACACACAAGGTGCAGCAGGCCCCTCAGGAATGGACGCTGCTGCATGGCGCCACTTGTGTACAGGTTTCAGGACGGCATCTGATGCCCTGTGCGATGCGTTAGCCCAATGTGCAAGACGGCTGGCATCAGAACACATTGACCCATCCTCACTCGATGCCTTCCTTGCCTGCCGCCTCATCGCCCTTGATAAGGACCCCGGAGTCAGGCCGATTGGTGTCGGTGAGGTTGTGCGACGGATTATCAGCAAAGCCATCCTCAAAGTCACCAAGGCTGACATAATCCAGTCGGTCGGCTGTCTCCAGCTCTGTGGGGGCCAAGAGTCAGGCATAGAGGCAGCAATCCATGCCATGAGAGAAATCTTCCAGCAGGACGACACAGAGGGTATTCTCTTTGCAGACGCTTCCAACGCGTTCAATCGCTTAAACCGTTCTGTGTGTCTCCTGAATGTTCAACACCTATGCCCCGCACTCGCCGTAGTCCTTACCAACACGTACCGACAGCCCGCAAAGCTGTTTGTCGACGGGGAGACCCTTCAGTCTGCTGAGGGCACAACGCAGGGGGATCCCCTCGCCATGGTGATGTATGCTCTAGGGACGTTGCCATTAATCCGCGAAGCCGCTGCAGCCAACGCCGTACAAGCGTGGTACGCTGATGATTCTACAGCTGCAAGTAAGATAATTCGTCTCAGAGAATGGTGGTCTATCCTGGAAACGCGTGGTCCAGCTTACGGCTACTATACGAATGCTGCAAAGTCTGTGTTACTCGTCAAACCACAGTTCCTCAACATCGCGCGAGAAGTGTTCGCCGACACTGAAGTTCGCGTAACCGCGGACGGTCACCGACATCTTGGAGCTGTCCTGGGCACAGAGCAGTATTGCAATCAGTACGTCGCTCAAAAGGCAGAGCAATGGTGCAAAGAAGTCAAGCGCCTCGCAACCTATGCACTTAGCCAACCGCAAGCCGCCTACACTGCATTTAGCCAAGGCCTCAAGCACAAATGGTCATTTCTGGTTCGTACTGTACCTGGAGCAGCAGATCTGCTACAGCCACTTGAGGATGTGATCCGCAATGATTTCATTCCGGCATTGACAGGGCGTCACCCACCGAATTCGGTGATCCGCGCTGTGCTTGACCTTCCGTGTCGTCTCGGTGGTCTCGGTATTGTTAACCCCAGTCAGCTGAGCGATGAACATCAGCGCTCTCTGTCCATCACCCATCCACTCATTGACAACATCATCCAACAGCAGTCATCCATGGAAGGCATCTCGGGGCGGATGCGGGTACTGAAGGCAACAGCTAGGACAGCCGCTGGGAAGAAGGAGAAGGACCATGTCGTCACCCTGATGGCCCAACTCGAGCCAGACCTGCAACGCACCCTACAGCTTGCCTCGGAGAAAGGCGCCTCAAGTTGGCTGACATGTCGGCCATTGCGAAGGCATGGCTTCACCCTGCACAAGGGCGCCTTCCGCGATGCCATATGCCTCAGGTATGGATGGGATCCTGATCGCTTACCGGCAACATGCGCGTGTGGAAAGCCATTCTCGACCACCCATGCCATGTCATGTGCCATCGGTGGTTATCCCTCGTTACGGCACAACGAGGTCCGAGACCTAACAGCAGCACTGCTACGCGACGTCGCACATGATGTTCATGTTGAGCCGCACCTCCAGCCTGTGACCGGTGAGCGCTTTCCGCTGCGGTCCACCATCACGGCAGAACAAGCTCGGCTGGATGTAGTTGTCAGCGGTCTACACGGTGGACGGTTTGAGAGGACCTTTCTAGATGTCCGGGTTTTCAACCCATTTGCCCCCTCAAATCGGAAACCAACGATCGCTGGCAGCTACAGAAAGCACGAAGAGGAGAAACGGAGGAGTTATGAGAGTCGCATTCTCAACGTTGAGCACGCTTCCTTCATCCCCGTGGTGTTCAGTACGACTGGTGGCCAAGGGAAGGCAGCCTCCACTCTCTTTGGCCGCATTGCAGGCATCAAGTCTGAGAAGAATGGTGAGCCTTTCTCTGTGGCAATGGCTTTGATCAGAGCCCAGCTGTCCTTTGCTCTCGTGAAGGCGGCCGTGGCATGCCTTCGTGGGCATCGCCACAAGTCGAGCAGGTATGACCCTCATGCATATTCTGCCACACTTGCTGTCTCCGAGTGTCATCTGTAGACAACCTGTCTGTTTCCCCTTTTCTCTGTATCATTTTGTATGTTATAATTTCCGCGGATTCCAGTTTTTCTCCCTTCATTATAATTTAAGCGCAGTTTAGCGCGTATTGGCTTATGATTTCTTTTTCTTCTGTTTGTATTTAGCGCTTGACCGGTTATTATTTTCCTTCTCTTTATTTTGCGCTACATATTATTATTTTTCTGGTATTATAAACTTTGGCCCTGGAAAAAAAAAAAAAGAAAGAAATAGGGAGACGAGGAGGAAATTAAATTAGAATAGACGCCGATTAGGTGATAGGATGCGTCAGCATAAACATACTTTGGAAGAGAGATCCCGTCGTCTCCAAAATAAGCGTGAACGAGCGATTCAGTGCCGGTCACAGGAAACGTCGGAAGAGAGATCCCGTCGACTCCAGAACGCCCGTGATCGGTAGAGTCCGGCGGTACCAGGCAACGTCAGGACAGACATCCCGTTGAGTCCAGACCGCCCGTGATCGGCAGAGTCTAAGCCGGTCCCAGGAAACGTCAGGACAGACATCCCGTCGAGTCCAGAACGCCGTGATCGGCAGAGTCAGCGCCGGTCCCAGTAAACGTCAGGACAGACATCCCGTCGACGCGCAGAAAAACTAAATCTGCAGCCTCTTTTGCCGTCGAACAGGATACGTATTTATATACGAGACTGTAAAGTTATGTAATGTCCAAATTTCGACGTGAGCAGCAGGTCACTGGCGTTGATTTTTTCGACGTGCGAGCCAAATAACGCGAGCTGAACTTTCGCGTCGCAGACATCCCGTCGACGCGCAGAAAAACTAAATCTGCAGCCTCTTTTGCCGTCGGACAGGATACGTACGTATTTTAGGAGACTGTAAAGTTATGTACTGTGCTCCACAGGCAACCATGCATTCGGCGTCGTCATTGGCTCAACAGGTCAATGTAGATGTATTACTACAAAAAGGCCAGAAAATCCGATTCCTGTATTAAAATCAACTAATGTTCGCTGGCGATTTAATTTCGCTGATTTCGCCGCTTGTTACCAACCGGACAAAGTAAATCGCAGGCCAACGTTTGTCATATAGGCAAATGATGCATGATTGAGCAATGGATGCATGTGAGAGCAAAAATACCGACCGATTTTAAATTTGACGTGAAACTGCGCGTCACGTCGGAAATAACGTGCATCATTTAGGGTTCCCAGTAAGAAGGCAACATTGCCTGTTGGGAAATCCCTAACAAAATAAGAAAAAATAATAATAATAATAATAATAATGCAAGTACAAATGCACTATTATTATTATTTAAAAAAAAAATGCAATACAACATACACTAGAGAAGAAATCAGGAAAATAAAATATGAGCTCAAAAATGGAACGAAAAATAGCAAATAGAATCAAAACTCACGATGGAATCAAACTCACGATGGAATCAAACTCATGATGGAAACTACAACCCAATGAGTTGGAAAACCAACCACAGAATTAGATATTGGGAATAGAGTCAGACACAACAACAACCGAAATCAGTACACCAAAAATCTGTCCTACAAAAAACAAAGGAACAAGAAAAACAAGAAAGACGAAGTACAAAGAATCCTCAAAAAAGAGGGGAGAACGGGATGAAAGAGGACCGGAGAGCGGCAAACCCCAGGAGGACTTAGCGTCACGTAGTGGCGGGAATGCGGGCCTCCACAGAAACAGCATCCACATCCGCCGCCAGACCAGGTGCACGGAATGCACGGCGACTCCCACGAACCATCAGGACGGAGTCGCGGACAAGGCTGAAAGCCAGGTCCGTCCGCAGCTTTCCCATCACGAGGGGATAAGGCTGCGAGAGCTTGGTGGAGAGCTTCGTTCCGAGCAGCTTCAGGAGCCGGGTGGCCTCCTTCGCCAGGGCACCAGCAGAAGACAGGACGATCGGGGTGAACGACGCGTGCTCAACTTCCCGGATCCGGGCACCGTATGCCGACTGCTTCTGACGCTCGTGCCATTGGAACACCTCAGCCAGCGGGCGAGATCGGTACGACTGTGCGTTGGGATAGAACACCCTTACATCAAAAAATGCATCAGTCTGTACCGACCAAAACCCCCTGGCCTTGATGTCCGGTCTGGCGTCGTCCGCAGTGAGCAGGGCAGGACCATGGTCAAACGTGCGGACCGTCGGTAGAGGTTGCAGCGGTGGCTCCAGCTGCACATCCTCAGACACTTGAGAAAGAAGTTGGCCCAGGTAGTTCCGGACATGGTTGTGCCGGTGGATGGGATAGCCGCCCAACTAATTACTTGCAGATCATTGCGTGGTCGATGGTGAACGGCCGGCCGCATGGACACTCGGTAGGTGAACCGTGGATGGTGAGGCCATACCGAATGCATAGGGCATCAACGAAGGACCGCCGGTCGAGGGAGTATCCATGCTCGCGAACAGGAAGACAGGTCAGCCATGCACCTGTTCCCTTGGCCTGGAGGTGCTCCAGAAGCATTGGTGGTAGGGCCTCTGGACCAGCTGTCTGCAGGACGGTCTTGGTTGTCACAGACTGGGCTTGCTTGGCAGCAGCCTTGGCGGCGCAAATGGCTGCTGGGTCTACGCTGTAGAGGGAGGACTGGTCCGCGATAAGTTGCTGGAGACTGCTCGTGATGGACAGAGATGCTGTCCGCTGTTGCGGGGCAGCCTCAACTGGATTGAGCACTGCAAGGCCACCGTGACGCACAGGCAGAGCAAGAAGGCTGCGTAGAGGGGCAGGGACGACTGGCACACCCAATATTTCTCATCGGCAACAAGACGGAGCGAAGAGAGGACTCGAGAGGCTCGAAGACGTCTGGTGCACAGCTCGACACGCGCATCAGGAATGTCCACATAATAATAATAATAATAATAATAATAATAATAATATGTCCTTTTCTCTTTTACAATAATAATAATAATAATAATAATAATACGAAGTAGTGGTCCTCGACGTCTGTCTCACCGTCCAGGAGCGACACTGACTCACGCTGCTATCTGGTGCTCACGAGGTGTTTGTCGCGCTGAAAACGGAGCGTCTCTGTAAGTTTGTATCCCTGGTGATGGTCGTGCCTGGAGAGCACTATATAAGTGGTGCTCTTCAGGCACAATCTTTCTCAGCCTACTCAAGCTCAACTGATGAGGGGTGAATTCCCCGAAACACTGTGTATTGAGCAGGGAGTGGTGCTTTCTTGCAGGTTTACCGAGTCGAAGGTTCGATGGACTTCTCGTGTGCTCTGGATGGCAGTCGTGAGTCAGTCAAGTGTCAAGTAAAGTCGGCGGAATAGCGCGAGCTCCGGTGTGGGGAGCAAACCCTTTTCTTACAAATAATAATAATAATAATAATAATCTTAACCTCTCTAATCGAGAGGTTTCTATTTCTCATCGGCCAAAATTTGTTGATTTACAATATAAGGAGATAAAAATTAAAGAAGGAGCAAAACAAAAGTAGATGATTATTAGAGAAACAACAATCCGCAATAAATTCTGCAAATACTTTTGCCTAACTCATAATATTCAAACCGATTGAAACGTTTTTGCAATACAGTGATGTGGCCAATGAACGGAAAAAGACAATTCCATCAGTTCTTATAACATGTACGATGAGCTAGGCAAAAAAGCATAAAAGCATAGCGTAGGGCCCTGAGCTTCCAAGCTCTCTCGTTCCACGATGGCGTGACGCCAATAAGGACGATCGATAAGTGTGATAGAACTTATCCTAGCCAGAAACAGCTAGATGGAAATTAACGGGGGAGGCAAGAAGCAATGGATCATGACAAACAAGCGGGGGCAATAACGTTAGCAGGGGTGATCGAGATATCAGAAACCATGGGGATGCACGGAGCAGGAACAGGTACTGCTCAAAAGAAGACTGGATGCATTGTTTCGGAAAGAATTTCTACGAGGTTGGGTTGTGATGTCGATAGGGAGTGAGTTGTAGAGGGTGAGGGCACTGTTGATGGGGGAATCTCGGTGCCTGTTTGTGTGTGCGTGTCCGATGGAGTAGGTCCTTGTCTGTCGAAGGGTGTATTGTTGGTATTGACGTTGTGGTGCAAGATGTGGTTGTTGCAGGTGTGGTGGGGAGGTCTGGTGGTGGATGTCCCATGCTAGTAGGACTTGTTTAACAAGGAGTCGTGAGCTAAGGGTGGGAAGCTTTGCGTGATGGAGGAGGGAACTGTGGTGAACTGGTGCAAAGAAGGGAATCCGAAGGCAGATGCGTATAGCACGGCGTTGAATTCTCTCCAGTGTGTCCCGCCGTTGCTGTGTGGTGTTGGAGAGGGCAAGGCTGCCATATTCGAGAACGGGTCGGATGTAGGTTGTGTATATTAATAGTAGGCTGGACGCATTCATTGTGCCACGTGTCTTGTGGAATTGGTGTAGTAGTTTTTTGGCTTTGTTGGTGGTTTCTATGATGTGTTGGGTCCATCGCATATCGTCTTGGAGTGTAACACCAAGGTGCCTATGATTGTGGACCTGCTGCAGCCTAGTCGAGTGGAGCGTGGTGTGGATGGTGTGTTGGGGTTGGAAGGAAAGGACGACGGTTTTCGTGGTGTTGACGAGGAGATGCCAATCCTTCAACCATCGTCCTGCTGCGTCCACTGCGTCCACTGCGTTGGAGGAATGCAGCTGATAAATCCCTCGTGTAATGCGTCGCGATGAGTGCCGTGTCATCGGCGAACTGACTGCATTTGGTGTGGGAGTTTATACATGCTGGGGGGAGGTCGATCGTGTACACCAGGAAAAGAAGAGGCCCCAGGACAGAGCCCTGGGGTACTCCTGGCAGTCCAGTTGGAATGGATTTCCATGATGACAAAGCGGAGCCAACCTTGACGCGTTGTCGGCGGCAAGTCAGGTAACGTGTGAGCCAGGCAAGGTCAATGCCACGGACACCAAGGTGCTCGAGTTTGGCCAGGAGGCCATCATGCCAGACTCGGTCAAAAGCCTTTGATAAGTCAAAGAAGCATGCTGACACTGCCTGACCAGCATCTCGGCTGGCGGAAATCTCAAGCACTAGGCGGGAGAGCTGTAGTTCAGTACTATCCCTAGATCGAAATCCAGATTGGTCGGCCGGTAGGTGGGGCTCAATGTGGGTGTAGAGGCGTTGGTGAACAATCCTCTCCTGAACCTTGCTGACAACGCTCAGGAGAGAGCTACCTCGGCGTTCGCCTTGACAATCGCGTAGATTGGGACACCCATGTAAACTATGTGGTCACCAAGGTTGCCAAGAAAATTGGCGCCCTGTGGCGGGCACGCCGAAGCCTATCAAGACGCTCTCGTCAGGTGTATTGTGAAGGCGGTCATAATGCCCGACCTGCTTTATGGCTCCTGCTGCTTTTCAGCCGCAATGCGAGAGGGTCAAATGAAACGACTGCAAACCGCGCAAAACAGAGCCATCCGCTGTATCGATGGCAACCCGCTCCGGACAGCCATGCAGCCGCTGCTCACTCCCTGTACCGTGTCAGCGAGCTCTACAGGCAGAAAATATTGATCACCATCTGGCGGTGCATCCACGCCCGCACCAGCCCTGTGCTCGCCCAGCTTCTGGCCCCGGCCCCGGCACTACCCGCCATCAGCAGTCAAATGGCCAACTAAGCCAAGCAAACCGTAGCCGCCGCGGTCAGCGGAGATTTTCTGCTGCTGGTGCTCTGCTGTGGAACGCTCTCCCTGGTGAGGCCCGCACCCGGCTACCTGAGTTTAAGCGTGCACGTGCAACATACGCCTGTAGCCAGTGTAGGGAGTAGTTCGAGTTGCTGCTGATAGCCCTGCTCTCCCTCCCCGTGCAGTTCAGTAATCCTCACGTAGTATCACAGATATTAGAGAGGTTTCGTTTCACGTTGTTCTGCACAACACCGTGAAATTTCACGTCGGTGTGGCAAATTTTGGCGTCGAAACTCCCGTTCATGACGTGAGATGAGGTCAACTCACGTTCGACGTGAACGCGAGTTTTTGCAAATATAGCCTTGCTATCAGGTTGGGATTATTGACTCTATTTTGTCGATTTTGCCTAAACTAGCTATAAATAATATTTGTGCGACTTTGGCCTCACCAAAAATCACTTTTTCACTTTTTGAAGTTTTCGCTCCCAGTTTTCGCTCCTGTCGTCAGCGAAACGACGTGCTTCACAAGCAACGTGAAGCGAAAGCTCCTTCTGAGCTCGCGTCAACGCAAAAAATTGACGTTCACGTAAGAGCACAAATCACGCGGGTCGAAACCTCTCTAGTAGTAGTATCACAGATACATCGTATTCTCTCTCTCTCCCCCCCCCCCCCCGTTTACTCGCAGTCATTAGTATCCTATTCTCTTACTATGTGCTTCCATAGCCTTTACTATGTTCTTCCATAGCCACTTCTAGGCTAAGCCGTCGCCGTCATTTTATTGGGTCGTCATCCCGTTTGAATGTGCGAAGTGAAATAAAAACCAACCAACCAACCAACCAGATTGGCCTATAATTGGAGACCTCTGCACGAGAGGCTTTCTTGTGTAGAGGACTGATAGTGGCGTCGCGCCAGTCCTGTGTGCAGTCGCGAGAAGGACTCATTGAAAAGCGTTGCGAGGAGCACGATATTTCGTCTGCAGTGATCTTGAGCAATTTCGTCGGGGTGCCATCGTACCCAGCCGACTTCCGGAAATCAAGAGCGGAAAGGAGTTTTCTGACCTCCCCCTGGGTGGTGATGATTTCCTTCAGTTCGCTTCCGATGATGCGCGACACGCCAATGTCTGGCACGGCTTCAGTTGGTCCAGAGACGGACTTCTGGCTTTCCGAAATGAAAAAAATGAATTGTTAAACGCTTCCGCCTTTTCTCCATCTGATCTAGCCACTGTTTCGTTCGTTGAAATAGGTGGAAGCTCCTTTTTCGGGGACGACCGCAGTGATTTCATTAACTTGTACAGGTTTCGCTGCGGGACACCAGTTATGTCGCCTTGCGCGGTAGTGGATACGAAGGCGGATTTAGCTTCTCTCAGTTGTGTTGTGGTCCTATTGCGTTGAGTAACGAACGTGAGCCAGTTCTCGGCGTTGCGAGTTCTGAGATACTGACGGTAGAGCTGATGCTTGAGTTTAATGCTGCAAAGAAGCTGTTGAGTCATCCATGGTCGCCGACCTGGGCATGTCAAATGAAGGGTGCAATAGGGTAGCAGTGGAGATTGGCTACTCAGGATTGGCGACAATTAGGCTTGGGGTGGGAGAAGCAGGGGCATAATCCCGGAGGAGGCTAGAGGCGGTCGGTTGCCCAGTCCCAGTCAGACTGCCTCATGTGGTCATAGACCTTCTTCTTGAAGATCTGCATCGACTTCTGGGAGGGGCGAGCACTGACGATAGAGGCTGGGAGGAAATTCCAGGTGTCAATCATACAGTGGGGGAAGGACCGAAGGACATTGTTCCGAGACTGAGGTGGGACAGTCTTGGTCAGCTGGAACGGATGGTGGCTCGCAATTGTGCGCACGCTGGCTCGGGTGCGGGCCTGGGCTGGGGCTGGAGCTGGCGGGGGTAGGAGGGCTGTGATCATGGCAGGGCCAGTCAGATAGTGGAGCTTGAACAGGTGGCAGAGGGCAGCAACAGAGCGACGAATATCCAGGCTGAGCAGGTAGCAGCCATCACCAATGACGTGGAGTGCCCTACGTTGCCCAACGATGGCTGTGAGCTTGGCTGTCGAGGGTGCTGCGCTCATCCATACCAGCATCCCATACTCCAGGACTGGTGTGTACGTCACGGTGCGAACATGTTATAATGGATCCAATGCCTTCTTTTCGGTTCTCTCTGCGCTCCAACGGCATCAGCATTCGGTCCTCGACAAGCGCGATGTATCCGCTGCGCTGCCAACCAGCCATTCCCCTCCAACACATATCCCATATACACACGTCTTTGTCTCATCCCCATCATCCAAAACGCCCATTGTAAACTCCGCCTCCTCATGGCAGACGTGCGAACTTTACTTTACAACGTACATGTAACTCAATACGCCACACCATTCTCTTCTCAACGTACATGTACATGTACATGTAACGTTAGTATTATTATCGGTTTTTGTGCCGGTTAGCTTCTTTTCTGCCTGTATCCAAATGAAGAGAAGGCAATGAAAGCACTGGTGGAACTATTGGAATTGCTGCTGGTGAGGAGCCTGAAGCTGACGCTTGTTTTGTACGTACAAAAAAACGTATTCAGGAACTGCTGCCAAGTACAAGTACTCGTCATGTATACATTGCATGCACACTTGCACATGTATGACTTTGTAATGCTCAGTTCTAAATAATAGGAGGACAGAGAAAGTGTTTTTACTCCGAGTTTCACGCACTAAGTGATAGGGACCGGCGGATTCTGCTCGAAAAGCAGTAAAATTGGCAGAACCATACAAACCTTATGGCGGGCAATTCCTCGAAGTCTGCTCCATTTCTTTATCCACATACCAAACATGCATGAAACTTACCAGAAAAAGTACCGAATTCTGCCAATTTTTCTGCCGGCAGACTCCCGCTGGACCCTACTAAGCGATCATCAGAAGGGTTTTCTGATGATCGCTTTAATAGTGCGTGAAACTCGGAGTAAAAACACTTTCTCTGTCCTCCTATTGTTTGAACCAGCTCTATCTCTCGGTATTGAGCACTCTCTTGGACAGCCTGGAACCTCTCTGTTTTAATGCTCAGTTTTAGTTAACTCAATTTCTCCAGTCCAGTGCGGGTTGATTCGGTACCGCGTCTTAGAGTAATACCAAGAGTGTGTTACATGTACATGTAGTTGGGAGCTTATTTGCTCTTCTATACCAATACAGAAGCTTACAAGTATGTACTTGTAGCACCCTCGTGGCACCCATCCTCCCAGCACAGGGAATGCGGAAATGTCCACTATGATAATGATGGACGCGTTTGGACAGCTTGCAGCATAATCCCTGCTGCCTTCCTGTTGGCAACATCTTGAAGCACGTTAGCAACTAATTACTTGTGTGTATGTGTGTGTGCGTGTGTGTGTGTGTGCGTGTGTGTGTGTATGTGTGTGTGTGTCACTGTGTGTGTGTATGAAAATCATGGCCTAGTCGTGTTCTGTCAAAGTTGAAATCTGGTTCTTTTACGAGGTAGTACTGTAGCAAAAGTACATGGGACATGTACTACCAAGAGTACATAACATATACATGTAATTATAACACATGTACATGACTGTACTCTTGGTAGTAGGTGCCATTGTGTATAATTATAGTGTCAAGAGAATAATAATATTATACCCTTCTTCTGATACAGGAATAGAATGCCTGACCCGTAAAGTACACTGATGACATAGTAGTGAGATACGCCGCCAGTATCAGCAGCGTTATCATCAGAATGGATGTGGAAATGACAGTTTATCACTGAATCAGTGAATTAGACCGCCTCCTGCATCAGCCCACGTTCTCTCATCAGAATGAACCCGGGTGTTGTCTGGTCACAGGCTTCAAGTCAAGTCTGCTACTCTCAAGCCAACCTGTGGCTGATACTAAGAAGCAAGGAGCACGGTCGGACGAGAGAGGCCACCACTCTTCTCACGCCAGCCCTCCCTCGGCGGAACGAGGATAGTGTGTCTTTTCGATGGCGAGTAACAAACGTTGGGAGACCTACTATGACGGTTACACGTATATCATGGGACTGGAGGGAGGCCGGCGCCATCTTGCAATCAAGAATTATTTGACGTGTTTGACATGCCAAACTTGATAGGCTCAATCGCGTTGACGTCACCAGTGCTAAATCTGCATTGTAGATGTACCGTACTACGTGAAAGGCGGTCCGATGCTGTCGTGTTGAGAGGACGCCCTGTTGCACTGATATACAACAGAGGACGATATGCTATTGACCACACAGTTCGGATTCCATTTTAATAGCCTTTTGGCATCCAACACATTTTTACTGGAGACGTAGACCATGGTAGACGTACAGTCCAACGTGCAGCACGGCTTTTAGAACACCTACCAGTACACGCCCTTTGTAGTACCCTATGTTCTGTTGCTGTTGTTGTTGTTCTCCATTCTACATGTACCGGTACATGTACATGATGCATCCTTTCGTTAAAATATATACTAGTAAAAAGTACGTGTACTGTCGTGTACTGGAGAAAAAGAGTGGAAGACAGCGACTAAAGTACAACAGCGGGGAGAGTAGGGGCTGCAGAGTACAAGGGTACTAGGGTGGAGCCTGTGCTGGTGATTCACGCCAACCACGCCACGTCATCAGACCTCTGGTCTCGGACCAGGGTACGGACCATGGGGTATTGATTAATTATTATGGTGGCTAACGCGGAGAGAGAGAAGAGGGAACGAAGTAAGCCTAGCTATGCATATACAGAGGGGTGGTTTGCCGAAAAGGAAAAGTGATAAAGGGATTCATAGGGTCATTATCGCTATGGACAGGACTGATCAGGGGGCTGGGGACGAGGGATAAGACGAGGAAGGGAACATCATGAATTGTAGTGCGGTTTTGATTCTTTTACAAGTACTTGTAAAAAGGGAGCATGTGGTCCATAGCCAGTGGCCACGCGCAGATGGTGATGTACAGAGGATTCGAATGCTTTGAGGCCATTACTGGCATTAGAATATGGTGGCTCGCTGAGAAGTGAAGCTGGAACAGTATTCACTCACAGTTGTCAAGAACGGGAACGAGCGCTGCGGAGAGCTGGGAGAATTTACATGCAGGGAGTCTGTTTCTGACCCCGTGAAGGTGACCTGCAATCCGTCGACGTAGCATGCTTGCGGGTAGAGTCTACCACCATGTACCATGCTCGGCTAGCGTGTTGGGAAGAGGGGGGGATCAATCATTGACGTGAGCAATGGGGGACGGGGTAAAGTGCTAGTGAGCATATCAGTTTTGTAGAAGAAAAGTCAGGGCGGCCATTCTCGGCCTTCTCTCGAGGCTCTGCAACTATAGCATTACATTAGGCCCCTGGATGTGTGCAGGGCCCACCGCTGGACAGGGTTGAGCTGGTCGAGATACAATGTACATGGAGGTAAGAGCAGATCCTATCCAGGCAGGGAACTGAGGGGGGGGGGGGGGGGAGGGTCATGCTGAAGTAATGTGTTATGACTTCACATTGGCTTCATTTTCTTTTTTCTCTTCTTCCGTGGTTGGTCTCACCCTCTCCTCAATTCAATTGGCTGTCTTGACATGCCACGAGGTGCAGAAATAAATAAATAAATAAATGACCCTACAAATCCTCAGCTACATGAACAATCATGGTATTTGATAAAAAAAATACAATCATGTACATGTACATGTAGCTTTCCAGGGCCATCCAGCACTGGAGCTGCCGAGCAGCCTTGTACGTACATGTACATGTACATGTAGGTAGGTGCGTTTTTATTTTGAATTCGCCGAACCAAGCGGGCGGTCCCGAACCAAACGGGCGGTGTCGTCCAATTACGTTTGTGCACTGCGCAGCAGACGGGTCCCAGAAATCAACTCGAGACTAAGGCCGCGTGCATGCTGCCCTGGAGGGATGTACTCACCGCCTTATTGTGACTAGACTTAGATCAAGCACGAGCCAAGGTTGCAGGAGATATCGAGGAGCTGCGGCTTGGGGGGTTCTAACCTGACTCGCCACTTTGTTCCCCAGACATGCAGGGTATGGACTGAAGCTTGGAGGTTTTCATTATCATTTTGATCGATAGCACGTACCGGTGCGTGTTGGTAAACGAATGAACCAAGTGGTGTCGTCTGCAAACGTTCCTTTGTCCATTCCGGGTGACACGTAATGTTGTACATACTTGTAATTTATTAGCGCAATCCTGCTTGGCCCTCCTTGGTGCTAGGAGCATGCTATTCGTTGATACTGATACATACCAGCTCGGAAAGAATTTCGGTAGGTGGTCGGGTTAGCTTTGATAGCATGTGAAAATACAATCCAACAGCACGCTGCAGAATATTTCGAATGCTTCGCACAACGACTGGTCGACTACTGGATGCCCACTGGCAACGGTATATACATGTACATGTACTCCTTCATTTCAGACATTCCTGAATCTCGGAGCCTGTACATGTACATGCGATGCGCACTATCCACCGGCACGTGGTCTGTCGCAGACCCAGCTCAGCAGCAGACAGCCACTGTACTGTGACAGTGAGTACTCATTACTGAGCCCGACATTAGTCTGGGACTCCGAGCTACAGATCTATGACAGATCCGTGACATAAACATGATGACTGTTGTGGTGCATCGGTGACACTTCGACAGGTTATAGCGTTCTTCCCGCGCTTTCGCCATTTCGGATTGACATAATAGGAATAACAGCTGTCGTGACGCTGGCTATAAAAATTAATGGAAGACTCCTACATACATGTATCAGGCTCGGCCTCATTTCCTCTGTGCTGCGCTGACGAGTCCACAAAGGACGAAACAGTTCTGTCCGCAGATTGAGTACATGTACATGTATGGCTACTTCTAAGTATTAGTTCTACCATGCCGCTCTAGCGACCCCCGTAGCTACAGATACATGTACAGTCATGTACATGTATCTGTATACTACTAGTACTACATGTACAAAAGTGTAATATGTATCTATGTACACAGTAATATTGACTGAGTACGAGGTCAATAGGAAATAAAAGCCGAGTAAAGGACCGAGGCGAAGCCGAGGTCTTTTATTTCCTATACTGACCAAGTACGAAGTCAATACCGGTATTAGATTTATCACGACTGACCAAAGCATGTGTTCAATCGCTAAAAAGGAGTCAAATATCAGCGGTCAATATAGCCCTAAGGAGTGAAATATGCAGGAATATTTGACTGCTTAGGTATGGCAAAAATCTATGTGAGTCAATACTAAGGGAGTGATAAATGTACTGTACTAGTACTTCGAAGTAATAATAATAATATGATCATTACTAGGCACAATCAGGGAGTCGTCAAACAGGTATTTGACGACTCCCTGTGCACAATGTGTGTGGGCAGGCGTGTAGTACCGCCGTACATGTATTGCCAGGTGTTTCTTTACCACCATATCAATCAGCTATGCCGGTAAGTACAGCTGCAGTTGTGTCTTCAACTAATTCCCCCGAGTCAAGCTCCGTATGAAGACATCCAAGAAGAAGATTACCTGATGAGTCCAGCGGGGACGAAACGTTACGTAGATCTACTACTGTACTCATACGTCACAAAGTAGGCCTTGACGGATTATGCTAGCATAATTTTTCGCATAATTCCTACCAAAATCGAATAATCGCATAAGTCGAGGCAAAATGCATACGAATCGCATAAAATTGGAATAATCCGCCTGTTCGCATCAAATTCCAAACAGTTGTACATGTTCTACAAGACAGTAGATGTACCAGGAAGTCGTAGGTTTACGACTCCCTTGATAACATGTCCAGTCCACTACAATCAGCGACGGTCGTAGCTATTTCGGACGGTGCGTTGACCCCGTTGAACTTCTGCTACTACAGTACAACGCCCTCTACAAAAAAATTCCCCTGCCATTTTGCACAGAACCATCATAATACATAATATATTAGCAGCATATGTGAGCATAATGCGGCATAATATGATAACTTTTAGCATAAAAATAGCATAATTCTGCAATTTTTTCAGCAATGCGAAAAGCATAATTTCACGAAAATATTAGCATAATCCGTCAAGGCCTATCACAAAGACTCGCAATCGACCTACTAGTATGTCGTTGCTGTGTCGTCTTCTATGCATTGCCTGTTGGGAAATCCCTAACAAAATAAGAAAAAATAATAATAATAATAATAATATGTGCCATGCGCTACCTGATGTACATGTATATTGTAGGCTCCGGCGGATTATGCTCGCGAAATCATGGAATTATACTTTCATGGATTCTCGCATTAATTTATGCTCGCAAAATCCTCATGCTTTGGCACGCGGGGATACACATTCACTTTGTTGTACTTACGGAGCCTCAAAGTTTGGAAATTTTTTGCGTTTTTCGTACATGTACTTGCAAGTGGCCATAAGTACAACAAAATACATGAGTATCCCCATACCAAGGTGTCCATGCATGCTAGAGATCAACAAAGAAAACAGAAAACATTGCATATTCTATTCACTACAACTTCTTTTGTAAAAAGATTTCTTCATTGCTAAATTTTGTTTGAGTTACCTTTCAAAATTATCATATTCAACTGACTGTTTTCGTAATCGTCATACTCGTCCAACCGATGTCAACCTCACCCTGTGAATAATCAGCTCATCTCTCTCGTAGCTCCACCTCTCCTTCCATCATGATCGAACATCAACAATAATACCTCACTTGATATTTTCTAATTATTAGAGCAATATCCATGCATAGCCTGCACAGCCACGGCTGCTAAAATCCCGAGGTCACGACTTCGTATCATGAATAATGTACATGTACGCAGAGTCCGTTTGCGGACTACCCATCACTATCTCGTCCACCTCGGGAGTCGGGATACCTCATAAACCCTGCTTTTCACTGAAAACACTATCTGCATGACCTCCAAACCCTTTACCAAACAGATCACTAGCGCTGATCAGGTGCATTGTACACAATTCTGTAGCCTACATACTAGAACTGTGGTAATGTACAGTCCGTATCGCCTATAAGGTTGGCGGCTATAGTAATATACCGGATATAGTGATCAATTTCTCAAATTCATTTTCATTTGCCATAACTAAGTATACACAGTTATCGCATATAGTAATAATCGTCTATAGTAAGGCCAAGTAAAAAAAAAAGCTAGATGATCGTCCCCGTCCGCCCCAGTTTTTGTCAGCGCCCCAAGAAATATTTTATTTTTTAAATCGTGAGTTTTACTATATGGACCACATACTACTAGTATAAGTATATCACAACGTCAGTATCGATCTGCTGAAGAAAGAAAAAGAAAAAAATAAAAAAAATAAAAAAAGAGAAAAAAAACCTTGATGTTGTTGTGTACACTGTGTGCATGAGAGGGTAAAAAGTAAAAAAATAAAAATAAAATCCTCCCGCCCTCCCCGATTTTTCCAAAAAAAAGGACGATCATCTAGTAATTTTTTTTTACTCGGCCTAATATATCGCTTATAGTGATCAAATTCATATTTCAAAAGACGTTTATTACACTATTTTCGCATCGGTTATAGTGATTGATGTAAAATCAAGCGATGTCAGAGGAGAACAGGGTGTTACTTCTTCGTGAAGAACTTGTCCAGTGAGTGTTGTTTGGTGAGTTTTGCTTGTACAAGTTGCCAAAATATGCCTCCATCATGAGGAAATCCTGATTTTGTTTGTCAGGAGCTACATGTACATGTATGTAGTGCGTATGTGCACGGCGCGCTGAGTCGTTTGACACCCCACTCGCATACATTGCATGCAGTATCGGTCATAGTAATATATCGCTTATACTTTAGTTATAGTGATAAAATGCTCAAAATCAAACACCAACGCTATAGGCGATACTGACTGTAGTTATGCTCCTACCTCCCAAAGGATGCCACTCAATTATGCCAATAATTATGCCGGCATTATCCGCCGGTGCCTAGCATGTACCAACCTGCTACATGTACATGTACATGTATGTCAGATACCGCCAACCATGCAACGACTAGGCGCCAGGCGCGAACTGATGGTCGTGGTGGTGAGAAGGAGAGCTAGAGCTCTTTACGACTTTAGTGCCAGAACTTTGCAGCCTAGACTAGAGAGCGTGTGTGGGCAGGTGTGCATTTACCGCCATATTGCCAGTGTGTCTTTACCACCATTATTATTATTCCTCCTTTATTCACTTCTTTCGAAGGCGATAAGCCAGGCCCACCGGGAAATATTTCCATGGGTGGGACAGCAAAAAGAAAGTGAAAAAAATATAAAAGCCAAAAAGGCAAAGGGACAAGAAATAGGGGAAGAAAGGAAAGAAACTCAATCCAAACTCCAACATCAAAGCAATAATAAAGAATTTGCAACGACAGGTATTGTACAAAGACAGGTATTGTACAAATGATAAGGATGTTGTTATGGGGAATACAAAGGAAATATCTTTATCTGTCGTTATTATTATTATTATTGGAGGTGTGAGTTACGAAGTCTGAGGAAAATGTTGAACGGCCTCTGCTGGGATGACGACTACACCATAGCTCAGTGGTTAGAGCATCGCTGGCTACAAGCGAGGGTCCCTGGTTCGAGTCCTGGTGGTGACAGTCAATTTTTTCTTCAGACTTTTCCCGTTTGTCTCTTTCCCTCAAAACAGTTAATATTATTATTATTATTATTATTATTTGTAAGAAAAGGGTTTGCTCCCCACACCGGAGCTCGCGCTATTCCGCCGATTATTATTATTAATAATCTACGTGGAGATAAAAGTTTAATAATAGCAATGAAAAGTATGAATGCCGCAGACATCACCACGCAACATGACAATTTGTTCAAGGTTTGGTTTTGTGTGTTTCCAAAATCGATTTTCACGTTGCGATCATCAGTGGAAATACGCAACTAAAGAGATCAAGGGAAAAACAAAGGTTAAAAATCCAAAGAAGTGTGACACATGACGGGTAACTTGTGGTAAGTATTACAAAAAGTGAGAACTAAAATAAAGAGTAAGTGTGACAAACGGGCATGAACAGTGCAGAAACAACTCATGAACACGGGGTGCAAACTCACGAAAATAACCTAAGTGCTAAAACATGTGTTTGTATTCGTACGCATAAGCCCGATTTGTGTAAGCAAAAAGAACATGTTTTAGCACTTAGGTTATTTTCGTGAGTTTGCACCCCGTGTTCATGAGTTGTTTCTGCACTGTTCATGCCCGTTTGTCACACTTACTCTTTATTTTAGTTCTCACTTTTTGTAATACTTACCACAAGTTACCATGGTTACCCGTCATGTGTCACACTTCTTTGGATTTTTAACCTTTGTTTTTCCCTTGATCTCTTTAGTTGCGTATTTCCACTGATGATCGCAACGTGAAAATCGATTTTGGAAACACACAAAACCAAACCTTGAACAAATTGTCATGTTGCGTGGTGATGTCTGCGGCATTCATACTTTTCATTGCTATTATTATTATTATTATTATTATTATTTAAAGAGTCGGCGTTCACACTTTTAATTAATTATGCTGTTATAAAATGTTCTATTTTTGTACACAGTACCCTCAGTTCCGATACTATTCACTGATGAGCGGAACACGAAAATCGATTTTGAATAACATAAAAATCCTTAAAAATTCCATGAACTCGTTGTTGTCTGGCCATGTCTGCATCGATTATACTCCTAATTGCACTAATTATTATTATTATTATTATTCGACGAGGAGACAATAATTTTAATATGGCAATAAGTAGGACGAGCTGAAGCGACATGTGGACTACTTTATTAACAATGTAAGCGATGGAGACGATGCAAGAAACAACCTAAAGGGTAAGGAAAAATACATGTAAGAAGAAAAAGGGCAATGGAAAAAATAGATGATTCGAACAAGTTTTCGTACAACACTCTTCAGGAATCACCGTTGTACTAAAGAACAAAATGAGAACAAAGGAAATAATATAGCAATCAAGGTAGGGTGACACGATACAATGACAGCACTAGAATATCGAGGTGCGATTTCTCACAAAAGTGTGCAGAAAACAAGGGTATACAAGTAAGAACTAAGCGTGACAAGTGTGTATCAGCAACAAAAAAACAAAAAAGTGAGAACGAATGATAATAATAACAATAATAAACAAGAAGGTGACAAAACACATTTAGGCACAAGTGGCAACAACGTTGCCACACTACACAACAGAACATTATTTGAACAATTTTAGGGTAATAACACTATCTTTCTGGACACACAAATTCGGCTTATGAATGCGCTGACAAACAGCTTCCAAAACTTGTAACTGCAAAAGATAACCATGACGAGCACGGCACAAAACAGAAAAACAGGAATCAGAATAAGTACGACAACAGTCAGTACTAGAAACCAAATGATTGTATACTGAAGACTTGTTATTACGAGACGGACGCACACAATCTCGACTCACGCGCACACCCTCACACTCCCTCTCACCCTCACTCAGCTCACCTTCTCCCTCACTGTCCGAATCAGAACCTGCTCCGTCATCCACCGCGGTTTGACTCTCCTCCTCACTTGCATCGTCCTGCGTCTCACCTTCACCACCCACGCCAACCCTGAATGCCGTTGCCTTCACGTCAGTCGTCGTCCTTTCTGATTGTTTCCTTTGTATTTTTACCGTGAATTCATAGGTCCGGTTGTAATCTGCTGTAGATCTCCGTGGTCTGTCATTTGCTGCTTTGTTTTGTGGATTAGTTGTTAGTGTTGTTGGATGTGAACCTGGTGTTGTTGTTGGATGTGAAGCTGGTGTTGTTGTTGCCGCCATGGTTGTTGGTCTTTCTGTTGAATCCAGCTCTGGTTCCGGTGGGACAAATCGACCGCCGCGGGTGCTCCCCACCAACACAGACCTCGAAGGAGGAGGGTCAGGGGGAGGCAGAGGTGCTGTCACCACTCGAGGCACAGCCCCATGCAAAGCACCCAGAGGCACAGACTTAAGCACACCCGAGGGCTGCACCAGTGGCGGTTCCGCACGCACCTCCAAAGAGCTGCCAAGCTCCAGCCCGTCCAACACAGATGTCAGAGGGGGAGCGGCCGACAGCGGCAGGGAACTATCCTGCCGTCTAGGTGATGGGTTTTTTTTTCCTAGGCCTCCCGCGTTTGGGCCTCTCAGATTGCGCACTGGGTGGAAGGATGTGAACTTTTGCAGTTACAAGTTTTGGAAGCTGTTTGTCAGCGCATTCATAAGCCGAATTTGTGTGTCCAGAAAGATAGTGTTATTACCCTAAAATTGTTCAAATAATGTTCTGTTGTGTAGTGTGGCAACGTTGTTGCCACTTGTGCCTAAATGTGTTTTGTCACCTTCTTGTTTATTATTGTTATTATTATCATTCGTTCTCACTTTTTTGTTTTTTTGTTGCTGATACACACTTGTCACGCTTAGTTCTTACTTGTATACCCTTGTTTTCTGCACACTTTTGTGAGAAATCGCACCTCGATATTCTAGTGCTGTCATTGTATCGTGTCACCCTACCTTGATTGCTATATTATTTCCTTTGTTCTCATTTTGTTCTTTAGTACAACGGTGATTCCTGAAGAGTGTTGTACGAAAACTTGTTCGAATCATCTATTTTTTCCATTGCCCTTTTTCTTCTTACATGTATTTTTCCTTACCCTTTAGGTTGTTTCTTGCATCGTCTCCATCGCTTACATTGTTAATAAAGTAGTCCACATGTCGCTTCAGCTCGTCCTACTTATTGCCATATTATTATTATTATTATTATTATTAACTGGTTTGAGGGAAAGAGACAAACGGGAAAAATCTGAAGAAAAAATTGACTGTCACCACCAGGACTCGAACCAGGGACCCTCGCTTGAAGCCAGCGATGCTCTAACCACTGAGCTATGGTGTAGTCGTCATCCCAGCAGAGGCCGTTCAACATTTTCTTCAGAATTCGTAACTCACACTTCCTGTGAATCCACACAGGCGGGTGGGACGCAGCCCTCACTGTAACCCACACACTTCACGTACAAACTAGCACGCGGGGAGCCCCAAGTCATAAAATATAAACTGGTTTGAGGGAAAGAGACAAAAGGGGAAAAATCTGAAGAAAAAATTGACTGTCACCACCAGGACTCGAACCAGGGACCCTCGCTTGAAGCCAGCGATGCTCTAACCACTGAGCTATGGTGTAGTCGTCATCCCAGCAGAGGCCGTTCAACATTTTCTTCAGAATTCGTAACTCACACTTCCTGTGAATCCACACAGGCGGGTGGGACGCAGCCCTCACTGTAACCCACACACTTCACGTACAAACTAGCACGCGGGGAGCCCCAAGTCATAAAATATAAACTGGTTTGAGGGAAAGAGACAAACGGGAAAAATCTGAAGAAAAAATTGACTGTCACCACCAGGACTCGAACCAGGGACCCTCGCTTGAAGCCAGCGATGCTCTAACCACTGAGCTATGGTGTAGTCGTCATCCCAGCAGAGGCCGTTCAACATTTTCTTCAGAATTCGTAACTCACACTTCCTGTGAATCCACACAGGCGGGTGGGACGCAGCCCTCACTGTAACCCACACACTTCACGTACAAACTAGCACGCGGGGAGCCCCAAGTCATAAAATATAAACTGGTTTGAGGGAAAGAGACAAAAGGGGAAAAATCTGAAGAAAAAATTGACTGTCACCACCAGGACTCGAACCAGGGACCCTCGCTTGAAGCCAGCGATGCTCTAACCACTGAGCTATGGTGTAGTCGTCATCCCAGCAAATTATTATTATTATTATTATTATTATTACGAAGTAGTGGTTGCGACTTCGGCGATGATTTGTAAGAAAGGTTTGCTCCCCACACCGGAGCTCGCGCTATTCCGCCGACTTTACTTGACACTTGACTGACTCACGACTGCCATCCAGAGCACACGAGAAGTCCATCGAACCTTCGACTCGGCAAACCTGCAAGAAAGGTTTGCCGAGTCGAAGGTTCGATGGACTTCTCGTGTGCTCTGGATGGCAGTCGTGAGTCAGTCAAGTGTCAAGTAAAGTCGGCGGAATAGCGCGAGCTCCGGTGTGGGGAGCAAACCTTTCTTCTTCTTCTTCTTATTATTATTATTATTCAAAGGATCAATTGGGGAAGTGAACTGCCTGAAAAGAGAAAAAAAAGTCCTGGTGGGTCTGGCGGTTTTTTCTCTTTTCAGGCAGTTCACTTCCCCCAATTGATCCTTTGAATTTGAAATTCTCCCAATCCTTTTCAAAATTATTATTATTATTATTTAAACTCGGATACTGAGCCAGTAATAAAATGTAAAAAAAAGAGAAGAAACACATGAGAACGAGTTATGCAGCAACTATCCACGACTGTAACCATGATAATAGGGCACAAAACTGACAGGCTACTGAGACATTCAGCGACCCGAGACCTACATGTACACGTACATGTACAATGTAGCTCCAACACATCCCCAGTGCGAAAACCAACAGCCTTCCCCGTTCATGGCCGGCATATGGTTACGTAGGACCGAAGAGGGGAAGGTGAGCGCAGCAAAAATGTGCACAAGCTAAGTCCCGCGGCAACAAAGAATGCCGACTGTAATACAGGACCATGACGAGACCAGTTAGTATCTGACGCTCCGATAGGGGGATACGATGTGACAGTCTGACAGACAGGTCTTTTTCTGGTACGTTGGAGAGGAATACGTCGAGGCAGGACTTCAAATTGCCTTTGGAAATACAGGGCGGAAAAGACTGGTGCGGGTTTAATCCTGCAGGTTTGTATGGTTCTGCCAATTTCGCTGCTTTTCGGGCGGAATCTGCCATTGTTTTTTCGAGCATAATCCGCCATTGGCATTACTATAGGCGCCAAGGCCAGGGCTACCGCAAGTCGCCTTCCGGAGAATCCCCTCTCTCGTAAGTTAGTAACTACTACATCAGTACATGCCTGTACATTGTAGTCATACTACTAGTACTTCGAAGTAGATGAGTTGAGAACCTTCCAAACTCGATAATATTAATAACTATAAAGGAAGGCTGTTGGTTTGGTCATTCGAGACATGATGCAGCTAAACATCAGGTCGTTGAATGCCAGCAATCATCAGTACGCAGTGTTCACTGTTTATGTTATCTGGATTCTTCGGACGATCAGATCAGAGTAAGATTGCACACGTTTCGTTACAACAGGATTTACAAGAAAACACTCGACCAAGTGTACGGGTCTGACTGGTCTGGTCTGAATCATAAGTGATGATGAGTGATGTAGTGAAGTTACTACATAGTACTGACTACAGACTAGGCACTACCAGTAGATCTACCAGGTAAACCAGCCCGTAGTCTAGACATCTACGTGGTAGACGAATACAAAATTAATATTACACAGCAATGAATCAAACAAGACACATGTATTCTAATTTTGGTAGATCTGCATCATGTGCATGTCCTCGCCTTGCGACATGATCCAGTTTGTTTTGACAGATATCGTGCAATTTTCTTTGACAACATTGGGCCATGGGAACGTTTAGCCTCTCACCAGCTACTTATTTGCCCAGGTTCAGCTTACGTTTTCTTCTTTTCTGTTGATCATTTTCTTCTCGTTTCTCTTTATGTTCACCATGTGCCACTCATCCCGGGCCGCCCCCCCCCCCCCCCCCCTTCCCTAAACATTCATAATTTTTATTTATACAGTTACTCAATCTGCGGTAGTTGTGTGACAGTCTTTGCACGAGTACTTGATCGAGTGCATGACGGTTGGGTTGGCGGGGGAATCGCGAGCGCGCGCTAGCGCGGCATATGGTGGTCCCGTTTATAGCGTTTGAGTACCTGGACTGAACCGCGTACCGCTGAATCATGAAGCCCTCCTGCATGGTGTAGATCTACAAGCTACTGACTGTATACATGTAGTGCTGTACTGGGGCCGTGACTCGTGTGAGCAGCACGTTTCTTTTCTGGAACTGAGAGCTGTGCAGTGCCAGTGAGGAGACGAGTGAGTTGAGTTAGGCCGAAACAAAAGGTGTGCCAAACCATGATAATTAATGAGAGAAGATAGTTAGTTGTAGCTTTGTGCCGATAGTGACTAGTGGTAGAGCGCTCGCTTCGCATGTGAGAGTCCGCCGGTACAAAATCCCGCATCCTCCCGACTACTACTATAGTACTTGTAGAGTCTCCAGCTAGCCCACGTGTTGATCTGCGACGCGGGGCTAGCTATACTAGATTGTTGTGTGGAATGCGATAACCAGTTTCTTCAAGCGAGCTAATTATTGTAAGTAACCCGTCGTTCGTAACACGGCTTTGCACCTTCGCTGCTTTCCCGCTGTGATACTACATATGCGAGGGAAAGGCTTATGAAGATCTAGGATGTCTTCTTTCTTGGATATACATCTCCTCCGAGGCGATAGAAGAAGTAAGTCATTGTGTCTCACTAAAAATAGCGTTGCTTTGGATTTGAGGTGTTCATTAGTCGGGCATTACTACTCTTTGACAAGGGCCAGAACGACAGGAAGCCTGTTTAGCGCCACATTCGCATTAGAAAATGGCAAACTTTAAGATTACAGAATCGCACTGTGTTTTACCCTGACCAGGGAGCAGTGCATTACATCTGTAGAGCGTGGTGTTGAGAAGAGTAAGAGTGGGTTCGGCAGACATCTGCCAGGCCACAATTTTTCAGAGTGTAACGCGTGCGAACCGTTTGGCATTGTATTTTCCTCACGTAACTCGTTGAATGAGATCAGGGCGCGCCACGCAATGTCTTGCCGAGTGCATGTCTTGCAGTCGAGACACCACGTGGCCTTCCTGGTAATACTGGACCCATGCTTCACATTTGGTTCTGCTCCGTGCCGGTATTCGGGTATGTTTGTAATCTTGGTGGAAACAACTATCGCTTAGTCCAACCACCAGATCCTCCGATCAGCCTGGTGTGACCTACTTCTAAAACTTTCTAGAAAATAATTAGCCTTGTTTTTGTCGACACGGAAATGATGAAGAGTCCAGGATCTATACACTGTATGACTATGACTGTACAGTAAATGTTGTTCATTCATCCATCATGAACTTCATGATGGCATGCAGTATACTTAGATCCAAAGTATGGTTGCACTGGAGGAACTCTAGACGAGATTGGAATGTTACTTCAAGGGTGTACGTGTTGATCCGTTGTCAAGTGCAAGGCCTGCTCAGCTGCTGTGAAATGCTCCTTCCCTGTTCATCTCTGCGGCTTACAGGTAGCTCAAAACATTATTTTTCTGGGCTGTGTAAAAATTGTGGTTGGAATAGAGGTTATGCGAATGACGTCACGAGGAGCGCCAAGGCGGCTGCGAGTGGCAGGGGTGGCAAAATGAAGTCGTTTCTGCTTGAACTATTTTTTACTAGTCTTTGAGAGGAAAAGTAAAATTTGTTGTTGGTTGTCGACATATCGTTCCTCACTTTATTTCCGCTGGTGTCTCGCTTGCTGAAGTTTTTAGCCTTCAACATGCCGAAGAGTTGTGCAGCCGTCGGATGTAGCAATCGTGCCGATCCTGGAACGGCTGTGAAGTTTTACAAGTTTCCTGTAGCGGACGAGCGGCGCAAACTATGGGTTGCGGCTATGAGACGAGAGAATTGGAAGCCAACTGACAGTAGCAGGATCTGTTCAGACCATTTCGTAGGCGCAGAGAAGAGCAACGATCCACTATCTCCCGCTTACGTTCCGAAACTTTTTGAACATGTCAGGACTCCTGTAAAGCGTAAAGCGGAGAGGGATTTGGTGGCATATGAACGCCGAGCGAAGCGGAAGCTGACGTTCGAGGAGAGCAAGACGCAGACACCAGTGAAAGTGGACGCCTCCGGGAATGACTTCACAGAGGCAATGGCAGATTTGCCTGGTGCCTATGGTGCAGAGGTAGAGTCTGATCCTGTAGCAGTCTCCAGTGTCTCATCGCAGACTGACATGGATATGGAGCACTTGACGCGGCTGGAGGAGACAAACAACTGTTTGGTCCTGGAAAGCAAACGGATGCCACACGCTCCAGGACAAGGTGACACCTTGTCAATCGAGTCGTTTGAGAAAGACAACGCGAAGGTGCTCTTCTACACTGGTTTGCAGTCTTTTGGGACCATGATGGGCATATTTGAACACGTGAGGAAGAGAGTTCCACAGCACCACCGCCACACGCTCTCTCTCTCTTCCAGCAGTTCTTGATTGTTCTCATGAAGCTTCGGCTGAATTGTCGGGACCAAGACTTGGCGTACAGATTCGGCATTCACCAGTCGACCGTGTGCCGGATTTTCCAGCGCTGGATCCGGGTGATGCATGTGATGCTGGGACCACTTGTCAAATGGCCGGAAAGGGACGAACTACGCAAAACTCTGCCACTTGAATTTCGTAAGCATTTCCCGGGCTGTGCTGTCATTTAGAAAAGCGATCCTGTCAGCTTTTCTATTATTGTGTTCACATGGCAGAAAAAACGACATCGCTATGCTACGTAAGTTTCTACGTAAGGTGCTCGGTATTTCACTTAGGCTACGTAAGTCTCTACGTAAGGTGCTCGGCCGATCGGTATTAGATCTACCAACGCGTGGTAGCCGTGTGCTGTGCACGTGCACGGCAGACATTGTGTTCAGTGCATGCATGCAGTCCGCGGATCCGTGTTCGGATGTGCATGCGCGAGGAACTTCCTTCTTTGGAACTGCTTCTTGCATGAGCTGTTTCGGATATTTCGTCTCATGGCCTGGCTTATTTCGTTTCGGCGCTGCTGAGACCTCCTTTCGCGGAATATTACTCAATGACAGGTGAGTTGACCAGTTGCCTTTGATTCATTTGCTTGTGTTGACTCTTTCATTTAGGAAAAGTGTGCTGATTTGGGGGCGGAATGCAGAAAATAATGGAAAAGTTGACAGGATCTCTTTTCTAAATTTTGCTTTTCTGCTGCCGAGCTGCGAGGCCTCCTTTTACGGAATACTCGATGACAGGTGATCTCTTAGTAGACCGGTTTCCTTCGATTCATTTGATTATGTTCACCTTTCATTTACGGAAACGTGTGCTGATTTTATTCGGATTTAGATCCATTTTCATCTCTTTGCCCTTGTCTACAGTGTGCGAAGAACGCGAGTTCAACTTCTTGACGGTAAGGCTTATGTTAGATGTGTTGTCGAAATACTCATATTCATTGTACATTGGTACGTTACAAGTAAGGCACTGGTCAGTGGCATACTATCGTTGGCAGTTCCCAATCTGGAGGGAAAGGTTCAAGTACCAATTGACCGAGTTTGCAAAATAAATTCGCATATCAGGGGAAATCTCTATTGTGGAGAGGTTCAGTAACTTGTTTGTTTCATACGAAACAAGCCAATGGGTGCAGTCTCGTCTCGTGAAAATCTCGTACTTGTATGATTGGATTTGTTTACTCAAGTCTGGGCTGTTTGATTTGTGAGTACCGCCGAGATTGCACTGCCCCATATAAAGTTTCATGCCTCCAAAGCAAGAATTACGATCTTCAATCTGTTTGTAGTTAGTACCTGTAAGAATGTGGAGTACATGTATCGTACTTTCTCTGTTGCTGTTTCAGTTGCCGTCATATTGCTAAAGAAAGGTTCAGTAGAGAGGTTCTGCAAAACGAAAATTCGAACGAAGTTTCGCGACAGTCCTTGCGAAAGTGTGTGTGTGCGAATTTTTGCACGAACTTTGCGTTCTGCATAGTTTCGTAGTTTGCGCGGGCCAAGTGCACGTACGCCATGACCCGATCTCACGAAATTTTTTTTCTTTTTCCTACGACAGTTCATTTCGCGTTCCCTGCAAGTTTCGCGTCCAAAGGTGCGAAGTTTCGCACTTCATGATGTAGAGCGAAAGTTTGTACGCATTTTCGTTTTGCAGAATCTCTCTAGTGACTCAATTGTTTCATACGAGACGAGTCAATGAGTCGGTGTGGCTTAGAATCTTTCGCTGTAGAAGAAATCTATTCGTATGTCTATTGGAGATATAATATTATTGTTTTATCTGGTTATAAAAACGGTTAAGCTCACAGAATAAATACCATCGGTCCCTTCGTGTTCGTCCTAAAGAGGTTCGACTGGATATCATTCATACTCACCAAAAGATGTGTCAGATTTTATTATTGTGGAGTGCCTTGTTTATCTCTCAGTACCTCCAACCATAGCCTTGCCCCTTTTCTCCTCAGGATCAGTGTAGTTGTTGGAACGAGGTTTTGGACTCAGCAATGTATTCGTTTACATTTTAATACATGTTTATTGTTCCTCCTTTGCTGTGTTGTTTTAGAAAATCGTGGACTAACAGTTTGAAGTCATTGAACTACTTCCAAAAGTTGTATCGGCATCAACAGAATTACCATTTCAGTGCAATATGATGCAGGATGACCTTATCACGATAACCCATGATTATAAACCTTTATGAACACAGAATGAACAAAAACATATGTGACACGCACCTGGCTACATTTCTCAAATAAATCTGAAAGGCAAGACAATTTTATGACAGAGTCATGAAATTCTGCAACAGCAAGTTGCAACATGCACAGAATGACCTCCGTATAAAAAAAGTATCACCACCACCAGACCACGACTCACATGTTTCCCCGCCGAAGAACATGCATTATGCTAGTGCCATTTTCTGCAAGAAAAGGCTTGCACATCATGCGCGTATAATACGGTATTGATGTGAAGGCCATCATTTCCATATTGATATAGGCAAGAGTACATAAACGGTTTATGTACTCTTGATATAGCTATATAGCATTATAGGGCATTCCATTAATTGGTGACAGAAAAAACAAAAGAAATTATAGCAATAAAAACTGCTTTATGGCAGTTTTCTAAAAAAAGTTATTGTGTTTTAGTCCATGGACCCCGTCTAAAAAGTAAGAAATTAACGAAATGTGATAGCCGAAAATTAAAATTTCACACAAAACCTCACAATAATCACACACAGAATGAAAAGCTACATGTACCGTAATAAAAGACCTTTTCTCCTCGTGATCCTCTTTCCTATGCATGCATGTTGCCAATTGTTGGTGCAGTACAAGTTTCGTGTTGAAAGCAGCATTTCAAGTGTTGTGATTATTGTGAGGTTTTGTGTGAAATTTTAATTTTCGGCTATCACATTTCGTTAATTTCTTACTTTTTAGACGGGGTCCATGGACTAAAACACAATAACTTTTTTTAGAAAACTGCCATAAAGCAGTTTTTATTGCTATAATTATTGACTGCTTTGAAGTTTTTTGTGAACGACCTTCTGATCTGATGGCAAGAGCTCAAACGTACTCTCACTATAAAAGCCATAACACTGCAAAGTTTTTGATTGGCGTAGCGCCACAAGGTGTCATTACATTTATTTCGCATGCATGGGGCGGGAGAGCCTCAGACAAGTTCATCACAGAGCACTGCGGTCTGCTTAGTCACCTAAATCCGGGTGACCAGGTGCTGGCTGACCGTGGTTTCACTGTTGAAGACAGCGTTGGCATGTTCTGCGCAGAGTTGGTGATGCCCCCATTTACGAAGGGGAAGAAGCAACTCTCCAGGCTGAAATTGGACAGTGCTCGACAAGTGTCACGCGTCCGTATCCATGTGGAGCGAGTGATTGGAATGCTTCGCCAGAAATACACGATCCTCTCTGGCACTTTGCCCATTGCTTTCCTCATGCATGACGATAAAGCTACATCATGTGCATTCATTGACAAGGTTGTCACCGTCTGCTGTGCTCTGTGCAACTGTTGTGAGTCCGTCGTACCTTTCGAGTAAATTACATCATGCCGCTTTGTCAGCTGTAATGATTGCTATATTATTATTATATTATTATTCAAATTTATTATTAACCCTTTGTGCTTTTTGGACTGTCTGGATATACCGGCAATTATATTTCTGTTTTACCTATTCTGCAGTTGCATGCGCATGTGTTCACCTCATTGACCTCGCTTGTTTCTAGTTTCTTTTGTCTGGCTAGCCAAGCTTGCTTGGTCATGGCAACGCCAACAGACTTATAATAATAGTAATAATACTGGCTTCTATCATCACTCACGACATGCCTCCGTTTCTTGTTGCATCAATATAATGACTCCTGGTCCAAATAGGGACAACACAATATAATAATTATGAATAGCCCTGAAACCCAACTTAGGGTGCTGGGTAGTGCGCGATGTACCATCAGAATAATTTTATGTAGTATGCCCAGCACCAAAGAACAACTCAACTTATGCCAACATCACCCGGAAGAGACGTAAAGAGCGAAGTGTTTGATGTGTAATGATGGAGTTCCTCTGTTCACATGCATAAGCAGTGAGTGGTCTTCACGCATGTCCTGGGACCCACAAATACGAATCAGCATTATGGTCCTTCAGAGATACATGCAAGCAAAGAAATACAAGAAAGGTAACGGAAATCGTTGTGAAAGCCCAGCCACCGATTGTATGCACACACGTGGCAAGTGCAACAGCAAGTACCGTGGAAGGCACAGCAGAACAAGTTGAAAATGCAACTCTAGAAATACCAGAATAGCAGGATCACTTCTCAAATGCTTGAGACTTGGATTTACAAATGCTACGACAAAAATGACTATGTACATGGAAAGTTGGTTGCACCCCATACTAGAGGTCGAGCTTTTCTGCCGCCTTGACTGGACATTTGACTGACTCACGACTGCCATTCAGAAACTTGACAAACTCACGACTTCCATCCAGACACTTGACTGACTCACAACTGCCATCTAGAGCAGAGAAGAAGTCCCTCGAGCCCTCCTTCCGGCAAACCTGCAAGAAAGCACCACTCCCTGCTCAATACACAGTGTTTCGGGGAATTCACCCCTCATGCAGTTGAGCTTGAGTAGGCTGACGAACGTTGTACTTAGCGACCAACATTCCTATAAACTTGTCGCCGAAGTCGCTACCACTGTAATTGTACATGCATATCATTATTTAGTGGCAGATTTAATCTTGCGACACTCCGGGCAGGTCCAGTTCTTGCGCTTTGGCTTACTCTTCAGCTGCAAACAAGCCATGTGGAACAAACGAATACTGCAATCGTTGTTGGAACATCGCAGTACCTCGCCAGCCTTCACAGACTTGCAGTAGCAAAACTCCGGAGGGCGTTCTTGATCCGCAGTAGATGTTGTACTGGCAGCACCAAGTGGTTCCGAGGCTGATGTAGCCGCTGAAGACGCATCGGCAGGAAGAGTGGAGAACGTCTTAGTGAACCATTTCCCAACAAGCTCTGGGAGAACAGCACACTGGAAGAATTTCTTGGCACCTGCTACCGCTTCACGGATGAAATCTGTGTCTGCACAGATACGCTCCACAAACAGCTGACCTTCATTCCACACAACAAAGTCACAGTACTGCACCTTACACACCAGCATCTGTAGCTGTACTTGGTAGTAGTACATGTGGTCTTGCTTAAGATGGAGTGCTCCGCCGGACTTTACTAGACAGAACTTCCCTGAATCGGCAGCATCATGCAGGCTACTGTCTCGGCACCCGTACGGGCACTTCACTTCCACCACGCCGTTGCCACAGCAGGAGCACTGCACAAGGGAGTCGGGAGTAGCGCCAAGATATGGATAGTCCGGATGAATTACAAAGCCACTGGGCAGTACTTCAACCTTCTGATGTGTTGCACTGGCATGTTCACTATAGTTGTCAATTGCCTTCTGCTCGTGATCACATCCCCATTGTGTGGCTTTGCTACGAAACTTGTGTGCCTCAGGGTAACACACAGAGCGGACTAAGGACGCAGAGGGCTGGCTAATATCCGTACGAACAGCAGACTTCAACTTTGAAGCTGTGATCCGGCCGGCGCGAAATTCAAACCAGGCCTTGGAATCTGCCTGGTTCCGCGTAGCCTGTTCCACAGCGCGTGCTTCCTCCTCTGAAACACAGACCGCTGGAAATACTGCCTCGCAACGAACGAGCAGGTCCCCAAAACTAGCATCCAGCATGTCTGGTTCGTACAATAAATCCAAAATGGGTGGATATCCCTCCGGCTTGGAAGGTACGTACCTATCGCAGAACTCGGGAACAAGGGAGAGCAATGACGGTTTACCGGCTTGACATAAATTTCCATATATTTCACCCAGCTCAGCACTGGAGGGTTGCTTAATATCAGCAGGGACCTTCTCCTCCGACCTACGGCGCTTGCTCCCATGCTGTTTAGTGTCGGGTGCAGTGAAGTTTATGTCACGAATCCTGGCATACTCCACCTCCTTCATTGAAGGAGTTGACCATTGGCACGGCAATGAAGTGCTTCCTGTGTTCTGAATCAGCTGCGTTCTAGAATACAGGCTGAACAACAGTGCAGCAACGTGAGAACAAGACTCACCAAGACCAGCCATGCAGGTGCAGTGTGCACAAATCACGCTACCGTCGTTTTGCGCAGCAATCCAGGGTTGCAGATGGGTGCCGGAAACTGACTGGGAATGGCGGACTTTGGCGATGACAAACTTGCTGTCACATGTGTCAGATTCGGACGCTGGAAACGCACGAACATCGCCGACCCAGCCACTGACAAGGTATTTGTAGCCTTCCAAGCTCTTGTAGGCCTTGAGCTGCTCCTTGGTGTAGGGGCTGGGCGCGTTGACCAAGAAATTGTAAATATCGGGATAGTCCACAAGTGGAAATTTATCTTCCTCTAAAAAAATACTTCTGGGCAGGTAAGGATCACTCGAGTCTGGTGAAACGCGCTCGAGCTTTTCACGGTACCGGCATTTGCTGGAGTCATCTAACTCGTCATACACTTTTGAAAACTTGGGAGAAGTCATGGCCACTGATTCAGCGTTCGTACAATAGTCCTTTGTAAAGAACAGAAGAGGAACGTAACAGCGATACAGGAAATTTCCTTCGTGAAATTATTCCAGGCACATGTACTTCTTTTGAACTTTTCATCTCTTTTGCCACCCCTGCGGAGCGCGGCCGCTTTGGCCGCCTACACGCCGCCTGCACGTGATCCTTTCGCATAACCTCTATAGACACTTCCCTTGCGTGCTGGCTGTATTAGTAAGAGGAAGTAGGTATGCTTCCACAGTCATTAGCTTCCCATGATGCATAAGAATATGCAGTGCTCAGACAGCATTGTTTCATGCACTCAAGTCTGCCATCGCCATCGATGAATTGTCAATAATTTTGGAGCATTTACAGTACTTGTAATTTCTTAGTAAATCCAATTGGGTGAACCCACCCAATACTCTGAAAATTTCCGAACCATTCCATTATATACAACGTTTCGGCCAATGGCCTTCTTCAGGTAGTCAATGATGTCCCTAAGGTTGCAAACGGGCGGTGTAAATATGTACCTGTTCCGCCCGAAGCGCGCGATCTATTCTGCTAACGGGGAGGCGGGAAAACCCCCCAAAAAGCCAGGTGTAAAGCTGGCCTGCATTGATGACAATGATGATGTTGCGTTGGACCGTAGCACAGTACGAGTCAAGCGCAAGGCAGGGAGGCGGGATAATACAGATCAGGCGCTAGGCGTGGGTTCACCCAATTGAATTTACTATGAAACTGCAGGAAGCCTCCCAGCTTCTTCTCAGTTGTAATTTCTTGTAGTTATAATATGTTATGTCGGAGAGGGCAGGGGCGTCGGAAGGTATTTTAGTGTGGTACGGTCAGCCATCTGAAGTACTATGTACTCGTGGAGGAGGGATGGCTGCGCCGAAAACTTTGGAAATTTAGAGCCCAAATCAGTGCATTTTAGGGATTACGGGGTACTTGGGGCAAATAGTGGTACGGTCAATACCGTAGTGACCGTACTGTGTGCGACGCCCCTGGAGGGTGACTTGAATACAGTATGTACATTGTATAGATCGTGATGCCTTGCTTACTATTCTGTTATTGCCTTGCAGATAAGCTATATAAGCTTGGGGTAGTCATTTGGATACATCTCCTTCAATATATGGGGACGACGAATTGTGCAGCTACAGCGGCCAGATTCGTCAAGGATCCCCCAATGGATTCACGCATCGTCATGTGGAATGCAACATTAACATATGCGTGCCCAGATGCATCCATCGATGATAGCAACTCGACTAAGCTATACTTTTTTCATGATACCCTTCAGCGATGCTTGCAGTCTGGATTCGACAGCGTCTTAGTGGTAGACGGCGTGCCGAAGAACTTTGGCGGAACCGTAGAGTGTCGAGTGGGATCATGTGTTGTCGGTACTAACATTATACACGAGAGTTCAGAACTGCACGGACGCCTGGACCTCACAGTAGACTGTAAGTATTACTAGTTGGAGCATGTCTTAAACGTTACTGCAGCATGTGCTCTCCAGCTGTGGGGATATTCAGCAGTGGCCAAGTGCATAAGAAAACACCTGTTGGCATCGGTAACTGTCCATATAGGATGTGTACACTTGCAGAAGCGTGTGACATGTTGTGGATGGCTGCCAGTTGCCGTTTGCCATCGACTGGATACAGTCACTATGGATTCCCAAAGTCAGTACTTCCTCCGGAAACAAAAAATTCGTGACTTTTTGACATGAATTTTCAAGGAGTTACTGTGCTCAACAAAAGTGTTCTTTTGGAAGAGAAACACTTCAACACATTCAATCGACATATCTACAATATCTACAGGATCGATTAGTGGGAGTAGAGTCTCAGTCTGGGTCGCCATCGCTCGACTGATCACCGCTGAAACCGTTCCAAGTGGCAGGTCGATCCACGCGATGTCGTATGTCACGGAGAAGCTTCTCCGCGTCTCTGATTGTCTTCGCTGTTACCTGAATGCCTTCTCCAACATCTCGGCAGAGACCACGGTAGCGCTGCAACACTAGTACTCATTACCGCCTCCTCTCTCGGATGCCACGGAACAACAAACACAGGCAACGCCAAACATTTCGAATTTCCTCTGAGGGATATCAAAGTTGTGCCAGCACTTCCCGACTGCCGCGATCAGATCTCGCCTTCTCCTTTGCGACCAAGGACACATCGCCGAGGCTACTAGAAAAGACGAGACCATCCACGTTGAGGTCTGGGCTCTGCAGTGGCTGAACGACTTTTATTTTGAACTTGTTCATCTTGCTCTGCTGCGCGAAGTGACGATTGTCACATCTCTGCGTTTTGAGTTTTGACATCTTGCCGACCTGTTCGCATGCAGACAGGCGTTTCGGGGATGGAGGAGATTTAAAAACGCTAGCTGCTATTGCTATTCATTTTCTACTCTTCTTGCTCCTCGGTGCCATTGTCCTGCTCTGTCAAGCTCTGAACTAAAAAATAGCCACGACGAGCAGTGAGCGCAGTGCTTTTCTTCCCATTGGGCCTGGTGGACGAAACATGAAAAACATGTTCGCTTTGCTTTGTTTGCAGTGTCAAAACTCTTGCCCTGCGACGACTGTCGGCTCTCCAAAATATGAATCATGCTTTCCTACGATTCCGAAATGTCATGTCAGTGTTTCAGGCTGATAGAACCAGAGAGAGAGAGAGCGAAATAACAGCAGCGAAAAGTAGTGAAAAAATCACGAAGTTTTGGTTTCCGGAGGAAGTGATGTGTTGTGTTTGACATGCTGGCGCAGTGAAACGCATGCAGTACTTACTCGGGTAAGACGTACATGATTGTACACCTCGTTAGCACGGATTTTCTACCGTAAGCGCTTACACAGATGCTTATGGATACGACGTAGTCTGCGAAGGCATGCAACGAGTCTTGTACGACAAACTTTCTCAGCATGTCCCATGTGGAGCTGACCTTGCGTACGACATGATGTTGTTTTACCAAGTGAAATCCGACACTTGACAAGGTACTCTCCGCTGTATCAACACATTGCGTGCCCACATCGACCTCAAGGCGTGGATAGTGCGTGCATCCACGCAGCGCAAGCGTGGATCGTGTAGGCATACTAGTAGTATACATACCCCATCTAACAGCAGCACATGTGTAATCATACTTACTAGTGGTATGCATACCCTACCTAACACCAGTGCACCTGGAGAGTACCGTGCAACACTGTGCGTGCAAGCAATACAACAACAAGAGCAGAGACAGGATACAAAAAGGTGATTTTCAACTTCGGCTGCGTGGTATGGCTACTCGTAGCACTCGCTAGGACTTGACATTCTGTTGTTCCACTGGTTTCCGTAAATACAGGGGTTGGATTTTACTTGCAACCATCGTACTTCCGGTATCGTGGTTGCATACACATGACAGTTGTACATGACAGGTGGTCAGCTTGGTCTGTATAAGTTAGTTGCAAGACCAACCTGTCTCTCATTGCAGTCAGGAACACGAATTAATATTTTAATGCAATGTGTCCTCCGCTTTGTGATACGCGTATGCCCCCATCACATCTCATTAATAGCAAGGCTTGCATATAGCTTTATGCTGTAGTCTGCAGGCATAGTGTGTCTGACTTCAGGTCGAGAAGAGTATAGCACCCTGCTAAAGGTCCTCTGACGCTGCTATTAGCCTATTACTGAAACAATTCTTCTCTTCAGTGAAAATGTACATCGATATTAAATACCGTAAGACCATTGCCACGGGACAGTGCGGTCTAACCACAATTCGATAACGCAAACCAGCAACCACCCAACTTGGGAAGCTCAATCTTATCTAAGATGAGACATGATAGGGAAGCTTCGCGAGTACAAACTGTATTATTTTAAAAGGCTGGAATGATCTGTCTCTGTGTGTACATGCCCCATTTACAGACCCGCCTACATACATTAACATGAATCAAGACATCAAGCCTGATTCAGTATTAACGTGTCCGTTCGAAGCCAAACCCGCGGCAACCTTCACCTTTAAGCAATGCGAATCCGGGCCGTATGCGTGCGATGATGTGTGCCATACGTGTAACGCATCGTGCCCGAGAGACCCTCATCAGACGGATGATCCAATCGACCTCCAGGAGATGTGCGAGTCAATGGACCCGTGCTACTATCACCGAACAAACCAGAGCGAAGTCGTGCTGCTGCCGTATTGTTATGGCTGTGTGATGTGCACAGCGACTAATACTATCAATGGTGTCAACCACACACAATCTCATAAGTGGCTTATTGACACACGAAGTAAGGACAGTGAACAGTGAAGGATTCCAGTACACTGGATAGAACACGTGCTTCTCTTTGCATTGGGTATAAATTTACTATAAATTGTGTCTTTGCCTACCCTGTACATCCCTTTGCAGTCATTTAACCTTGCATGTACAGTACCCCGGCTATAGCATACAGATTTGTATGTCCCCTGTACTTGTAGATTGTACTGAAGTATTCCTGTATCGGAGCACCGTGCATGGACTCGAGTAGCTTGCTGTCAGTAGATAGATTTACCGTTTGCTCGCTCGATTACTGTATCTTTCTTCGTAATGGACACGGCATGGAGAGAGAGCCTGACAGAGGTACCGCCACCACTCTACAGATCCTGTGCCCAACCCAGGCCGAAACATAGCCGAATAGTGGGATTTGTTGCTAGTACACTGTGATGTACATGCAGCCCCAACTATTACAGACCCTAGTCCAGACCCTAGTCAAGCGGATTGTGCAGCATATTTCCATATTTCCGCAGTTGCGGTCCGAAACACCAATGCCCTTGTCCAATGATTGGGCTGAGAGTCAACCTATGCTAGTGCAGCCCCACCGATACATGGTTAGTTGGGCCAGTGCAGGCTACTTCCTTGATATCCTCTGGCGTCTTGAATTCGCAGTCAAATGTTATCGCAGGCAGCTGCTTGCCTACATGCTGCTTTCATGTGGGGAGCGGTGCAGATAGTTACCGTGACAGCGATGGACAGACTTTCCCAGTTGCCCTTCGTCAACTGTTCAAGCTATTTACGATCCTAGCGTCCGTTTGTGCTTTAGATCTGCTGCCTATGTAGAGCACCAGTGCGGTTCAAATCTGCTTGACAAACGATTGCGAAGAAGCCCACAGTTCTTGCAGTGGTAAGGGCGATGGAAAGTCGTAAGTACCTGCTTTCGGCGAAGGCTCCTCGTACTCTGTATGTATTCTGTGCAAGATCTGGGCTAAGTCGTGACTTGTTCTGTCTTCCTGTCCAGAGCAAGCGACCCAGTGTTCGGCGTACATTAGGGATGTTGATATAACTGTGTCACCGGGTGACACGTTCGTGCCCGGACGCGATCACCTTAAAATAACAGTTAACGCTCACGTGAGTGCTAGCTTCCAGGCTTCTGTCCAGTGCAATGGCTCAGAGTTCAGGCCGGAAGATCATAATGCCAAGCTGGTGACGTCTACAGGTGATGACTGTATGCAGACAATTGAACTAATCTGGGAAAGTGCTGGCACCACTGACACTGGTCTCTACCAGATAACCATTGGTACCATTGAAGACTTTGCCACTGTAAATGCAACCATCATCGCAACACGTAAGCAATGCAAGTGTTGTCTTCCTTCGTTGACTTTCAGTTTCAATCCTGCCGATTGAAGTGTCATGCGAGTCACAGAGAATGGTTATTTGTCTCCGCAAACACTCCGTAAAATCTTGAAATGAATGAATAACGCTTCTGGGATGTTGGTAACGCCACAACGAAATTCCTCCCTTGTTTGATAGGTTGGCAAGGAAGAAATGTTTGAAAACACTGTAAGAAGAGTGTTGGTGTTGGGCAAGGTGTCATACATGTGCAATGTACTGATGCTACTACGTATGGAATCAATACCTCAGCCTGTATTGTAATTATGTATGTATCGGTACGACTTCACTTTCTTACAAAACTACACGGTGCTGTACATCACCTTACATGATGCATTCCGGCCTGTAATGTGTGTTTTGCAATGCTGATACCTGTGCAGCGGAGAAAACCGTGAATTGCGACCCCGAGTATTGCCATCGGCATGGCGCCTGCCAACAGCTGGTGGGGACAGGGGAGAAGTACTGCCAGTGTGATGCGCTGTCACATCAGCAGACGCATGGCAAGCAGTGCCAGTACTGTAAGTAGCACTGCTGGCTGCCGGCAAAGTTAAGTAGCACTGCTGGCTGCCGGCAACGTTGCTGACTCCACTGCCTTGGTCCTACTGCGGCTGCACGCAAGCGGTTGCGCAAGGGCCTGAGAGTACCTTTATTGCAAACGCTATAGTTTTTTAAATATGCTTACAGTCTGTACAAGGGACGGGGAATAATTCCTCTGGGCAGTATCTCTATGATCTTGCAGAGGGTGATTCGGAATTAAGGTCGTTGAATATCTGGACAAGTGATGGAAACACTTTGCCTTGCTCGGAAGTTGCCAAGAAGTTACAACACTGAATCATAGGTCACTGCTGAGAAAATTGAAACTCTAGCGTTGGTGCCAGTGGAAGGTTACTTGAGGCCAATGCTTGAATGCTAGCAAACTCTAGTTTTACTGTGTCTGTTCGTTCACCACACATGAATGGGCTGGTCATTATACTGCAGACCGGCTTGTGATGGACCTAATGGTGTCCTGATTCAATCAAGGCTGATCCCCCCTTTGCTTGATATAGGAGAGTCACACTCTGTCAGGTGTGTCTTCATTCAGTGACCTATGAGTCGTCGATAGAATGGTGCATGTCGTTGTTGCTCTCCCCGCGTTAATATTTGTTGACCGCGACCTGTTGTTTTCCGTTTTCCGTCTGCCCGCCAGCTTGTACTCCTGCATCCAGCCAAGAAACGCGAGGACACATTGACTTGTGCGTTGGCTGCGACTTTAGCACCACTGGGTTCTGCCTTGGCACCACACCGGAAGATGACGGGCATGTCACTTGGGAGCACAATGGAATTGCCTATGCGGATAAGGGCAGCTATATGCCCATCAATATCGTCGATGCTACACCGGCAGACACTGTAAACTACTCTTGTTTTCTGTTCGGTCAGCTGCTTCACACCATCTTCATACAAGTCAACAGTAAGAACGCGATGCTTCGTAAACTTTTTTACCGGTTGACCATGTTGTATACATGTGCTGCATGCTGAGTCATAATATTATGATGTGTGCTTGATCTACATCTGTGTGTGTGTGTGTGCATGCGATGATTCTAGATAGAGCATGCGCACTCTTCGTGCTCTTTTGCTTCCGGTCTAACTAATCATGTAAAGAAACCGGAGTGTCTTACTGTGCCTGGTGCTTGAGAGACCATGCATGCCGAGTGTGAATAGAGTGCCGAGGACATAACAGACAATATCCTCAGCCATGCATACCTGAGCCTAACTACCTGGGCAGCTAGCAGCACACGTGCAAATTCAAGTACTGTAATTTCACAAATTGTCGGTGTACTTTTACTTTCGGAACTTTCGGTGCATCTGTTTCATACCTAAAACTTCAATACACCGAATAAACACTAACACACATAATCCAATAGGGAACTGCTTCTCTGTACCTAAAATTTCTGTTCGCCTAACCTGGCCTTTTGCCCTCAAACCGAAAATATCAACCACCGAAAAATTTCTGAAATTGGAGTATTATGGCGATCTAAACAAGGAACAAAGTTATCGAGGACACTCTTAATTAATGTGCCATTCCAATAATTAAAAGTGATTCACATTGGACACTTTATATAGCGTGAGCGTGTGCCATATGGTTTTTTCACAATGTTGTTCTGGTGTCTGTATCGTACTTTCAGCCGCCCCCTTCCTGAAGAAGGACGCCAGCACCACGCAACAGACTCCTCGCAATGCATCAGCCAGGTACCCTGTTGCCATCCCGCTCGACCCAAGGGTCTATCCAGAGGTGCACTACAAGTGGGTTGCGGTGAACACGTACCAGTCGGAACTGACAGACAAGGACAGAATGTCCTGCATAGTGAGCAGTGTCAGCCCGAGTTTATCACTGAAGCAGCAGGATCGGTGAGTCGATAGTGCCATCTGTCGTGAAGCCGTGCGATGGAGTGTGAGGTATTATGCCACCCAGCCCAAGTGTCGGATATTCCGATAAGTGTGTGTGTGTGTGTGTGTGTGTGTGTGTGTGTGTGTGTGTGCGTGTGTGTATGTGTGTGTGTGTGTGTGTGTGTGTGTGTGTGTGAGTGTGTGTGTGTGTGTGTGTGTGTGTGTGTGTGTGTGTGTGTGTGTGTGTGTGTGTGTGTGTGTGTGTGTGTGTGTGTGCGATTCCCGACAAATATGGTCACACACGTCTTTCTTCTCTTTCTCAGACTCTTCCTGACTTTTCTTTCATTCTCCTGCGTGGTTACCAACAGCCAGTGCATGCCGGAGTATGTGGTGTGATGTGTGTGCGGGAAAAAAAAGACCAAAAAAGTAGGGATTCACTGGCCAGAAAAAGCCACTTATAGCTGTGTGGTGTAGACCAGGCTGAATAGTGGCGGTCAATTCTTCAGCCTTGCAAGATGTTGAATGGTGCAATCCCAGCACAAGTTGCTATGGCTTCTGCTATAGCATCGCTATCATCGCCTCCGGCGATGGGCGTCCAATGGTATGCGTGCGTGTGTGTATGTGTGTGTGCGTGTGTCTTTCTTCTCTTTCTCATTCTCCTAGCTCTTCTTTCATTCTCCTGGGTGGTTACCAACAGCCAGTGTATGCCGGAGTATGTGGTGTGGCGTGTGTGTAAAAAAAAAATGAAAAATAGGGATTCAACTGGCCAGAAAAAGCCACTTCAATCAGCTGTGTGGTGGATACCAGGCTAGAAAATAGTGGCGGTCAATTCATCAGCCTTGCAAGCTGTTGAATGGTGTAATCCCAGCACAAGTTGCTATGTCTCACATAGCTGTTCGCTATCATCGCTTCCGCGATGGGCATGTCTGAGGTCTGAGGTGTGTGTGTGTGTGTGTGTGTGTGTATGTATGCATGTGTGTATGTGTGTGTGTGTGCGTGCACGCGTGTGTGTACGTGTGCGTGTGCGTCTTCTGCAATACTCTGCAGCTGCCAAGGCTGGTACAAGGGCACCGCTACCAATGACTATGGGTCCGTTGACTACTTCTTTCAGGCTGACACACGCGGTCCCAACCCACCAGCGGCTCTCGGGAAGAAGATCGCTGAAATTGCAGGTGCTGCCGTTGGTGCTGCCGTTGGTGCTGCCGCGCTCACCATCCTGCTAGTTAAATGCATCTTGAAGAAAAAACAAAGACCCCCGAAACCATTTGAAGCACAAAAAGAATGGGGAGAAAGGGAGCGAGCTGGCCTATTGGCGAATGAAGATGCCAACTCGGAAAGCGATGGTGACTTGCCTGTACTTGGTTCCCGGCCAAACAGACCCCGGCACGGTGAGCAGTATAAGCTGGTGAAATGTGTATATTGAGGGGGGGGGGGGATGATGATGCTGACTGCTGGTTTCTTCTTCTGCCTGAATCCACCTGAAGACAAGGCAACGAACATGCTTGTGGCGAATTTGGAATGTTTACAAGTACTTCTAAAGAACCTGAAGCTTTTTCTAGTCCTTAGTCTGGATAGAGAGGGAAGACAATTTGGGTCCAAATCTGACGAATAACTTCTAAGACCTGCAGATCTGACAAGATGACTGTCTAGGGAGTGTTACTTCTGACACCGGCGTGAGCTGTGCTAGTGTTCTAAGAGTCGGAGCTAGCTGACTGCAGAACTATTAGGGCTCAAACGGTTAGTCCGATTAGCCGGTTGCAGACCGGTTACGAAGAATTAACGGTTAACCGATAAAGATAACGGTTACGCAGTAACTTTTCAGTCAATTTTTCAAGTACAGTATCAGGTCGTTGCAAAGTATGCACTTTCGCAGCCTGTCGCACGCGTACGCAATTTCTGGGCTGTCAACTCGGTCATATCTGGTCTTTTGGTGTGAGAGTATGTATGAATGAGCATACAAGAGAATGTACATGTGTGCGTTGTACTGAATAGGGTACATTTTTTGAATGAGTATAGTCAAATATACGGTTAAAAAAGAGTCCGCAGGATTGCCGTGGCTTATAGGTTATAACCGTTAAACCGACCGTTAGCTTAGCAGTTAACCGTTAGGGGTAAAATCGTGACCGTTTGAGCCCTAATAACTATGGCAAGGTGCTGCTATTCCATGGTGCGAGTAATGATTTCGTCTGGCCTGGATAGGGCTTGAAAGTGATGACGTCAAAACGGCCAGGGAGTAGTAAGTTGACATCAGATTTCTAATTTTGGATCCACTAAGGTGTGACTTTGCTATTGCCTAAGTATGTGGGTGCATAGCAACCCACTCATGTCGCATGCAGGTGTGACTTTTATTTTGCCACCAGTTGTAACCCCGCCCCCAGTAGCCAAATCAGTCAGTTTCACTGGCTACATCACCATGCTGTGGGTAAGACCGCTTGAAATGTGCTTGGATCCATACAAAAACTGGATCCAAGTGGATCCAGTTTTTGAATTTTTGAAATTGTTGCTATGCTGTGACGTATCACTTTCAAGCCCTATTGCTTGGGGAAAGTCGGTTATCCTGTCTGTTGCTTGTGTGCTGCTCTGCTCCATGCGTGCAGATGTGCGGGAACTTATCAACCCTAGCAGTGTATCAACACCGCCGCCACCATCACCTGCCTCTGCAGGCGTTTCGGACGATCAACAACTGCCGACTCCCATTGTGAGCAGGCACCGGGGCAGGGCAGATCGTTCACAAGCAGGCCCTGTGTATGGTATGTACTGCTAGTCATGTAGATGTGTACCTCTTGCTGTAGTACGTTATTTTGTATACGTCATGTGTACGTGGTGTTGGTGAATGCGCGTGTTGCTGTTGTGTGGAAAGCAGTCTTCGTCTCCAGTTTGTCGTGTCCAGTTGTGTCTTCGCCGTCTACTTGTCAATTATAGTCTTTCGAATGTAAATATCTCCTCAATTGTCTAAGTGTGCAGATGGCACAGGGCTGGGAGCAGAAAGTGAATAACTAGACAGTGTACAACACTTTCTCTGACACTGTCACGGAGGCTTCATTCCTAGTGTCTGGCGGGGTTTTTTCTTTGCCACCTTCAACTGCAGGAGCTTCAGTCAGCAGTGCAGAGTATACCTACCAAGATACAGACACCACTCGATCAGAAAGCACTCCTCTTCGCCCAGGTATGCTACATTGCCGGAATCAGGAGGCTCCAGCAGAAGCTCACTATGAAATGGGCGCTGATGACTTGTCACCAAGTGAATGTTACGGTGAACTGATGATGCTTCACACTGCTGCTAGTGCTGCTGGTGGTGGTGGTGGTGCAGCTGCTCCTTCTTCTACTATTGTTGTCGCTGCCACTGCTGCTTCTGCTGCTTCTTCTTCCATTGTTGTTGCTGCTGCTGCTGCTGCTACTGCTTCTGCCATTGTTGTCGCTGCTGCTGCTGCTGAAGTATCGAAGTCACCTATATGTGTCTGTATTTGTGTAGGCCAGCCAAGGTCATCATTTGGAACTGATCTGTCAGCAGATGAAATGTGGAAAGTTACACCAGGCAATAGCCTGCTGCTCGAGGCAACTACTGACGAATCACGATATTGCAATGATGAAGTACGGCATGTTCTCAAGCCAGGTAAGTAAATTAGTTAGTTTTATTCTTGTTTTAAGTCGGATAACAGTGCCGGATTCACCTTTCTTCAGTGAAATCTCCGCATGCCTTGTCTCGTGATGCGATCGGCTTGCCTCCTTCAATAAGAAACCGATTAACCAGGTTTCTCCTCCATAATTCCAGCTCTGTTAAATTTGACTCTGTCTTGAATATGCTGCTCGCATTAGGAAAGTCCTTTTTAGTAACCTTCCGTGACAGGATGTATGATGATGGAAACAGCTGTCACCGAGGAGGAGTTATCAGTATTGAATTCCTTGTTGGTCCTCTGTTGAGATAGTCTGTGAGAGTTAGCCGGATGAGCAGTGTGTTGTGTGTGTGGGTGCTCCGGGTTGGCTTAGACTGTGCCGGCTGTGAACGCAATATTGGCTCGTCCATTGTTGCTGACAAGTACCCATTACAAAGGTTTTTTCTTCTTTTATTTGATCCATGTGTCCATTTACTTTTTAGTCAAATTATATCATTGGCTCACCATTGATCCACTAATAAACGGCTGCATGGTCTCTCACGGTTGCTGTTTTTCCTAGAACTAGAGAGCCAGCCGCGGGGGCAGTTTGTTAATGAATTCAGAATCCCGCTAGTACGAATGCTGTCGTTGCGAACCGAAGAGCTGGCACAAGAAAGTCAGGACTGCCTGAGCCACGGCCTGCTAGTGTCGCTGCGGGAAAGGAAGCAAGCGGCGGTGCAAGGTTTCATTGACTTCTGGGCCGGCGCGGAGCAGAAGACGTTCTGGGACCTGTTCAACGCCGTCTGCACTGTCCTGACGCCTGACCAGAATGACTTTGTGCGCAAGCTGCGAGACCGTGAGTGATACCTTGAGCAGTATAGTCCACTGTGAATATAACTTAAGGTCACCACTCTGTCAGTGTAGCATGCGGTGCGAGCCTGCTGTAGCATTCAAGTTTAGTCTTGCACAGTATGTGCGTATTGTACCGTAACCACAAACACAGCACCAAGGAGACAGGTCGACATTTTAGATAGTAGTCTGACTTACATGCTACTGCAATTCTGGTAGGGCTGCAACGGGTAGGGGTTTGGCCGGGTAACGAGTTCGGTTATTTCTATCCGGGTAGCATAGGTACCATATCGGGTATTTTTGGCATAGTTTGCACAGTGAGTGCGCACTTGAGCGATTGGGTGAAAGTGTACAGTAAGCACAGAGCTGCGCTTTTTACATGCACCGTTGCAAAAACACCGTACTCCAACTACCCTTTCGGGTTCTCAGGAGCACACTGCTACCCGAATACTAGCTCTAATTACTGGTAGCATGGGCCACCCTACTGCTAGATGACACCCCTAAATTCTGGCCAAAGAAATTTGACCTCATGACTGAAGTAAAGTAGCACCGCGTTTGAGTCCACTGAATAGTATTTAATTATGTGGTGCTAGGCTGCGTATCAGCCAGCGCTGTTTATTCACGAGGTCGACTCTCTGACCAGTGCTGTTGGTGGTTCTTATGTAATAATGAACAGGTGAGGTCGTAACTTAATGACGCGTAAGTCCCTGTGTGTATTGCTGAACCTCTCCTTCCCGGCGTTTACTTTCTGTACTTGCACCACTGTACTTGCTGCCATGCAGACGCCGAACGCATGCTCCGCTCAGAGTACTATCGTCACGGTGTGCCGGCTGCACGCAAGGCTGACCTGTCCACCATCTCGCAGGCGTTCTCCCAAGAGCAGCAGCAGTCCACACCGCCGTTCATGTCGCGGCCAAGCAAGCTAGGCAGCCTGGCGTCGCCGCTCGCGAAGGACGGCGATGACGACAAAACGGCGCCGTTCACTTGATGAATGTGAACCCCCCGACGGTATGTGTAATCACTAATCCTGGTTGCAACGGTCATAACTCGGTGTACTACAGTGTGGATGTATGGCTGTGTGGATGTGTGGATGCATGGCTGTGTGGATGTGTGGATGTGTGGATGTGTGGATGTATGGCTGTGTGGATGTGTGGATGTATGGATGTATGGATGTATACGGCTGTGTGAACAAGGCGCTGGGTACTTACTCTGGTGTAGCATGTATACGTGTATCGGGCGGTTGTAAGCAGCTGTTTCTATTGAAGCCCGGCTTGAACATCTATCGCTGTAATCACGAGAAACGAACAAGAATTGTAAACGTTGTTTGGACGTCCTTTCGGCAACTGGTGGGGCGAGTCTAATATGCCTTGCATGGAGGACAAACGGCTTACTAAGAACTGTTGTGTTGTTTACTGGCTTCTATTATGCTTCCAGGGCTGGCTGCTAGGCTGACAGAGGTGACACGGCCATATCTGCTGGATCACAGGATCCAGATGGCTAGACAGCAGCTCTGTACTGCTGCTGTGTGGCATGCTGCAGGCCGAGCTCTTGCAGCCAAGATAACCCCTGTGTCGCCTTCAAGGCCGCGGTGAAAGGCACGAGTCTTCGCTGCAGTTGCAATGTGTGTACACGCACCCCCTGTTGCCTGCAAGGCAATAGCGACCTGCACCATTCGCTGCAGGTTGTGACGTGTGCACACGCAAACACAGCCATGGCTCTCTGGCCGTGCAATAAGAAAGACACGGCTGTCGTGCAGCCAGCCCAAATTCCACTTCCCGAACCAGGAGAAGTGCAAACTGATGAGAAACTTAGCAATTTAGAGTGCCTTTTATTTTTACAATATCGTAGGCTTCAAATGTTCAACTTTCTACTGTGGCGGTGCACAGGACTTGATGAAAACCCGTTTTGCAGCTCACATTATAATGCAGCTTTTGCAAGCAGCTGCAGCAGCGTACATCTGACAAGTACATGAATGTAATCTAAAATGGTGTAGGCACAATGCCTAAGTTGAGCTGGCGATAACTGCTCGTCTTGAATGGTCGCCCAAGAATGGGTGAAGCTGATCTACGGGTAGCACACTGGAGTGGATTGATTCCATTATGAGATATACTTATTGATGAGCAGCCATGCTTGGCTCCTGGCCAAGAAGAATAAGATGAAGGGACTCCTGCACCATTCTATAATATGTTGACATGTTGATTCGTGCAGGATTCGTGTTTACATCATTACCTACCAATGCTTCCTTCTACTTGATTTCATGTTCTATTTTTCTATGTCCCACTTGCTAAGAAGCCCTGTAAACTAATAATTCCTGTAGTATTTTTTCCTACTTCCCGCTGCGCCTCTGATACCTTCGACATGATGATCGTCCAAGTAGCGGAGCGTCATTCTGGCGAGTCGTACAAGGATTGGAGTGCAATTCCAACTGACTTCCGATACTTCATCCTTGATCTTGGCAGACTGGAGTTCAACATGTTGAACAAGAAACAGCCGCTAGTGGTGTTCACGTATTCTGATCTGAGTACGCACGCTATCGGCAGAGGGGCGAAACCACCAGGCCTGCTCATGCTGGCCAATAACACTATCTGGGAACACCGACAGGTTTTGGATTGTTCAGTCATATGACCTTACAGGAGTTTCTGGATGCCCGATATGTGACTGTGAAAAAGCCAACAACGCTTACACAACATTGTCCATCTGGTAGAGTTACTTGGTCCCCGAAGCACTCATTTACGTACTTTCTGGACACTCTTGACAGCCCAGTTGGACAGACAGAGAGTCGGCTGGTACCCATTGACACTTCGAGCATATGGCCATGGAGAACACATACAACTGGGACGAATCGGATGACGATTAGGATGAAACGTTTGACAAGTATATGGTCGAGCCGCTTAGCACATGACTGACGGGTCTTGGCAGTCGACGCCTTGCTGAAGAGTTGCTCAGTGTACGGATAGGAGGTCGCAGTGATGAACGATTGGTAGAGAACAGGGGTCCGGTGAGAATGACAGGAATGCTAGCATGGATTAGAGGATCTCCTTATCTGTGTAGATTGTTGCGCAGTTGAAACTTGTGGTTCAAATCCCATTAAAATATAATTTGAGTCACAAGTTTACATGCCAATTCCAAACCGTGATTGGGAATCTCCTACAAACTTTCGAGTTTCAAGATACCTTACCTAGGATTATATTTTTCAACACTGAAGTCTACGAACATTTCTAGTTCTACAGTAAGTTAGACTTGGTTCAGCCAGAGCTTATATTAGTCCGTATTCTCGGTTTCACATTTCGATACCCCCACCTTCCCCTTTCACCTGCTGCTGTACTTTGCGCTCATCGCTCATGAGCCCTTCCTTGTTTTACTATAAATTTTCACATTAGGTGTGAAGGGTTTTAGTACCCCACTCTCCACTTTTACCGGGCATTGTACTTTGCGGCCTTTACTTGATTCTTCCTTGATTTTTGTTTCATTTTTAAATTATTTCACATTAGGTATGTGAATGGATTGGGACTTACTGACGACTGAAAATATTAATTTTTCATATCTCAGTGTGGAAACGTGGCAAGATAAAATTCCCAGAACTCTTTGTGTCTCAGTTCAATCTTGTCTCACTGGACACTCTGTATAGTTATGCAGATGATGCAGAGTAGTACATAAGTGATGTACTCTTACTGTCGTGGATTTGTGTGGTTATGCTAAGTCCTGCTCTACACGTATAACTATGTACATGGCTTCTACTGCTAAAGCCTCACAGCAATTCCGAAATTGTAAGAGAAAGGGAGTTGGTATTTTATGAATTTCTACCCTTTATGGACGGATTACTAGCACAGTCAGCACCAGAATTACAAAATGTCAGTACAATTTTCAACTTTTTCATGTCCTAACTTTAGTGTCCTTCACTTGATTTTCACAATCAAGGGCTCATAGGAAAGCTCTTGGCGAGAGCAACGCCAGGGTACCAATCTCCATTATCCAGGCGCCACAAATCAGGCGCAGTAACACAGCAAAGTCGTCTCCAAGCCTGATATGCAAGCAAATTCGTCCCATCAACGCCATTCCACTCTCCTTCATCGCAGAACGCTCAAATCTGTTTGAGACGATTCAAACTTCAGCCGGCTACGTCATTATCATGTGCTCAGTCGCTCAAAGAGCACACGAAAAGGGATTTTCCCCCAAAATGGCGAAATGATCGATCAAAAAAATTTGAATTTGCCGAGGTAAGAATACGGCGTGCGATATCTCTGGCGTCCGACATCGCAACTCTTCGGGGATTGTTGCATTGGACAGCTTGAAGTTTCCGCTACCACGTAGACCCTTCGATTGTGGATTTTGCTCAAGAAACGATGGAGTTACGAAGATTTTACCGCCTGCAGACTTTCGATCTTATTAGATCGAAACTCGTACAGTCCGTCCACAAAGGGTTAAAGAACAGACTGATGCTGTAAGTGTAAGAAGTTCCAGGTAGCATTGCTCCTGCCGTGCAAGGCCAGAGCTGCCAGAAATAAAGAATGTTTCATCGAACTCTGCCAGAAAACATGAGGACTGAAACAGAAAATGTGTAAGCAAACAAACACGTGTACTAATTCTTTGTTGCCATCTTCCACGTGTACATCGTGTACAGGGAACATTGCTATAGCTGCAGGGAGTTTTTTAATCTCCGTAGAACATGCCATGCCCAACCCGTTTGCATCAGCCCACATTTTGAAGTTGCCGTACACGAGTGTTGACAATTCTCATCAGATACCCTAACCCTGTAAAGAGGAGCTGGGCTTTTGTAACAGCTTATGTACACGACCGTGTAATCACTCTCACCCTACTGCTCGTCACGCCAGGGCATCCAGTAACCACCCTTGGCATCGAGCACTTTTTTGGCATTCTTCAAGTCATTGGGCAGGTCACCTTGACTATGGTAGCCCTGATCTCGTGTGGACTGCGGCTCGGATGAGAATTTGTTGTACTCATCCAACAGCTTCTTCAGAGTGTCTGGCTGGCTCTTGGACAGGTCGGTCTTCTCGTGCGGATCACTGACAATGTCGTAGAGGCAGTAGGGATCGCAGTTAGCTGCTTTCGGGCCCTGTGTGCAGGGATAGTCTAGCGGCGAGTACATGAGATTGTCACAGTCCGTACCCTGTACACCCACCACTAGCTTGTAGTCGCCCATGATCACGGCGCCGGAGTTGGCCTCGCTGAAGTTGAAGCCGAGTATGATGCTCTGGTGCGCAGTGGCGTTCGTCTGTCCCGACAGTATTGGCCACACGTCCAGTCCATCCACTGGATACCGTCCTGGACCGCTATCATCCGCCTCCACTCCTGCCAGCTTGCAGAAGGTGGGGTACCAGTCGGCAGTGTGAATGAATCCATCGATGTCCTTGCCACGCATGGCGTCCGGAAGAAGACCACCGTTGACGAATGCCAGAGACCTGACTCCGCCCTCAAAGAAGGTGCCCTTGGAGCCCTTGAGAGGGTAGTTACTGCCGCCACACGGAGCTCCACCATTGTCAGCGCTCACCACCATCAGTGTGTTCTTCCACATGTCCTTGGCTTTCAGTAGCTCGACGACCGTTCCCGTCACGTTGTCCGCAACGCTGACCATAGCCTGGTAGGTGTGGCGCTTGGAGCAGGTGTTGTTCGGGTAGATGTCCAGCCATTCCTGCGGTGCCTGGAACGGGCCGTGCACGTTGTGCAACGGCAGGTACAGGAAGAGCGGTGTGTTGCTTTCGTGATTCGCTATCATATCCACCAGATCACTGCGGTAGTGGTACGCGTCGTACGTGCCGTTTCGCGGGTCCGGCGCCCGGTTCTTCCAGAAGTCCGTCAGGCCACTGTTGACTTCCGTCATGTGGGTCTCGCCGCCGTTCAGGAATCCGCTCATGGTGTCGAAGCCACGTGACGTGGGCAGGTAGTGGGACTTGAAGAAGCCCTGGTGCCACTTTCCTACCATGTGCGTGCTGTATCCAGCCTGTTTCAGCTTAGCCGGCAGCATGGTCATGTTCAGGTTAGTTCCCGCCATTGTGCCGGGCGGCATGTTCCATTGATGTGCATGGTGCGGCCAGCGACCGGTCAGGAACGACGCTCTGGACGGACTGCAGTATTTGAACACGTAGTGCCGCTGCAGCACACTCCCGGTACTCGCTAGCGCGTCGAAGTTCGGCGACTTGATCGCTGGATTCCTGAAGCCAACGTCAGCAAACCCCCAATCATCCACGTAGACGAAGACCAAGTTTGGTTTCTGGCTTTGGCACGAACAGAACCACCCTGGCTGCAGTAACAGCACGATCGTAAGAGCGGAGATGAGGCTAGAATTTAACTTGACTAGCTCCATGGTGGCGGGTTGGTGATGCCAACCGGAGGCTTGACCGACGGCGTGTCCTGGAGCTCCGGAGTTGGATTACCAGCACTAGAAAGTGCTTGAACAACAAGTCACCTTCGACTGCCTGCCTTGCAGCTTTTATTTCGTGGACGGCCGATAAGCAATGGGATTCCTGCGCTGGTCCGTCAGTAGTAGCAGACTGTCTATGTCGACAGCCGCAAAGCACTCGTGAGCAGCGCGATCGGGATCGCGTGATCGTTAGTCGCTAGCGCTGTTGTCGCGCGTGTGATCATGCTTCCACCGACACCATGTAGGTCTACCCGGTGTAATCAGGTAATACGGCGTGTAGACCATGGTACTGGTAGACCTCGACCTGGCCGGCTCGAGGCCTCCATGTGATCATGGCAACCAAGGCAAAAATGCATAAAGTATGACCAGCAGGGAGTCGTACTCTAACTGTTTGAGTACGACTCCCTGATGACCAGGGAGCCCAACAAAATGGTGTCAAGATGAAGAGCTACATGATTGTATATTTGGAGGAGCTCATTTACTTACTCTTGTTGGTGTGTGCAGGCCTGTAGGCTGTAGGGCTCACTGACGACTTCTCTGAGTGATGAGGGAATTGTAGGCCAGGGCCGAATTTCACTGCCAAAAGGACCATTGTTACACCGTCGCATCTGTGCGTGTGCCTTTAGAAATCACATCACAAGATCGTGAAACCTAAAACATGTTGGCAAGCGCTGAGGGAATTGCCCAGCACTGCTACCGTGTGCTTGATTATCGGAAGCAAGAGTCCAAAACCCAGGTTAACTTATGGACTGTTGTAGGAAGTGATAGCAACGCACACGGCTTCTCACGCATGGCAAAACAGTCTTTTAAATAGATATTTCAGAAGTTTGAGAATGTTATAAATTTGCATACTGGATACAGTTTTTCATTTGGTTCTACCAAATGAACTATGTCTATCGTGAGGTTAAAAAATGGCACAAAATCATAAAAACGGATGAAGGGTTAAAAACAGAAAGGCCAGACCACACTGTAGCCATGGTAACAAGTAGATGCTCCTGTATCATCAACACTTCCTCAACAACACGTGTACACTACGCAAATATATTTCTCAACATAATCATCAATGAGAACCTAATTCATATAAAAAAATGACCCAAGTCTGCTAAAATAATGACAGGAGCTTGGAGAAGCACCCAAAAAACCTCAGTGCAGCTGCACCATTGCCTCTGCCATGGGGGCTGCACCAAGGATTGTCTCTTCCATGGGTGCCCCTCCAAAGGCTACGCCTTCCATGGGCACCGCCCCGCCACCAAGGGCCGTCGCCTCCACTGCTGTTCTCTCAGTGGTTGTTGGGACTGTCTCTTCGGGCGTTGCCTCTTTAGCGCCCGCTCCTTCTGTAACTGCCTCCTCCACGGCGGCGTGCACTACTACTTCTTCTTCAGGCGGCGCTGGTCGCTTGAACATCTCCGGATCGATTGGTTTGCGCTGCCGGAGACAGACAGCAACCTTGCCAGGGTTTCCCTTTTCTTCTTTCTTGAACTTGTTCTAGAAAGGCAGCAGGAATAGCAGCACCAGCAGCAGGAGAAAGAAACAACAAGTGGATTACCAGTCTGGCAAATACGAATAGTTCAAAAACAGCATTGCAAATCAACAACATTAGGCAAAATTCAATTCTGGCAACTAAAATACAATATACAGTTGTGGCAAGTGAAATCCGACACTTGCCATAGGGGACAGCGCCTCAAATGGACATCAATGATGTAATGCACTGCACCTAATTTGTACTATAGAGCCGTATGCATCCCAAACAGGTCGAAAGGTCACAGCTTAGGTACACACAGTTCACAAACATGGTACACATAAGGAGTATTGGTATCCAATTCCCATTCATATTTTGCCAGCACACGGCTGTTCCATGCTGGAAAGTATTGAACATGGCCGATCTTTTTGCCGAAAAGTGTCACTGTACACGTGACCACTGTATCTACGGTAACCAAAATGGCGAGTGGGTGCACTTGGTGATTTTTTTGTAAGAACAAAAATGCTTTGGATGCATTTCATAAAATTATGCTGATCTTGTGCGGGATCAGCTTGTTTTTACAACAAATTATTATTACTTTGCATACTATGTCCTGCTCGAAACTCGGTATATTGATTGTTGACTTGGGAAGTTCGGAGCGTGGAAGAGTCCAGTACTAGTAAATGTACCTACGCTGACTTACCTTTCCCCACCACCACCACCCGCCATCCTTTGGCGACGCGTTTCAATGTCCTTTCAAAGTTTCCTTCATCCTTACTACTATGATAGTTATTGTCATCAGCTTTTTTGGATTCTGACATGCAAACGGCATACTCATTTACAGCAACTGTCAGTGCTCAACTAGCTGACTTGTCGGAGTGCTTCCGCTTTGCAGGCTGGAGCCTCATGGCGTTGTATCTTGGCAGCGTGCTGTTCAAATATTGCCAGAAGTGTACTAGTACCTGGAGCCAGTCCACGTCCCTGTTCACATTGCTGATGGATGTTCTCAGGTGCTTGAAGCACTTGTGGATGGACTCACCACCTTGTTCGCCCATCAGTCCAAGGGATACACCGAACTGACTGATGCAGTCCACAGTATGCGCCTCCAGCATGTGCATTTTAGGCGTTATAGTCTTGTTCTGGTCGTAGACTGTCTTCCTTAGTGTTGCCATGAAGAGTTTAATGTTGGTAGAGAGTTGATGCAGCTTCTCAGGAGTGATCTTGTTGCACACTGCGAAGATTGCCCTACAATCTTTGTATTGCGTGAAGAGTCTGCCGTACTTGTCTCGGAGTGCTGATGCTCTATCCGGCAGGTCTTGTTGTTGTGGTGTGTACTGGATGTCAGGTGAGTTGTCAGTGTTGAAGATGTTTGTCATTGTCTGTAGAGGAGCACTGGTTATTTCCTTGCATGTGGCTGGCTGCAGTGCTTTATGAATGTGGTTTCCCATGAAAGCCCCGGAGTGATATGCCTGTCTGTCTATTCTGTGTTTTTTAAGCACAGGCTCGAAATATTCGTGGCATGGCTGCATTGAATTCTGCGCTCAGCAAGAATAGACGAGATAAAGGAAGGAGATTTTAGCTGAGCTGCCCACAGCTTGGCTTTGCAATCATATGACATGCATTCTACCTCAAATGCATCTTGGAATAGTTCATGCATACACGACACACACGACAGACGCTCGCAACATGGGTGCTGCACGGCTGCATTCACTTGCCGCGAATAGACACAGCAGGAAAGAGAGGGGAGGGTGATAAAAAGGCAGGTGCCTCATTCCCTGCAAAGAAGGCCGGGGAAGCAAGCTCCAGAAGTGCGTCTCGACTGCAGTGGGTGGGATTAGCCCTAGACGCCGTTGAGCATGACGTCGACGGTTTCTTGGGCCTACCACTTTTTCTCCTATCCTCAGCACCTGAGCACACTTTACAAGGGCCAGGAGTGGTACTGCCATGTGGCTGCCACAGATAGAGAGTTGGTGTTCTAAAGTCACTAGAAGAAGAGGAGGATGCCCTTCTCAAGTACGATCTGCATGAATCACAAAATGTTGCAGGATGTACGTCTGGCGTGTCTGTTGTTGTGTTGATGTTGAAATAATGCAGGAGCTCATCTGCGTGATCAGCCACTGCATGTGTAGTCGTCCTTGTCTTCTTGTCTTTCCGAAAGGGTGGTATAAAGAACCCACACACCCTGCACAGAGACTCTAGCACTGAATTGTGGGTTGCCATGGGGGCTGACAACGAGGGACCCTCGACGAGAATGAGTGGCCCTCGACAAAAAAAACTCAATTGGGTTGCAGAGGTAATATGATCGTGCACCAGGAAAAACTTGGAAAAGACGCTAGAAAACCTTACCTTGGGCAAGAAGCTAGCTGAAAGTATCCCCAGGAATAGGCACGATACTATGAAAAGGAAGAATACGAAGGAAACGTTCGTCGAGGAAAAGAGCACTTTCATCAGGAGTGAAGCTTCGAAATTTTGGACATGAAGACGACTGCATTCAAGGAGTTTTATAAACCTGAATTCACCTGGAAGGCAGGCTTGGTTTGTCCTATATCCATCGAAGAAGCCATGTATTCAAGGTAATTTCGATGCGATTCAATTTCGAATTTTTGAATTTTCTTGAGCAACCTAGCTGCGCCAGCCGCAAAGGCGCGGATGACGTAGGTGCCGCTTTTTCGGAATCTGAACAGCCGTGAGCAGGCCCAGCACCTTTTGAACCTTGACTGTGATGAGTACAAATTCTGTCATCAGACAGATAAAGTTGTATGCAACACATGTACAGTATGTATGCAGGGCTGCAGAGGCTGCAGGATGCACGGTGCAGTCCCTTATGGCAAGTGTCGGATTTCACTTGCCAAAACTGTACATTAAAAGTACCTGGGCACGGGAGAACTTGGTCAAAACCAGAACAAAGAAAGCGATAATAAGAATTGCTAAAATGCCACCAGAGAGCATTGAGAGAAGGATAGATACCTTGAGCTGGCGCCGTGTCTTGTTGGGAAATGCAGGCGACATGAGAGAGAAGTCTGTTCCGACTTGCTGCAGGACATCAAAGAACCTCTCCGTTTCTGCAAGTGTTGACAGCAATGCAAGGACGAAGTGGATCAGAAAGCAGTAGTGCACATCCTTTTGCGGACAACAAAATAATTATTCATGGACAAACGTGGTCTTACAGTGTGGGCGGTTTGCCCTCAAAAGCCTGCAATTACGGTTTAGCACCTCAATCACAAGCAGTGCAAACAGTTCCCAAGCAAGATTGTACGTAGATCACTACGCAGTCTGCTCTCAGAACACCAGCCAATGCAGGACACATACACATGCCATGTCAGGGTGCACCCAGTAAAGAGACAGCCCTGTTTAGGTGACAATCACACACACACACACACACACACACACACACACACACACACACACACACACACACACACACACACACACACACACACACACACAAACCTTTCTTTGTCCAGCGGTCCATCTTGTCACGCTTCCTGAACGACGTGTAGGTGGCCGGCATGTCGGGGTCCACGAGCACGGCTCGATCATCACCCACAGCTCGCTCAGATGCCGTCGTCTGCAAGATCAAGCTACACAGGCAAGAGAACACAGATTCAAGCAAAGCATGATACAAGCTGGTCTGACCACAAACCGGGCAAGCAGTCATATTTAAAGAAGAAGAAAACGAGAGAGAAAAAAACGTTCGAGTGAACGCGGTCGGACTGAATTTTCTGCATCCGTAGGAAAGCCATCACCCTCAAAGAATCAAGACACATATGCAGCTCCTAAAGCATGGTGGGAGGTGAGTAGATGAGACCCACAACAAAGTGGTCAGCGACTGAACATCCCACTCGTGGAATCCGTGCTACCCTCCGGTGCCAAGCAGTGGTGTATGTAACCAAATTTCCTTGAGACGATTATGTCTACCGTTGAGAGTCACTACACTCTGAGATATTCCAAACTTTCTGGCTGACTTTGGCTTTGTAAGCAGAACGACTTTACACGCACACACACACACATACATGTACACACCCACACACAAAAACACCCCCACTCGGGCGCGCGCACACACACACACCTACAGAAACACTAGTGATACAATGGACTGAGAACATGTGTTGACCAACACCAGTCCAGCCATGCACTGTAAAGCAACGAACAATGTCAGCAATTATTTACCTAGATTCGTCAATAACGATGGAGCCATCCTCTGCCACTCGCACCTGTGGTGCCATAGTCACAGAGCCAGCTTCACTGTCCGCATTTGCAGCATCAGCGGTGGACGGAGACGAGACCGACTCTGCCGGTGGCACGTTGGATACAGTGGTGACCACCTCGGACACGCTAGGTGTACTGCCTTGCCCCTGTGATTTATCTTTGTCGGAACTACCCGACATGGGGTTTGCCGACGGGTTGAGTCGCACCAGGTCTCTCATTCTGATCTTGGTTGGTTCTGGTGCTTCCGACAACGTACCGCGAGATTCCTGCAATTTGCAGCAAAGCCAGAAACACAGAACTCCTCCGTGAAATAGCAAGTACAGATCTATCCAGAACACAATGGAATTCTAGTACAGTATGATCAATGTGTATATGCACAGTCTGCATGTTCCCAATGGGAGCTGTATCATAGAGATATTTCACTACATTGACAGCATGGGATAACGTTACTAAGGAAATCAAAGAACAAAAGCAAAAACATGAATGCTAATAAAGCTGTACTCGAGTCTTTAATTGATGTAAAACATGCAGACACACACCCACACGCCCACACACACCCATTTATTACAGGTCATATCCACACGCTTACCCTGGTTTTCTTCTTAGCACCTGGCTTAGCCGAGGTGCTGGTGCTGGTCGCCATGTCACTGCTCTCCTCCGTCGGCTCTGTCGAGGTAGAGGCAGACGTTGAAGCAGCTCCTTTCTTAGCTCGGGTTCGCCGTGGCTTAGCCGGCGTCTTCGCCGCTGGTTTACGTATTGCTGCTGAAGACGACGACGACGGTGAAGTGGACTGCGACGGAGCAGCACGCTTGCGCGTGCGCGTCTGCTTAGTGCTCACGCTGACATTGGCCGCGACAAACACTGAATCATCTTCAGTTGACGTACTCACAACACCTGAGGCAAAAGAAGAGAAAAAAATATATAATAAAAAACAACAACACTACAAGCCAATAACACCGAAATGATTTGCCATTGAAGAGACTACGGGAACAGTCTGGCTGGCAGTCAAGTGTCAAGTCAAGTTGGCAGGGAAAGTGCGAGCTCCCAAGTAGGGAGCAACACACAATTCCTCAAATATCGCCGACGTGGATACCTCCACTTTGAGGGGAAATAGATTACGCAATGCATTACCAATGCACCCACGAAGCTACAGGTACTGCATTCATTTAACAAAGCACGTTTTACCATTGCCCGCTGCAGCTGTTGTTGTTGATGCTGTTGCAGGTGGCGACGATGCCGGAGGATCTCCAGAAGTGGTTGAACTAGCTACGGAACTGCATACAAACAGACACGCACACACATAGAACATGGAGAAAGGACAACGCATATGTAACCAAAACTTGCAAAAACCAAGCAGAAATCATGCAGAACAAGGACAGCTACTCGGGACAGCCTGAAAGAAATTATCTATCACATACTGTAAGTCTACAAATTTTCAGCCTCCCAGGGCTAAAACCCATTTCGGCTGCATCAAATTTTCGGCACGTACTGCTGCCGCCTGTATACACTGTCACAATGATTGAACCTTGCAAAACAAAAATTTCGGCCGCTACAAATTTTCGCCCAAACATCACCAGGCCGAATATAGCTGAAAATAAATATGCGTTGAATATTCGTTGACTTACAGTATTAAAGATTAAGTCTGGCGCTGTGTGCCACTACACAAAACTAACAACCAAATATTCTAAGACTAGAGACCTTGAAGCCATACCTTGTGCTGCTGACAGCTGACGCAGAGACACTTGCCACAGAGCTTCTCACCGACGTCACACTCGGCTGGGAAGGAGCTGCTGCAGAGAAGCTGGTAGTGCTGGCGCTAGCGGCTGCAATGAACGACTGACCTTGTGTGACGGCCGCCGGTTCAGGCCTACTGCTAGCAGTGCTGCTGACACTACTGCCTGACTCAGACGAGGACGACGGAAGGGCCTGTGTGGCGACTGGTTTCGGCCTGGGAGGTGCCGCGGACACACCCGTTGTGGTTGTGGCTTCCGCTGCTGCTGCTGCTGTTGTTGTTACGTTCTCCTGAAAAGAAAAAGAAAACCCCAAATAGTAAATACCCACAGCAGGGTTTACTGCAGACTCAATCTATGCACTGATCACACAGTCTGGATACCATCCAGGCATTCCGCAGCCAGGACGTGTCACTCACTATCCGTATCAAGATAACCGGGGACCAAGGCAAGCACTTTACTCTGAGCCATGGGTTCTGCGGCTACTTTGGCGCTGCATGATATCATCGAAAACTATTATAGTATGGGAAGACTGTACTGTAGAATGTATTTCTGGATATACAACTAAGGGGAGATGGGAGAATTAGCTCCTCACTCCTGTATGCTGCGTGAGCAGTTCTTCCGGACAATTTTGAGCCGTCTTCGTTCAACGGTGCGCCCGGCTTGCTCAGGTGGCGGGGTTCTCATTTTCACTGCCTTGGGACAATCAGCAAGGTAACACAAACTCAATTAATGCTCCAGGCACCTGTACTCTGGGTTAGAACGAACAATGCAAGTGGTAAAGAAAACAAGCCTGGCCAGACATCCCATAGTCTTCCAGGATCTCCAGCTCAACATTGCACGCAAGAAAGTGGGATTTACGCAGCGCCCAATATAAATATGCTACAATGCCTTTGTAAAGTATAGACCACAAGAGTTTTTTTCCTCTACATTTGACGAAGTCTACGGCTCCTAGTGTGAAGCTCGCGCTCCTTGCCAGCATGACTACAGCACTGTCGGGCGCCAAAGAACAGTGGGTCAGGGTTCCAGCCTAGCCTGTTTTTATTTTTAGCGAACATAGTAGGGAAGTCAGCGAGTAGTAGGGTACCCGTGCTACCCGTAATTTGATCTGGTAGTAGGGTAGCAATTAATTGCTCCCGAGAATCCGAGCGGGTAGTTGAGAGTACGGTGTTTTTGCAACGATGCATGTAAACAGCACAGCTACGTGCTTACTGTACACTTTCTACTAGTATGTAGCACAAGTGCACACTCACAGTACAAACTGTGTCAAAAATACCCGATGGGGTACCAATGCTACCCGGATAAAAATACCCGAACCCATTACCGACCAAACTCTTACCCGTTGCAGCCCTAGAACATATCAGTTTCGTTCTTATTCGATGGTACAGTCTTACCTGTACATGTATGCAGAGCTATACGTCTGAGTGTACATTATAGTGCACATCACGGTTTCCGTTCTTATCTGCAAAAAATCCAGCCTAGACGTTCTTAAAAAATGGTGAAATTCTAGCCTGGCCGTTCTTCGGCGCCTGACAGTGCTGTAACACCTAACTGACCCACCACTGCCACACAGAGCATATACGTCAGTTGAGCCATAAGGAGCACCACACTTTGCAATATAGAACGCTCCAGCCTGTCCCCACAGGATAATGGGATTCCGTGAACGCGCACTTTTCCGCACTATAGGCGTTTTCGAGACATTCTGCATAAAGCCGGCATAGTCCACAGGAATGTACAGGCAGACCTCGCTTATCCGGTCCTCTTTTATCCTGATCCCTCGCCATCCGGAAGAAAATCATTGGTTACCGATTTACAGCATATGTCATTCATACATGCAGTATGTGTGTTCGATTATCCGGTTCCCGAGGTCTGGAAAATAGAACATGGTGGTGAATGTACTCCAAAGTCCCTTCCCATATTAGTTTGTACGACAAAGTTGAGCCCAAACACATTCCTCATGTAAAGTGTGATATTATCCTTTCCTGAAGTATGAATGAGATTATAGTTTAAAATGTTTATCTTCTCCCATGAACACGTGCTCTAGATGAACTGAAATACACCTGACCTGACATGACATGCAGAGCTATTCATAACCTACCACGGGCTGTGCTTCACTGGACGAGACCTTTTTGGCTGCACCAGAGGCTTCTCCAGCCGTTGACGTCGGCCGAGCAGTAACGGTGGGTGCTGTGACTGAAGTCGTGCTGGCTGCTGTTGATTCTGCTGAAGTGGAAATGGCAGGTGTGGGAGGCTTTCTTGCAGCCAAACTCGGAGCAAAGCGCTTACGGGAAGCCATGGTCTTCCCCACTGTAGTTTATTTCCAGTGTCCTTGAAAGCTTAGTGCTATTCCCAAGAAGCAGCGTTCATCCGACGAACTAAATCAAACAAGGACGAAAATCGAGTGTTTTCGTGCAAGACAGCAGAAAAGAAGGATTGATCATGACTATCTATCTCGTTCTCATGCACGCTGCACGTAGGTCTACGTACTGTACTGCTACTGTGCACATGTGCTGATCGAGTGACGTGCGTGACCATGGTGACGCACGTGCCACTTGTCATGGGACGTTCACACCTCCTCTCAAATCTACTGTATCGGGAACCGAACACGATGCGAAGACCTGAAAATGAAATTTTAACCCTTTGTGGGTCTTACTCAATGTATGTGAGGGGTGGTCACGCAAACACGCGTACAAACAACGAGCCATAACTCAAGTTCCGTGAGTTGTAGGTATGGGTAAACTATATATTTTCAAAATCTGTATGCCTGGACGCGTCCAGAAAACACAAATATGACTATGTCCAGGCAAGGATATGACCCGTGGTAGCCCTTCAAGTTGAGAGAAAATACAATTGCGAACAAAAAAGCACAAAAATCACAGCACGAAGTGCATCCCAAGTTCGTGATGGAGCTGAAGTCCTATGATAAACAATCAGGTAAGCGCTACGTCTTGGTGAAGAATATATGCTCCTAATTCCGTCCTTGAACTCCAATACCTCGCCGTCGGCGATGCACCAGCAGCAACAGTTCCACAATATCACAATTTTGGTTCGTTCACCTCAGCGCCGCTCGCGTCAGATTCACTCTCGCTCAGATGAGTACGAGGTGATTTGTAATAATTTTACATGAAAGTAAAAAAGGCTATCATTCCGTTGCCCTGGCGAGTTTTGAAGTGTGCATGGTCTCATTCTGTCACTATGCATGTCCTCTATCCACCTGTGGACTTCTTGATCGAACACCACAAACATGAGAGACACAGTGTGGGGTTGCTTTGCATGCATTTTTTCACCCAGAAAAAGTGTGTACAAAATTTTACAAGTCAGTAAAATAGGGTATAACATCAACAAATATGACCTGAATGTGTCAATAAGCTTGCAATGGGAAATCAAGATACATCTGAAGCAAGTCACATGCAGAGAAAGCAGACTGCTTTTGCAGGTTGCCCTACGTATTGGTTTCTGTACGTCGTCAACTGCGGTTCCAAACGGTAGGGTATCTTTGACTGCCTGCCGGCATTGTAGAGCATGAGAACGCAGACCTTATCTTGCTGCTCCATTTCTTTCAACTTGCAGTGCATCCTCTTACGTGAAATAACCACACTAAGCAAAATACCATCCATGATGCGCGCCGGCCGTCCCACGACAGGGTGCCTTCGTGCATCTGGGCCACAGTGCATTTAACCGGCACATACTGACAATGTTGGGGCTTCCATACTCTCCAAGACAAGTGCAGTGACTCCTTCACCTGATTCATAATACCTCTGTGTTGGAAGAAGACTGCAGACCACCCTCAATGGGTGCTCCGCCGTCAACCCCCAACATACATCAATGCCGCATTTCCTGAATTTGCACTTTGCCATCGTGAATCTCTACCAGCACTTCTGAGGTAGCAAGCTGAGTTTCATACGCAGCTCTACTGAACAGCTAATTATTAACCTGTATGCCATAAGCATCAGCAGCTTCGGACTTGGATTTGAATCACCTTTCATGAAAGGTGAGTGAAAGACACCTTTTGTCAAAATTGCAGTTTCTGACCTTCACCTTTTTGGCTAATCTCTTCTTCAGCCCTGCTACTTTGACGGTGTGACAGACTCAATGCTGGCATCGGTGACCAGCCTAGGGTTTCCACCTGCCGTAGAATATGCTCGCTGGCTCTTGGACGTCCTTCAAGCATCCATTGAGGGATATTTTACCTCATTGACCACAAATTCACGAATTTCGATCCATGATTGACATCTCACAAGGCCGTGGAAGAAAACAATTCCGCTAAACGCTGCTGATGCTTACAAACTACATTACAATGGCAACTCACTTGTCTGTCGAACTAACAAAAACACTTCATGGGAAGAATGCAATCGTCCTCAACAGTGATATTTTACTCGATTTGTAAAATAATATGCCATGTAAAATTTTTACAAATCACCTCGTACTCAGGCGCGATGTCACGCGTGCCGTGATTCTCACGGCCAGGCGAATCAGCTGATCGCACCTGACAAGTCCTTGTAAGAGTTGCTGTTGCTGTGCTTCCTCGCTGGTTGGTAAATTTGATTTCTTCATTCGGGGACGATTTATTTGAGCTAGGAGGACTCAACGGAGCTCTCTTTCTCACGACATTACACTGGAAATCCTCCAGGGACATCCAGCCTAGACTGGCGCCGTCAGTGTCCTCAGAAAGCTTTTCTGACACGGCTTCAAGAGATGCACTCCCATTCTCGAAATGCGCGCATGGCGGATGGTCGTCTTTTCCAATTTCGCCAGACTTCAGTCGATCGATACTGCAAAAATTTGTATGGTAAGTATGGTTGTTTTTTACACCGTTGGAAAGCCTGGGACCTCAGCTACGAGTGGAGCACCATTTTAGTTGTCTCCTAGCAACAAAACTCACAGAAAATGCGATTTTACTGTAAGGGTCACATACGACCCTTACGCTTATGTGAGACCCATAAAGGGTTAATGGCCAAACACTACAAATTGGCTCAGTAGTCAGTACAAAGGATAAAGTCGATAAACGGTTATGCCCTTTCATGCAATAGTCTTCTCGACCCAAGCCATAGGCCAAGACAAAATCCTTCTTGCTCGTCATTTCCTGTGTAGTCATTGGTTTGTACCGAACGCTGGCCAGTGTGGTTTCCTTGTAGAATACATGTAATACACTGTGGTGGTGTGATTGTTACAAAAGCTGAAAGTCGAATAACCATCAGTGATGGAGCTTGAGGAAATCTTTGCCCTGGCGGCGTCCACCTCCAATCTCATCTGCTATGCCTCACCATTGTAAGTGAACCATAGGTCTAACCGTATTGGATCTAGAGTAGATTCATGATGTACTTCTGAAGTGACGTTCGAAAACGATTCATGAGCCAGAACTTGTAGAACTGCTTCCTTCCTTGTCTCTTCCGCTGCAACAGAGAGTTGTTTTATCGATTTTATTTTCAGCCCGGGATCATGATCAGAATGCAGCGGGGGTATCATATTATCAACTGCGCATGGAGATAAAGTGCTACTTGGTGGCGAATCTCTACTGGCCCAGGTTCCCCCACGTGTCGACACACTAGAACACTGCCGAATACTGGATTACTGATTCGGTTATAGAGACATTATGATACAAGAGAAAAGAAGCACTGCCAAGAAAGGATGAAAAGACACGAGGTTCATCCGGTCAGTTTCTCCTTCATACTACCTACCTCCACTCAAGCTGGCCCTTGCATTGCTAGATTAGCACACAGCCTGTAACGTATAAACACCTACAATAGAGATGACAGCTGGTACAGTGGCACAGTCATGCAGGTTGCAGCCATGGAATGGCGTGCCCAACGCCGCAGCATATGCAGCGGCATCTGCAACGCGTTCCAGGCAATTTCGAATCGCCGCTGAGCTAGTCCCAGACCAGGGTGTAACTGTTCACTGCAGAATCGACTGTCGTGGAGGCCAAGCCACACCGTTTGACTTTATCCCGCAAGCGGACAACACATGCTGGCATAGACTTCTCCCATGACTACGTCAGTAATTCTTATTCTTGCCCACATTTGTAAAACTCACTCTGCACCAAAGCACGCATCCATGCGATCAAGCGGCCAAGTTTGGATGGCAATGGCATGCACGTGACCTAAATAAATGTTGCAGTTGCTTTTCAAGCTCTGGCCGCGACTATGGGCTGTCGTGGCTATGGACGTAGAGTCGCAGGGATGTGAAACGCAATGAGGGCCTGAATTCAAGGTGCGTGACCATTGGCAGGGAAAAACTAGCCCTTGTGAAGAAGACCAGATCAGTCATCCATCAGTGTTGGAGGTGTGATCTTTCGGCCCAGCCTTTTTCGAACTCCTCTTCTCGTCCTCTGACTGGCTTGTCACCTTTCCTTCGTTGAGTACTATGTACTAGTAGTAGAAGAAGTATTTAGTTTACTTCATCAAATGAACAGGCACGGATGCCTTCTCACCAGACCAATGGTCTGGCTCCTACAATATGGTGAAGAATATGTGTGTGTGTGTGTGTGTGTGTGTGTGTGTGTGTGTGTGTGTGTGTGTGTGTGTGTGTGTGTGTGTGTGTGTGTGTGTGTGTGTGACCTGCTGAAAATTGAAAAGACCAAAAATAGGGATTCACTGGCCAGAGAAAGTCACTTCAAAATAGCTGTATGGTGTAGACCAGGCTGAATAGTGACGGTCAATTCTTCAGCCTTGCAAGCTGTTGAATGGTGCAATCCCAGCACAAGTTGCTATGGCTTCTGCCGTAGCATTGCTATCATCGCCTCCGGCGATGGGCACCAAAGGTCAAAGGTGTGACCTGCATGATCGATAACTGACTCACACATGCTTTACGTGAGGATACTACGAATCCCGTCCGAACTGCTTGCTGCGTTATGTCTACATGTATGTAGCGTTGATGCATCGTGTGCGATGTGCATGTTTGTGTTCTGCACCTTTGTACTTGCTGGCAGGTTTGCAAGTATAGAGTTTTACAAACAGAAGACCACCGGCAACACGGCGTCACTACCCCTAGTTTCTACTTTCTCCAGGTGAGTAGCATGTACAATGTAGCAGCAGTGCGTACACTACTGCACAGTATACCGTATTACCTCTAATATAAGCACGGTCCTTTATTTTTTCAATGTACCTCCGCTCCGTGCTATTAATGGAGACGTTCCTTTATTGGAGACTGTTCCATTATTATTTCAACCTCATTTCAGAGGCATGTTGCCATGCCAAATTCATGTCAGACACACACATTTCAGGGTTTTTTTCGCCGGTACAGATAATGAATTTACACAGTGTGCTTATAATGGAGACTGAGCACTTTATTTTTTGAATGCCGCCCCAAGGTGTTCTATTATTGGAGACGTGCTATTATTGCAGACTGTGCTTATATTAGAGATAATACGGTAGCACGTTATTTTCGGTGTAATTTTAACTTTTCGGTATTTCGGTAGAGAAACCAGGCACCTAAATTTAGATTATACCTAAAAGGCGCAAGAGTACACACTGTATGTGAGGGGTAGGCTGGTCACCTAATTCTACATTATACCTGAAACCTGGCAGGTCCCTGACATCGAAATTTCAATACACCTAAAATCACATGTTATAATTATTACTGTACTAGGATTGTGCTTCGGCATCGTATCTAAAAGTACTGCTCAATGAAATCCGATCAAGCGAGTTTAGGCCACACCATGGCACTATGCAGCCCTAGACCTCTAAACGCTTGGATGTGAACTGGCTCAGGGTGCAAGCTTGACGAACGCGATCGGATTTCATTCAGGAGCACTGTAAGAATGTGCTGTGTGGCATGTGTGCGTTGTGAGCGCTGTGCAAAATGTGCTGTGTGGCGTGTGTGCATTGTGAGCGCTGTAAAAATGTGCTGTGTGGCGTGTGTGCATTGTGGAAAGTGCATATGTATTATCAGCATGATCTTTGTCTCACAGTTATGCTTGACGCCTTGTTTCCTATGTATGTGTATTGTAACTACGATTGTCAATGCGTTGTCTTGCTGCAGCTCCATCTTCTGGTTAGTGTATGGTTTACTGTCAGTCAACTCCATGCTGATACGCATCAATAGCTTTTCGCTGTTCTTGTTCACCATCTACATTGCTATCTACTATGCCTACTGTCATACTGCGGTAAGATGTGTTGTCCTACTGCGGTATGGTGTGTTGTCACGCGCCAGACTTGCTAGAATCTTTCTAGTTTCTCTGCTGGCTTGTACATCTGTCGCTGCTGCTGTGACTGCAGTTGTCTTGTTTTTGCTGCTACCACTGCTGTTGTCTTGTTTTTGCTGCTACCACTGCTGCTGGTGCAGCTGCTGTGTTCTTTTCGCTGCCCTTCCTGTTCCAACTGTTGCTGCTGGTCAGCAGAAATGAGTACATTGTTATGGGTGTGGACGGGAGTAAACATGCAGGGGATTGAGTTTATCGGTAATGTCCTCTCTTCAGGCGTCTGCTGCGTTATGTTGACTTTGCGTTGTTAACAGCATCTGCTCTCCCCATCTCTTGTTGGGAATGCTCCCCTGCAGTGTCACATTCGACCACGGCACTGGTTCCTTGGACTTTGTCTTCATAGCAGCTCTTTGTTTTCCCGGTATGATCATATTGTTGGCCAATTTGGTTTGGTGTGATTGCCTGTTTCTGTTCTAGGTGCAACTCTTCTCCGAACTTCGCTTCGTCTTCTACCTAGCACTGTTTGTATTTCCGTCCGTGGCACTCGTCCACCGGTTTGTTGATGCGCACAAGGCAATGCTAGCAATGGGTCTGGTGTGCAACTCGCTGACGATATCCGTGTATGCAGCTCCGCTGGGCACGTTGGTATGTAGGGCTAACATTACTTGTAGTAAAGGCAGACATCAACTAATTATTATTACTTGTTTCTTATTTCATTGATGTGAATTAAACTCCAAACCCGGAAAACATCACAACTACTGTCTAAGCACATATGCTAGCACATGTAGAAAGTAGACGCACTGCTGCCATGACTTTGTACTTCCCAGCTGTCTCGCTTGTGGATTTGCACTCTGGACTTATTCCGGTGTGGAAAGTTCCGGAAAAGAGAGAGAGAGAGAGAGGGGAGGGAGCATGAAAGTCAATAGTGTTTCATATTTGCCAGGTTGACCAAAACGCATTCCACCCCCACACCCGTGTCAGTATGGTGTATTGCTGCAGCTGCGTTTCTATGTTGTTGTTTGCTGTTTATCATTGTCTTTTTCATTCACATCCTGTGTGTTGTTTGTTGTCCACAGCAAGAGGTAATCAAGCAGCGTAACACATCATCAATGTCACCGCCACTCATCCTGGCTAACTGGCTCAGTGCAGCTGTCTGGAGTGCATATGGCATTGTCATCAACGACATTTTCATCATTGTAAGTGCTGTCCTGTCCTGTCCATCTTTACTCTGATGCGGCTAAAAAGCGTTTAGCCTCGGAGGCTGAAATTTAAATCTGCTGAACATTTGTAGACTTACAGTCTCTCTCTCTCTCTCTCTCTCTCTCTCTCTCTCTCTCTCTCTCTCTCTCTCTCTCTCTCTCTCTCTCTCTCTCTCTCTCTCTCTCTCTCTCTCTCTCTCTCTCTCTCTCTCTCTCTCTCTCTCTCTCTCTCTCTCTCTCTCTCTCTCTCTCTCTCTCTCTCTCTCTCTCTCTCTATCTATCTATATATCTAACTGTCAATCTCTATCTCGATCTCCCAGTGGCACTACACCTTGTACCTGCTAGAGTCCCCAATGCCTGTGGTTGGTAGAGCACAGTACACAAGATGTACACGAAGGAAAGTTTAAAAACACTTTTAGTCTGTTGTAAGTCGGAGCTCCATGGTTTGCCAACCAGTTATCAGACAACAGTTCTGAATCTCAATCTCTCTTTCAATCTCTCTTCCTGCTATATTTTCTTCCATGTCTTCTTTACCTGCAGGTCCCCAACTCTTTGGGCCTAGTGCTGTGCAGCATACAATGTGGGCTGCTCCTGGTATATCCGCGTTTGCCGACGGGCAAGAAAGACGAGTGACTGTCTCACCATACGTTTCAGCCCAGAGAAGGCATGCTGCGCTTCAGCAGCGCTATGAACTATGTCTATGGCATTGCCAGGCCCGGACAACCCAGCAGCGGTGCCTGCTTAGATTTATTAACGACTCCTCTATTTCTATTCTCTAGTTCTAGAAATTCTACAAATTTTCCTGGCTTTTTTTTAATTAACGTACCACCAGAGCCAGAGTATATTTGAAGTAGTACCGTCACTCTCTGCACTAGAAACGTATTTTGCTGAAGTGGCATGTCTTTTTTCTTCTTTTCTTTTTGAGTGAGTTCAATACACTTGGACTTCTCGTCCTGTGTGCCTCAGATGATTGCTGACAAGTTAACAATTTTCCTAGTATTTTAAACTATTTTTTTGTTCCCTCCGTAGTACAGCACAGGGTGTAGTACATGTACATAGTCATTGCTGTGTCGTATTGTATTTCACACATTGCTGAAGTACCCCCCCCCCCCCCCCCCCCGGCACTGTGAGTCAGTGTGTTGTGTCTCTGCAGAAAGCGGCGGCGTGCACATCGTGACCTGAGTCGGTTAGTGGACTGGTTGTCTTGCGACCTCGCGCTGACCATGGTCAGCGTGGTTGGCCGGAATCAAGCCGCATGCTTGACCTGGGCTAGTTCAGTGTGTACGCCAGTGGTCTTTGTACCGACCCTTGTATTCTACTGCCCATTTCAACTAACTGGCGATTGTGCGGCTGAATGTTGACATTAATTATTTTGTGATCAAGAATGGTCTATGTACTTGACGGTTTACTCTTGATTATCTTAGTATAATATTATAGTGTCTATGACTTTTTTTATGCTTTTCTTGGCCAATTCTGAAGTGAACCGAACCTGAGCTCTCCCAACTATCACAGACTCAATGTACATCGACCATAGTTTGCTTGTGGAAGATGCGTACTCCGCGCTGTTGTAAGTAAAGGCGTCAACCTGTACTTGACGTCCAGGCTATTTGTCTGTGTGTACGCGGGGTCGAGCATGTACATGTATGTGTGTGTGGTGGTGGTGGGGGGGGGGGGGGGGGGGGGGGGTGACGTGCATGTTTGTGTGTGTGTGGGGGGGGGGGGGGGGGGGGGCTAGAGAAGGTCTACTAGTACTTGCTGGTGCCCTCACAGACTCAGGTCTCATCATCTTGAGTACGTACTGTATTTTCCGGAGTAGAAGCTGCACATCAAATTTTAAATCGTGAAATGCTGGGTAGGTCACGGCTGTTAGCTGCACTTGGATCGCGGCAACTAAAGTAATTAGTTACTTACTTAGTTTTCTGCACGTGAACCACGAAAAATCAATGCATGCTCATGCATAACCATGCCCACCATGTACCCGTCAGCTGGCCTGCTCGCCCACGCATTTGACAGGTAACAATTCCATCAAATTTGAGATATCGCTTCGTTCTAAGTCTCAAAACAGTTCTAAAGTCACCAAACCACGCTGGTAATCGATGGCTATTCAATGTTAACATCTTCAGGAAGACTTCAGCCGTTTCCCGAGAGTTTGGGCATCGTTGCCGTTATTTTTCACGGTGTTCTTCTTCCTCCTGTCTGGACATACCGGCATCGCAATCAAGTAAAGATTAGGCAAACCTCGCCAACCTCCAAAGAGAGTCGAAGATATTTTCTCCAAATGCAAAGACGATCTTTGTGAGTTTGTGACTTGCATTTGTTCGAGCCCCGCATATATATGCGCAGTCGCACATCTGACTTTCGCCTGCTAGAAAGAAGCACGAAGTTTCCACGTGACCCAAATCCTGGATTGGGATTTTCCCTATCGTGCAGTTCGCGGTGCACTGGCTGTACCGATGACCAGATGATGACTGGTGAAGGAGACTGCATGTCGGCTGTCGCAGTGTCGGATCGCGGACTCGGAGCCACGAGACCCATCCTTCTCAAATCCCAGCTAGCAGAGTTCTCCTCCACTCTCTTGTAGATATCCCTGTACTTGTGTAGCTGTGCTGGCCTGGCCGAGGGCGAAGGTATCTTAGTTCTGGCACGAGACCAACTGTTATTACTTGTCAACACGCCTCGATGCGTGGCAAGCTGAGTCTGGCACTGGCTGGTGCCGTTTGAACATATAAGTACAGTAGGAGTGTACCAACTGGTTGTTGGTGGACTTTTCCCAAACCAATGTATTCCAGACGAGACCGTTTGTCCAGAGGACGACCCTTATCTCTTCTCAACGACGAGCAGATGAGCTTCTCCAGAGAGAATAGGGGCCTGACACTGGCTACCGTACGCCAGTCTTTGACGCTGAAGAATGTCAAAGAATGGCTCCCTGGCTTTCCAATTGTGCGCTGGTTGCCGAAGTACTCTATGTACGATTTGCAGAGCGACTTTACTGCTGGACTCACAGTAGGCTTGATGGTCGTGCCTCAGGCAATTGCCTACGCTGGAATTGCTGGATTACCGCATGAGGTATGATAATGCTGTTGATACTAGTCGAGTCATGAGTACTGTTGATCTTTTTGTATTTTCACCAGTCGTAAAATTTTTGAATATTTTGAAAATATAATTATTATAATGGCGTGGCCGTGGAGACAACAATTTCCGATTAAAAAACATAGCATATTCTGTGCAGTCATTCAAACGCACGTACAGAGCAGCGCAGTTGACAATTATCAGATCCAGATGGTACGTAACTGCCGTACAATCCGAAAAAAATATTTATCGAGAAATACAGAGCATTTCATACAACAAAGGGGACCACAGTACTGCATTGTCAGGGCAGCGCAGTGTGAACGTTCACACATACTTGTATGCACGGTTCAGGTTTTAGCTTAGCATCATACAGTGCAGCCAGGCAAGATTTGTTGCACGGTCGCACTAGAATGAAATAACACTGACGACGAGGAGTCTCCAATATATCACCTGGTCGATGTGCAATACATGTACATGTATGCAAGCACAACATCCACACACACTCAAAGTGTGAGCATGCAGCACTGTAATGCATGATGCGCACTGGCTTTACGGCACTGAGCCTCATGTCAACTGGTTTGTCAGCCTATGCTGGGAATGCCGGCGTGGAGACAAGAAACCTAATATCGAAAGAAAGCTCACTCATACCACGACAACATGAAAATACATGAAAACGACTTTCAAATCCTTCAATACTGTTCCATTGTTGGCGTGGTATGAGTGCGCTTACTTTCTTTCTTTCGATGTGCTGGGAATGTTGTTCGTCTGAAACTTTATCACCCACAAACTGTACACCTCACCACCCTTACCTCTCACATAATGTGAGGACATCTCCACTTCTAGCATGTGACTTGTGACATGTTCACCTACCGTATTTTCCGGAGTGTAAGCCGCCCTTTGAACACTCAAAATTCACCCAAAAAGGGGGGGGGGGTGGTGGTGCGGCTTATACTCCGAAAAAAACCTGATACTGTACAAATTTTCAGCCCATTCAAATTTCGGCCTCCCAGGGCTAAAACCCATTTCGGCCGCATCTAATTTTCGGCCTGTACTGCTGCCGTCTGCATTCACTGTCACACTGAGCCTTGCAAAACGAAATTTCGGCTGCAACAAATTTTCAGCCAAACATGACCAGGCCGAAAATAGCCGAAAATAAGTATGCGCCGAATATTTGTGGACTTACAGTACTTTGTTACATGCTGTATATCTGCCTTGCTTCCTGGCCCACTTCATTCTGAAGATGGTCATATTCATCAATTAGTAGGAGTCGTGGTTGGCTCTGGCCATCCCGGCAAGAAGGCAGATATGCCTGTTCGATTGGTGAATAATAATAAAAAAATACCATACCATAGTGACCGAGACGTTGATCCGCTATCTGTGATCGATTGTGTGAAATTGCAGTGTGGCTAGTGTTGCCATCAACCTACTTTGTAAAAAAAAGTTCCAACATGTGCGGACGTATACATGTATCTGACTTGTTGCCCGGACGCTTTTGTTTTGCGTTCGCTGCAGTATGGTCTCTATTCCTCCTTCATGGGTTGTCTGGCGTACTTATTTGTTGGCTCTGCGAAAGACGTGACTCTTGGCCCGACCGCCATCATGTCTCTGATGGTAAACCGTGTGGCTGACCCGAGCACGTATGGCGTTAACTATGCCGTAACCTTGTCACTGATATGTGGTGTCGTCCAGCTATTGATGAGCATGTTTAGACTTGGTAAGCACTGGTACGTAATATGTATGTACAGGGAAACAGTTCATTACAGTATACAGTGTACATAGCATACTCTGGGATATACAGTACACTGGACATAGCATACTCTGGGATATACAGTCAACTTCGCTAATAACGACTGCGGATATAACGACAATGGGAAGTATGCATGTAAGATGGCCGTCACCTTTTTCTGGAGCAAGTTACCCCATACTTGGCAGGTACAGCCCGTTCTAGTACATTTATGAGTATGACCTCACAAAGTTCATGACCTTTTTTGCAGAGTTGGTATCACAGTACGTACGGTTGTAGTGGACTTGCACCGCAAAACCTAACGGCGGGAAATTGATGCATACGTCCCATTCGCGAATAACGACAGAATTTCCATGCCCAGAGCAAAGTCCAATCTAACTGTAATACATATAATGAGACTTCGCGAATAAGGACACTTTTCGGATGCCCCGCCGAGTGTCGCAATATGCGAAGTTGACTGTAGAGCACTATTTTGGACGACCCTGCATGACGGTATGCCAGTCCCTAGGCCTTGGATATACAGCGCCTCGGTTGTATACAGGTACTGACGTTTATGTCTGTCAGACTTGCAAATGACGACCCTGAAAACGGTGTTCTTATTCGCGTGTTATCGTTATTTGCGCGATTGGAAGTATGCAGTCTACTTGGTCTGAAGCTATTATTGTTGTTCACGAGTAGACTACTTAGTATGAACCGCGTACGGGTGCATGTAGTGTGAAGCCGCTCTGTGGCTGTACGCTGCATTGGCAGGCGACTCTGAGGCTTGACTGCACCCTTTGGGCCTGATGAGTCGTCAGTCGTATGTCTTGTGACTATGTCATGACGTCATGTGACTATGTCATGTGACTATGTCATATGACTATGTCATATGTTGTTCTCCGTGCGTCTGTATCCACAACGGAGGCACATTTGCGCTGGTCTTCAAGCTGAAAGCTGAATAATAATTCGGCCATCGAAAAAAACAAAACAAAAACAGAAACGTTGGTCAGATTCCGCTCTTCTTCTGTAGCTGCCTCTGGTTTTCTGTTGGCGGGGGCGCACAAGTATGCTGCACAATTCTGTGTCACATGCAGTATTAGTCAGTGATGTCTCTGATGTACTGTACGAGCTCGTATTTATTTTATTGTAGAAGCTGTGACCTGCCACTGCTGCTCTAGACCTCTGGATGATATCTGCCAACTTCCAGGCATAGGGCAGTGCATTACTATGTAGGCAGAGTCTCTTTTTAGAGTGTACCAGCACACGGCCTCGATCTATATCTAGTCGGCCGCTTTGTGCATGTACAGTAAAACCTGTGACTACCGACCACCCCTTGATGCCCGCAAAAGCGGTCTTTAGTAGCAGGTGGTCTTTAGTTAGAGGTTTGCACCGCGTGACCATATGGATCCCATTATTATGATATGTATGTCAAAATGCAGCTAATACAATTCCCCAGTACTTGCGCAATGTCATTCTTATTTCAGGTCAAACAACACGTGGAGAGAAAGACGGAGAGATGGAGAGAGAGACAGAGAGAGAGAACATTAATTTTTTGCAGACTTCAAATTCAGCTGCTACTTCTGAAGCCAGGAGTCAAACGTTCCCTGGGGAAGTAATTAGTTTCGTTTTGCGCTGGGCTTCAAATTTGTTCATGCGATCAATCGTACTGACTGTCCTTGTTGTGACTTCTCGATTGCTTGAACGCGATCCTTCAGCATCAGGACCTTGTGGTGCTGCTTTGTTTCTGGATTCCTTGATGCCATTGTCGATCCGTCTGTATGACTGGGGTGACAGAGCCGCCCAGTCTTCGTTTCTCCTCCGAGTAGTCACATCGATCAGAGAGCGCTTTCGATGCGCTCTCCAAGACGTTTCCTATCATGTTTATTCTTGACAGCGCTTGAAATTTTGACAGGTGTAGTGCAGTCCACACCGACTCCACAGCCAAAATTCCCTGCGTTCATTTGTTCAGCTGTAGTATCGAAAGATTCCTTTCAGGACCATGGAAAATCAGCAAAATTTCAAGAAGGAGCTTCGAGCAACATTTGATTTCCTACATCGCGGTCGCTAGTTACGGGTCAAAAATGGTCTTTGGGACAGGAAAAGACGGTCGCTGGTCGCGTTCAGCAGGTAGTCGCTAGTCACAGTGCATTTTGAATGTGAGACCTTCCGTGCCTGGCGAAGTGGTCGGTAGTACCAGGCTGGTCGCTAGTCACGGTGGTCTTTAGTTACAGGTTTTACTGTATGTGTGTGTGTGTGTGTGCATGCGTCTGCATGTGTGTGTGTGTGTGTGTGTGTGTGTGTGTGTGTGTGTGTGCATGCGTGTGTGTGTGCACGCGTGTGTGTGCTCGCGCACACGTGTATGATGTATGTATGTGTGTGCGTCTGTAGGTGCAATGATGTCCTTCATATCAGCGCCGGTTATCAGTGGTTTCACTTCAGCTGCAGCCATTACTATTGCCATGGGTCAAGTCAAGGTCAGCTGCAGTACTGATGTTATACAGTTTTAATCATAAATGGGGGGGGGGGGGGAGCAGGGAGGCAGGGTTAATGTGGCAAGTGCCAACGCCTTGCCATCATTATTATAATAATATTGCATCGGTTGCCCTATGGAGATTGCAATCTGGAGTTGCATGTAGCTCGTCAGCATGATGTTGGTAGTCGTGTCAACCGTGCATGCCACTGTTCACATGCTGAGGAAGCATTATTAAAGCGTAGCCAGACCCCTCACGGGCCTTGGGGGTAGGTATCTTGCATCCGTATTTGTACACTTTTCTAGTTTTTCCCATAATGTGCATGCATGATCAAGAAGGCAATGCGGTGTGAACATGCAATAGAATGTACACTGTATGTAGTGGCATCACTGCGTACCGTATTATCTCTCTTATAAACACAGGTCTCCATTACAAGCACAGTCTCCAACATAGTCACAGTGATAATACTGGAATGCAGCTGTACGCATGCGCTTACCTTGGAATGACGTATGCGGGCGGACGCGTTCGCGTACGTACTCGAACTCGTACTCCAGGGGTGTCATCGATTGGCGAATCTGGATTGAGTGCGAGCAGGCGGTGTGGTCCGAGCAACGCTGGCCCAATCGAACAAAACAAGGGTGTAGTACGCAAAATGTACGCATATCGTACAAAGATTCTGCGAAAGCTGTCCAAAAACGGCAAAGTCCATTTCCACTCCAGCCACTCCCGGTGTGGGGGCCGGTGTGGTCGGATTCCACTCCAAGTACACCTACTCCGGATTCGATCGGATTCGACCAAACGATCACGCTCACTCTGAGCACACTTGCTCGGGATTCGCCCAATCGATCATGCCCCAGAGCTAAAAAAAAAAAACAAAGATTTAAGTGCTCCACGGCCACGTGCGGGACTTTACTTGCAGTCACTCTTCTTTGATCTCTTTCTGTTCTCTAATCATGACATCTGAGTTAAATTCCAATTTGAGTGGTACCGGTATGCAACTTTCTTGACTTTTTCATGGTTGAAAAAATATAAACACGGTCTCCAGTATTATCACGGTCTCCTCTATAAGCAAGGGTGCGAGGTGGGTTGAAAACATATAAGTACCGTGTTTATAAGGGAGATAATACGGTAACTGTGTATGCCATACATATGTATAGGAGGAGAGTCGACTTTGCTCGGGGTGAGAAGCACCAGGCATCTGTCGCATGCAGAAATCTTGCAGCGCCGAGTGAATCTGCCGCGTCAAGCACTGTCGGACTCACTAGTCCAGCAGTTTGCACTGAACTCGATGGTCATAGTGCTCGTGACGGTACTATCACAGAGTCACGATGCCTTTCTTCCGATCCTTGTCCGTGCTACTCTGCATTACTACTTTCTTCTGTTCTGCTGCTCTCTTCAGCACATATTTGGCGTGAAGAAGCATGTACCGCGGCCGTTTATTGGCGCAGTGAATGGAACGTTCTATGAAGTGTTTCACGGTGATATACGGTAAGGGCAAGATGATTTCTATGGTTTGGATGGAGCAACGTGAATACAAACTGATGTGGATGGGGGGGGGGGGGGGGGCACATTCACAGTCATTAACCTGACGTTTGCCCGAAAGGACTTCGGAGTGTGTCCTAATGTACTTGAAAATTGAAGAGAGGACTGGGGACTTGCGGAGTTTGTCATCATGTCATGATGATGATGTCATGCTGTCATGATGATGTCATGAAATCTGAATTGAAAAGAGGGTGTTCCTCCACTCACTGTTAGTACAGTGCCGTTGAGTGTCGACATTGCTCTGCTTGTGTGTTACCTGCAGAGGTGGTGACATAATCATGGGTCTCTCCTGTATGATCATCGTTATGGCTCTGAAGGTTGGTTTGTGTGTGTGTGTGGGGGGGGGGGGGGGGGGGGGGGCATATGCGTGTGTAGGCGTTGGATGCCTTCCATCATCGCTGCATCCGCACAATATTAGCCATCCCTCGCAGTCAGCAGCAATCCGATCGCATCACGTCTGCGCAGTTACGTCGTCACTGGGGTGACCCAGTGCCACTCTCTGTTAAGATGCGCCATCGTCGTTTAGAGTGGCTTGGTCATGTGGCTCGGATGTCGGAGGACCGTGTCCCATTGCAGCTGTTTGGTCGTTTGTTGGCTGCGCGCCCCTTCTGCGGTCCCAGGCGCAGGTGGAGAGACGTTGTGGCTACTGACACGAAGTCCATTCCAAACTGGTTTGATTGCGCACAAGACCGGTCAGCTTGGCGAGAGCAGGTTCTGGTTTTTCAGCCTCCTCGGGCAGTAGAGAAATCCGTACTCTGCTCATCTTGCAACCGGGCTTTCTCTCGTCCTCAAGACAAGGCACGGCACAAATGTTTGGCTGAGCGCCAACTTCCCGTCCACCAACAGCGTGGTTCAGCACAGTGCGTCAGTTGCTGCCGATGGTTCCGTAGTAAGGGTGGGCTTGCAGTTCATCGCTGCCAGCCTGCACTCCCTGAACATGCAGATACGGCATTGACGGCGCCTCTCGCTAGTTGCTGCTTTCAGCATTGTCAACGCTGCAATCGCTGCTTCAAGTCCCGGGCTGGTTTTAACCGCCATAACTGCAACCGTGGAAAACGTCTTGCTGCAGCCGATAGGGAATCACTGCCGCTGATCTGCATGCATTGCCCGAAGCGTTTCCGACGACAGCAAGATTTGACGAGGCACCAGAAGTCCTGCCAATGACGGTGCCCTCCAAACTCTGGCCCCCTCCGGGGTGACATTGCCCAATGGGCAGTCATGCTATAGTAGTAGTAGTAGTAGTAGTGTAGGTGTGTGTGGGGGGGGGGCATATATGTGTGTGTGTGTGTGTGTGTGTGTGTGTGTGTGTGTGTGTGTGTGTGTGTGTGTGTGTGTGTGTGTGTGTGTGTGTGTGTTGATTTCACTGGATGTGGGACATTGTTTTTGACATTGTCTGATTTCAGCTACTTGTACGAGTATGACATAAATCACATAATAATAATATGTCAAAGTGACTGCGACTTAGGACTATGTGTGATTTCTGTGGTTGTATCTCTCCCTTGTTACTCCACAGCACTTCAAGACGGTTGTGATGAAATGGGATGAGAATGACAAAGAGGTGTTGAAGCCGCGCCATGTCCGCTTTGCACGCAAGTTTCTCTGGTTCATCACCACCGGCCGCAACGCTCTACTTGTATCTGCTGCTGCACTGATAGCGTACGCACTGCAGGCTAAGAACAAGGATTACTTGACGTTGGCTGGGCAGATGAAGAAGGGTCTACCGTCGGCCAGTGCCCCACCATTCTCGTCCTCACCGCCCATCAACTCTACAACCCTGCAGCCGTGTGACACGAACTGCAATCTTGCCAATCGCACCGGACTATCGGAAATGCTCTCGGTAGGCTGCACAAACTGCTCTTGGGCCACGCTAGTATGGTTCTGTACTATGACTGTGCTGTAGCTGTCTGCTTTCACATTGCTGTGGCAGCTCTGCTGGTGCTGAGGCTATGGCTACATATGCTGTCAATCTACAAAAATTCCGGCGGAGATTTTAATTTCGTCCGTTTACAGCGGAGAGGTTTCACGATGAGCCTAAATTGGTGCTGACAATTTCGATCCTGTACGTGTACCGGCACAGAAATTCTGGGTGACGACAATAAATCGCTGCCGAGATAGCCAGCAATACGCTGCGCAGGGTTTTTCAGCAGCGGGATTGTGTTGATGTACAGCAGCGGGGCTTGTGTTGATGTACAGTTGTAGCAAGAACACTATGTGTATAACATGTACTCTTGGTTGTACTACGTAGTAGAAGTAGTCTTTCAAAGACTCGTATATTTTATATTGTTTTAAAAGTTACAATTTCCGTCCTATTCCTATGTTTGTATTTTTGTTCAGGATTTTGATGTGGGTGTGATATCTGTTCCCTTGATTGGACTGCTGGAGCTGGTTGCAATTGCTCAAGCATTTGGTGAGTTCCTGTATGGCATGCAGTTTGAATTCTCGAACAAATAGTACACCTTTACATGTGACATAAGAATTTTTTTAATGGTCACCTGCTCATATCTTTGGAAGCATAATACACTGCAAATCTGTAAATAGTCGTACTCTTAACCATTTCCTTATTGGAATCTCCTTGACTTTGTCATGTTTCATGTATACTAATAGTACGCATTGTAGTGTAGGAGTGTGTGCAAAGCCCAGCGGTACATGTTATCAAGTTACATGTGCTGCCCCTGCTGATTTGTGTGTCTCCTCCACGCTACAGCTCGTCAAAACAACTACATCATTGATCCGAACCAGGAACTATTCGCTATCGGTGAGAGCAATTTCTGTCTTTTCCCTCCCTCCTCTTTCATGTTTAAAGTTCATGTAGTGCATGAAGGGGTACTAATTGTTATTCCGTATTTCCGCGCATATAAAGCCATGGCCTTATAGGTGAAACATCGCTGTTTTGGACCAAATTTTTGGAGAAAATAGCCTCGGTTTTAACGCCATGGCGCTAAAAGTGAGAGACGCGTACATGCAAAAAAATCGGCAGAGTATGAACTTCGAGTACTCGTACGGTGCTGTTGCACGTTCATGTCGAGCATCCATGTACTTTCAATTTTCCCTGAAAATTTCAAATTGTGAACCTATTGTGTACAAGGTGGCATACAAACTTTGTGAAGGTACGGTGGCGGCATGGCATGTGACAGTGGGGATGGGTACATGCAGAGAGAATCACCGCTACTGTAGGTTCACTGAAAGAATTGAACTCACCTTTAACGCCATATGCAACTTCCTCCACATTGAATTTTGTTCACTTATAACACCATGGCTTTATAAGTGAGGGTGGCCTTATATCCGGATATAACGCCATGGCTATATATGCGCGGAAATACGGTAAGTGCTTACTCTGGGATAGCAAAATAACATGGTGTTGAACTTTGCCGGTATCCTGTTGGAACAGTGTGTAGCCTGGTTCCAATGACCGCAGCAGAGTCTCTCAGTCATGCATTATCCTAAACAGTGTTGAGCAGTGAAACCCACTCTCATAAATTATTTAACTGCGTCAGGAGCTGCAGGCCCTAGCGCAACAAGCCCCATGGATGTGTGCGGTGATGCCTTAGTCGAAGGGCGAATTTTACCGGAGAACACTGTGCTACCGTAGTGAACTGTGTCGCCCTGAAGCTGTTGCTACTGGCACTGAGTACTGGTGATGATTGTAAAATCTCTGTAAGTTTCAAGCTGTGTGTTCTGTGTTCTGTCCTTACTTTATCACCAGGTGTTGCCAACATCCTGAGCTCCTTCTTCAGTTCCTATCCGGTTACTGGCAGCTTTTCCAGGTGACGCCATAATTATGTGTGTGTGTGTGTGTGTGTGTGTGTGTGTGCATGTGTGTGTGCATGTGTGTGTGCATGTGTGTGTGCATGTGTGTGTGCATGTGTGTGTGCATGTGTGTGTGTGCATGTGTGTGTGCATGTGTGTGTGTACGTGTGTGTGTACGTGTGCGTGTGTGTGTGTGTGCGTGGCGCTTGTCTGATCTGTTTCAATCAGAATCAGATCCGCTATCGTTGCTATAAAGAGAAAATCTGTGGGTGCACATCCAGTGCATTTGCAGATTTGCGTGCTTCTCTTGCGACGGGCGTATACATGGTACATGGTGTGTGTGTGTGTGTGTGTGTGTGTGTGTGTGTGTGTGTGTGTGTGTGTGTGTGTGTGTGTGTGTGTCGATGTCTGTTGCTGGTCAACAGGTGGAATGCGTCTCGTCGTTTGTGTATCTCGGCAGCTTGATATCGCCCGATACCAGAGTCTCAGCAGAGATTGATCGCCGGATTGCCAGTGCAGCACGAGCGTTTGGTGCTCTTCGCTGCATCTTTGATGACCGAAACCTGTCATTGTGCACGAAGAGACTGATTTACAGCGCATGTGTGGTGTTGGTATTGCTGTACGGCTCCGAGTGTTGGCCAGTCTTGCGGCGTGACGAATCCCGCATTGATGGTTTCCACCACTCTTGCTTGCGTATCATCTTGGGTGTGTCTCGGCGAGATCAACAGTCAGATTCGGTGACCAATGAAGAGTTGAGGCGACGATGGGGAAAGCCAGAATTGTTATCCACCTGCATCCGCAAGCGGCGCATGGAGTGGCTTGGACATATTGCACGTATGCCGGATACCAGGCAACCTAAGCAGTTGTTGTTTGGATGGCTTGGTAAGGCTCGTCCGGCACAAGGTCCACGCCTTCGGCTCAAGGACCGTGTTCATCATGACCTACGCTCCTTGGATACACCATGGTTTGCAACAGCCCAGGGGATCGAGTGTCGTTGATGTTGTGCCTCCACCACCACCATCTAAGCCAACTGTGCACTGCAGTGTTTGCGACCGCCATCTTAGTGCGTCTGGGTACAAGCGGCATAAGTGCAGTGCGGCCCGTCAACGTCCTGTCAGCCAACAGCCTGGTGCAAAGTCTTGTCAGCGTTGTGGTAGATGGTTCAAGAGTGCTAGTGGGCTGAAGGTACATAAGTGCCCTCTCGCAGGTTCCTCCCAACAGCCTTCGGACTCTGTCGCGACTGCACTTCGCCTAGTGCTTCAACACCAACATTGTTGCCCATTCCACTGCCCGTCATGTAACCGGTGCTTTCGATCTGCTGCTGGATTTAAACGGCACAATTGCGAGCGTGGCAAGCGACCAACAGCGAGGGAGCGTCTTGAGTTCAAGTTCTGCTGTGCGTGCGGCGAGAGATATCGCAGACAGCAGGATCTGCAGCGGCATGAGGCCGGATGTTCTGACGCAACGCCGTGATGCTACCCCTTTGTTCCCCTCCTCATGAGGGCAGCTTAGCCGTTTAACGGCAGCTGTTTGTCAAGGTGTGTGTGTGTGTGTGAAAAAATGAAAAATAGGGATTCACTGGCCAGAAAAAGCCACTTCAATCAGCTGTGTGGTGGATACCAGGCTAAAATTAGTGGCGGTCAATTCATCAGCCTTGCAAGCTGTTGAATGGTGTAATCCCAGCACAAGTTGCTATGTCTAACATAGCTGTTCGCTATCATCGCTTCCGCAATGGGCAGGTCTGAGGTGTGTGTGTGCATCACTCTAGTATTTCTCAACTCCTCAAGGGCGGCGGATCGTGGTTTGTTGCAGAATCAAAAGTCCATGTACACTTAAATGGCACCAAATACCTGGGAATGCTTGCAATTGGCTTCAATTTTTGAATTTTTTTACCCGGGGGAGGGTAATGTTTGTCCCCGATCGTAGCATCTTCTTGGTTTTTTGCAGAATCAAAAAAAGTCTTTCATTTTAGTTACCGTACACTGAAATGGCACCAAATGCCCGGAAATGCTTGCAATTGGCTTCAATTTTTGAAAATTTTTCCCGGGGGAGTACCCCTGACCCCCCCCCCCTTCCATGGCCGCCCCGCCTCCAAAGTCGGTGCGACGTGCCTGCTCCTAGCCAAGTAAACTACTGAGTAAATAAAGCAAACCCCATCAATTAACAAGCCTACTTGATCATATCATTATAGGGCTGACTATATATTTGGGGCGGGGGGGGGGGGGGGGGGGGGCTGTCTTCATTCACCTGACGCCGCACCTCAATCTAAAATATGTTACTATTGTTATTTTTGTAACCTTACTTGTTCACTACGTAGAACGGCTGTCAATGCCCAGAGTGGAGTTCGAACACCTGCTGCTGGTATTGTCACAGGTACACGTCTATTGATGATATGGACATTCACTGCCCCTCCTTTCTGTCAGCTGGACTTGGACTGTATACTTACTTGATTTGTTCATGCCCTTGAATCTTTTTGTAGGCTCTTCTTGATTATGCACCGTCTGTTTCTAAGGGTCACTGCTTATCGTGTTAGGCACATTTTGCATGTTTAGAGGTTGGTTCACGGAAGCAAACATTGGTGCCAGGAAGCATGGCAGTGGCCCAGCTCCCTGTCACTCGCTTCTATGAGGATAGTGTGAAACATAGTGTTGCATCTGTGAATCTGGATATTCTGACAGTATTGCTATGCTTTCCCGTTTGCTACTGTTCATTCTGTGCATGTTTCCGTTCTGCCCTCGCCGCCGCCGTCATCATCCATCCATCTTGTGGTTCTCACTCTTGTGTACAGCTGCTATAGTGCTGCTGGCCCTGGGCGTGCTGACACCGGTGTTCCGCTTCATACCAATGGCCGCCCTCTCCGCCATCATCATCACTGCCGTCTTGGGCATGGTCAACCTGCGCATTGTCGCAGTCCTCTGGAGAGTGAAAGGTATTGACATGCTGATGATGATGCAGTCCATGTACACTTTGTACCAGGGAGTAGTAAAATACCTACTCCCTGCTTTGGACACACCATAGCCATTTTGTGTGTTTCTTGATCAGCTTGGCCATCCCCCTGCCTGCCAAGTATGGGGGATAATTCCACTGACGCACTTGAATCGATTCATGAATCGATTCAAGTGCATTCAAGTCGTTCGATTTTCATGTCATGAGCCCTGGAATCGATTCGGAATCCATTCACCCTATTGACATGGGGTGATGTGAATAGCGCGAATCGACTCATGAATCGATTCGTGAATCGATTCGCGCGCATAATCGAACGCACTCACTGACATGTCCTCCGTATATGGGTGGATGAGTGGATAGCAGTACATGTACATGTCATATTATTATTATGGGTGACACATTACTATAAGGAGACACCGAGTTATGTTTAAAAAAAAGGAAATTCAGCTGATTTATTTCTTCAAATGCAGCATTAAAAAGAGACAGCGGTGGGAGGAAGTTTTGGTCATTGACATAATCGATGAAACAGCTGCAGTGGAGTCTGTGCACCCTGAGAAAAGAGAATAGAGTTGCAAACCTTCTCGTTACCTGGCCCATTTTAAATAGTGCAATGTGTTTGCCTAGATTTCATGAACCACCACACCATAACTGCGCTCTCCAGCCGACCTTGACACGACACTGCCACAGCACACCACCAGCAAAGCGACACATCTGTTGGTGCTGCTTGCCACTTTATTTAATGTGTTTGTCTAGTCTGTGCTGACGTTTTGCTGTCCCTTTGTGTTGTCTTCTTGTATAATCCTGGTCGGTTTTAGTGGCTGATTTGATCCCTCTTGCTGTGGCCTTCTTTGGAACTTTATTCTTGGGTATTGAGGTGAGCCTGCACAGTCATGCCTTTGCCTTGTTTTAGAATTTAGAACTTTGTGAGTGTATACGGTTGATGCGCAATTGTGCATTTGCAGTGGTGTGAGTGGACGTCTTCTAGTGTCTCCTTGATTGACCTGTTGTTTGCTCTGTGTGTGTGTGTGTGGGTGTGTGTGTGTGTGTGTGTGTGTGTGTGTTTGTGTGTATGTATGTATATGTGTGTGTTTGTGTGTGTGTACAGTATGGTGTTCTGCTGGCAGTGGTGATCAACATCATGTACTTGCTCTATCTACAGTCACGTCCTCATTTCTCCGTGAGTACAGCTATTGGTCAGCTTGGGTAGGGTTTAGGGCTGGAACGACTACTGTAAGAGCTGAAAGTGTGATGAGTCTAAAGTTTAACGGTTTGCAAATGTTCCTCACTTGGCGGGCACAACGTTTAACGACCTGCCATCACACGCCCGTCTTATATTTTTCTAGTACGGAAGAGAGACGGATAGCACGCTACTATAGTAGCGTTTCTTGAGTTAACCAGGTCTTCATAACTCCCTCTCTCTCTCTCTCTCTCTCCCTCTCTCTCTCTCTCTCTCTCTCTCTCTCTCTCTCTCTCTCTCTCTCTCTCTCTCTCTCTCTCTCTCTCTCTCTCTCTCGCTTTCATGTCTTCTGTTGTTGCTGTTGTTTGCATTGCAGTGGAAAGCTGTCGGTGATGTAGTAGTATTACGACTCCATGGTGGCCTGGACTTCCCGTCTGTGACATTCCTGCGACAGATTATCCGTGGAATTGAAGCTGATGCAAGCAAAGAACGTAAGATTTGTGGTGTGCATCTGCACTTGTGTGTGTCTGTGTGTCTTTGTGTCTGTCTTTCTATAATTGCTAGTGTGTGTCACAAGGGGATTGCTTTGCTGATGGAATGCATGTGTTGTTTTCCTTTCTCTTTTCAAACTTGGGTGCTTTCTTTGTTGGTTGTGTGCCTGTGTGTGTGTGTGTTCTTGTTTGTGGGTGTGCGTGTCTGTACCTGTGTATCGGTGTATTTATTTTTATTTTGTCATGCAGGTGTGTCACTATCAGCAGTGGTAGTTGATTGGTCATGTGTCATGGACGTGGATTACACTGTTGTACTGGTATGTGTCATGTTGCAACTACTACATGTGCTTGTAGGTCAATACCGTATTTCCCCGTAAGTTAGTACGTACTAACTTTCGAACTTAAGCCTAGTTCACATTCGACGGGGCGCGACGGGACGCGACGTAAGGATCGACGGGAAGCGACGGGACGGACTGACGGCGTCCAATGTGAACACCAGGAACGGGAACGCAACCGTACTACCGTACAGATCGGGAAGCGACGGGAAGAGTTGGATCGATCCAACTTTTCATACCGTAGACGGGCGTAGACGGGGACGCAAGCGTACAAAACGGCTGCAATTCGAGTGTGAACAGGAGACGGCGTCGTGCGCCGACTACTCCCGATTCGTACTTGGAAATTTTTAGTATTTCGAACACTGCGCTTCCCATGATAAGTCACAGAATGGCTAGCACGACTTGAGTTGAATTTTAGCAACATAAGATCTCATGTCACCTATTGTATTTAGGGATAGTTCAGAAGCGTGACAGACGAACTATTCTATCATTTCCTGGGGCTATTATTTGAATGCCACAACTTTCAGGGCTAATTTTTTGGTCTTCATGAAAAACTGGTATTGTGAACTTGATTCCGCTTCTTTCAAGGAGAAATATTTGAAGAGAAGTCCCGAAAAACGAGAACTTAGGTCCGAAAGTCACCCCGTCACGGACCGTGCCTTATGACTCGCGCCGTTCGACGTTGAACGTCGCAACGACTGCTGCATGTCGTGTCGTACCAATCGTACAGGATTTTACAGCTCACCCCAGCCCTCCCGACAAGCCCTTACGTCCCGTACCGTCGGCGTTGCGTCGAATGTGAACTAGGCTTTAGCAGCCACATGAGTACTAACTTTCGGGGGTGGTACTATCTTTCGGGGAGTACTTTTTTATCGGGGGTAAATGACACGCAGTGGGAAGCCTGCGCAACTCTAGTGTCCGTGCTTATGATGTATGTACTGTACGGTGTCTGTACATGTAGGACGGGTACGAACTTACTATCTTTCGGGGGGAACTGTCTTTCGGGGTGATAACCTCGGCAGTGGAAAGTGTATTTTTTATAGGGGGGTACTAAGTCATTGGGGAGAACTAACTTACGGGGAAATACGGTAGTCTCTTGAATCAGCAGCCTATCATCAAATTACTACAGTGAAACGTCGTTAAGAAGAACACTGATAAGAGTAAGACAAACGTTCGCTTTAGAAGAACAACTGCCCATAACTCTATTGGATAAATCATTGGGTATTCACTGGGTATAAAATACGGATACTCCATGAACAAATACCATTGGTCCTTTGGTATTCGTCCTAACGAGGTTTGGCTGTATATCTCTTATCTACTTCTCATGGTGCATGAGGACATAAACAAACGGATTGTTCTTTATAAAGTTGATTTTGCCGATCTCTTTGGTACGTTTAAAACATTCGTGGACACAAATTTCAGCCAGACAAATTGCCTTTCTCTGGAGTTGGACGAAGTTATTCACCGTCTTAATTTATTTTCTGCATGCCTGACATTATTATTCACCATGGCATAGTGGTGGCCTGCGGAAGCGAAGGCTATAGCTTGTGTGTTTCTGAACATTCAAGTGATGCTAACGCGGATCCCGCGAATATTATTATTATTTTTTGATTTCAGGAAGTTGATTATCTCATTCACATCATTTCTGATGAGTCGTGGGAGCCGTGATCAGTGACTGCGTCAGTAGGGCTTGTGACATCAGTATTTGCTGTGACACGGCAATTTCGATTTGTCTCTTGAACGTGTCCTGTGTGCTCGAGATCAACGTGGAAGGGTACGCAATGCGAAACATACAAACATAGTGCTTGACATTGTAGTGATAGTAGTGTCCACTAGATGGGCCAGTGTTGTGGATATGACCTACAAGCACTTTTGTCCAGTCCAATCTAAATGGACTCGGATGGAGAGCCAAGGCTTAATTTATAAGAAAGAAAAGAACCAAGGAGCATGAGCTGATTGTTTAGTAACTGGTGGTGTTGGTGGACATTATCGCGTAACTTGTAGTTCCTTGGTCCTTTTTCTTTCCAATAAAAATTGTTCATTATCTTTGGTGTAATGGTGCTCTGTTTTTGCAGACACTACAGGACCTGTGTGACGAATTGAAGCGCAGTGATATCTCCTTGGTACATGCCTGCTTAGAGGTAGGGCTGCTCATATGTTATAGACGTGCTCTTGTTGCGAATACAGTAATACTGGACTGGCTTCTTTTGATATGCTCAAGATGTTAGAATCTGTCACGACCCACCAGTCTAGTAGCTAGCATGTACGGAGGCCATTACAGTACTGTCGGTCGCCAAAGAACTGCATCTGGTAATTGTTCGGTAGTTCCGTACTCACCCGTAACCCTCTGGGACCAACGTTCTTTATGCTGTTTGTGCGTGTGCGTGTGCGTGTGTGTGTGTGTGTGCATGTGTGTGTGTGTGCGTGCATGTGTGTGTGTGTGTGTGTGTGTGTGTGTGTGTGTGTGTGTGTGTGTGTGTGTGTGTGTGTGTGTGTGTGTGTGTGTGTGTGTGTGTGTTGTCCATGATCATATCATTTTGTCCAGCCTCCAGTCCAGAAAGTCCTTACAACAGGCATACCCAACTTGCAAATCTATCCGACAATTGAGGACGCCCAGTCACAGCTTCATATCGGTAAGCCTGTGCTGCACGCGTACACCGTCTTCTAAATGTTTGATATATACACACGTTGAGGCATGGCATTGGTCTGGAGTAGTGTGCAAGGTAACCCGGGTTAGATGTATGACGGTGCGTGTCTATTGTCTGGTTCAAGAATTGTGTGGTGGGAGAAGGAATGCTCTTTGCCAGAACGTTCCAGCTTGGAGAGTGGGCAGGCGTGTATTTAAATACCGCCATTTTGCCAGGTAGAATGTCCCACTTTCATGGGAAAGAGAGTTTGAGGTTGTGCCCTGAGCATTATGGAGGTGATATGTGCGCTGTTATGCTTTCCTGTTCGTTTCGCAATATCAGCCCGATTCGCAACATTTCTCGTTAAGTATTTCCTCCGCTGGGGTGGTGGCTATTTGTGGTGCTAGTATGTGCTATGTTGTGTACTTATGCAGCTAGCTGTCCGGAGATGGAGTGTTTGCTATGAATGTACAAGTACATGACATTGTATTGTGTTGTATATCTACTGTCCATGCACAGTTAACCTGAGTACGGGATTGCGCGAGACTCAGCCTCTGCTCAGGTCGGCCAACACTATGGAATCAACCCGTGTAGACGATGACTTGTAGTGACTGGGAGCGAGAACAGCTGCTTGGGGACTTTCCCCCGTTGGTGCCCTTCTTCGTCGCGTGTTCTTGATGCACAGAAATTTTTGAGTATTGTGAGCATGTGCGTTTCCCTTTTTGGATGTTTTGAAACCTGTGTCGTGCTGCTCCATTAGCTCCTGCATGTTGCCCTCTTGTAGAGGTGTCGTGATTTTGTGTTCTCACTTGGCGATGTTGAGATCCAGGGTGTTGCCAGAGGGGCATGTGTTCCAGTGTTGTCCGTTGTCGTGGGATTGAGATCCGATGCTGTTGAATAAATATCCATGGACTTGTGGAGAGCCGTCCCGATATCTGTTGAATCTCATCTGCCCTCCTACCCTTCTACTGTAGACGACTACTTCTGTAGTTTTGAATTCACAATACATGTACCTTTTCATTTCCAACCTTTAATATGTACTAAGATTATTTTAAATATTTCTATGGACTTTTTCCTGCATATTTCATTTTTAGACTTTTGACAGCTAACCTTCATGTTGGGTGAAATTGGAAGCTAGCTGTCCTCACCCTGAAAAACTAGCCGTAGTTTTTACCATTCTAGAACCCGCTTTGTTATTCTTTGTTGAATACTTGGTTTGCAGCTGGTCTGTATATAACTTTTATTTATATAACTCTTTTTCTCCTGAAGTGACAATCTTGTGGATTGAAATGTATGCAACATCAGTTTGTCTTCCGTTCCGTTTTCACTTACTCACCGTGCACCATACTCGATACTTCCTTTTCTATGCTTGTACCTATCATGCGTGGGGGTTGAGCTCCCGGGACAATTTACTCTAGCGTTCTAGCTCTCGCCCTGTTGCTGTGTGTCTATTTAGTAGAATAATTTATTATGTTTCTTTGCCAGTGTACACTGTACACATCTACATTGTCCTGTCTGTTGAGATGATTCCATCGGATAATTGTGCTTCAAAAACTTTTTCCGACCTGTATCGTGCAGTTCTTCATGGAAGTGTGTTATTTCAGATGCTGCTGAAATGGATTTTCTTTCACAATAATTATCATTATCTTTATATTGTTACACATTCTTATACTCGTGAGCTGAGAGTAGTGTGCAGCAAATTCGTTTTCATCTTTCCTTCCAGAGGAGAGTCCCTTGATAGGCTCTCACAGCCTTTGGTGACAAAAACATCGATCAATCGATCTTTGAATGAATGGACGTATGCATCATTTCCCCGTAGTTATTATGTATACCGTACCTGGTTCTACTCACGAATGTATACTCTACTCTTGTAGAGCTGGTTGTACCTGCCAAATAGGACACTTGCCCCACAAGAAGGTGCATGATGTCCATTATCTTGTATGCGCATACATCCCGTTTTACTACTGAAGAACCAGGGAGTCGTAAAATACCGGCATTTTACGACTCCCTGAGAAGAACCAACAACTGTACATGTGACATCAAGAGTACATAACCTGGGTTATGTACTCTTGGTGACATCAAGAGTACATACGCTTCAGGGAGCTTATTTTACTCTTGGCGACATGGACAGGCGGCTCTCGCTGTGGGGTTTACAGACTCGTGTTGTGACACCAACAGGATAAACGATACAACAATTTCACATGCTAACAAAGTTCTGATGGATAAATAATTAGTTCCTTCTTTAATTTAAAAAGCAGATACTAGTAAAATAGAAGATAGAACGAATCAGCTCGAGAGAATGACCTGAAGTCAAGAGGAATACATTGTACATAACCACACTGTCCTGCTGAAACTAGAAGATCAAGAAACAGTGAGCATACTCAGAGACTGCTCAGAGATGATAAACAGACAAATGCTAAAAACAGGAGAGCACATTGTCATACAAAAAGTTGGGCATGTTTGATGGGACGTGTTCGGCGTGTGTCAGTGTGCTCGACTGGGCCAGTCCGGGCGGTTCGGTACCGAAATATAACAATCTGGATTCGCCAGTCGACTGCACCATATCACTAGTATGGAGTTTTTTTAAACTAAAAGATTGCAGTGCCATGCCTGCAGCAGTGTTGATGCATGTCTAGGAAACGGAAAACTAGCCCTAGTAGTAGAAGCAGCTTTAAAAGCAATACGTGCACAGCATGATAGCGGGTAGAGTAGTAAAGGAAATATGGGCTGGAGAATAGTGTAGCACCGTGGAGTGGTGGCATTGAGGATAGCCTTAGTACTGAGTGGGAGGATTGATAGTCACCGGACTGGGAGTAAGTGAAAAATGGGACATGGCACAAAACGATTCCAAGAGGACACAAACACGCACACACACACGCACACACGCACACACACACACACACACACGCACACACAGCACTGTGGCTATACCAAGGGAAGGTCCAACAGAACGGCACTGGCTCCAGGACTGCCTCAAGCAATGCTGTTCCAGGATTGTCTCAAGCAATGCGGTCAGGCAAACGTGCCCCTCACAAGCCGTCCGAACGCCGTCATCGTTCCTCCGCTGGGTTCTTCACCAATGTTAAACACAATCTGTACAGGAAGGGAGATGGCACATAAACATACTAATATGATGAGTAATATCCAGTACAGTACATGTATTAAGGCTTAGAAAACACAACAGTGCTGAACACTATCTGCACAACAGTGCTGAACACTATCTGCACAACGAGAGAGACAGCACAAATGCACACTATTAAATGAATAGTACACTACCTAGTAGTACAATGTTAAGACTAGGCGCGGGATCCCGGACTTGGAGTGATAGTCTCTCTTGGGCCGGGGTACTCTAATTTCAGAAATTTTCGGTGCTCAATATTTTCGGTATGAGGGCAAAAGGCCAGGTTAGGTGAACAGAAATTTTCGGTACAGAGAAGCAGTTCCCTATTGGATTATGTGTGTTAGTGTTTGTTCGGTGTATTGAAATTTTAGGTATGAAACAGATGCACCGAAAGTACCGAAAATAAAAGTACACCGAAAATTTGTGAAATTACAGTATGCGTGTGCCACAAACAAACATTTGATTTCACGTTCGAACTTTCCAACTCTTACAAAGCACGATGGAAAGCAGCTCCGTTTCCAAACTCATTTCGACGCACTGTGCAATGCACCCAGGCGGATTCGACGCACTGTGCAATGCACCCAGGCGGATTCGACGCACTGTGCAAGGCACCCAGGCGGATTCGACGCACTATGCAATGCACCCAGGCGGATCTATGTGTGCTAATAACTACCTGGTGAAAGTAGGGTGAGACGTCGTCGAATTGCGAATCAAACACATAGTTGGCGTCCTTGCCATCGGTGAAAAGCGGACAGTGAGCTGTGCCCATCTGGGACAGGGTATCTGAAATATCCATGATCTGCAGAAAGAGAAATCACACACACACGCACGCACACACACACACACACACACATGCACACATTCACAAACGGAATGAGAAGTTTCCTAAACTTGCAAAGCGCAACGCTTCATTGTACCACTGCGAGATGGCCCACGACACACCCACACATGTGCTTCAGAGAAAGGACAGAGAGCGAGAAGCAAAGCCGTCACTGACTCATTAGATGCATTTTTAGCTCTTACCGCTGCTGACAGATCTCGTCCAGCTTCCACACGTGATGCCTGTCGCTCTAGACAAACCATACAGGGAGAAAAACGCACAACATGAAGCTATGAAATCCCAGTGAAAAGTAAAATTTTCAAAAGTTTGAGGGAGTTGGAAGCGCGAAAAGTCAGAAGAAAAAAATTGACTGTCACCACCTGGACCCGAACCAGGAACCTTCGCTTACTACATGTATATGGCCAGCAAATTAAGGGAGCATCTCATAAGTTCGCATTTTGTTTCTAAACGTAACGCATTTCGAAACAGGGGTAGGGGGGTAGCGCCCATTTCGGATAGAAAAATGACAGTTCGCACATTTTCTGGATGTGTGCAATACAGTGCTGTGCTTGTGCTAGACCGCTTCAGATAGCAGGGTACGGGTGTTTTCTAACCCTTGCACTACCCATGCAGGCTACTCAGAGGTGTCAAATGTCACACCAGCCTGATCAAACCGTGTACCTGCCACCTGGCCAGCTTTGACAGTACAGTCGTTGTGGAGTAACTCTGTTTATGTGTGTGTACATGTCATTGATTGAACTAAGACTGTAACCAATACTTACTTGTACTCAGTACTGCCAGTAGATGTGGTACTACTGTATGCCATTCACTTCCACACTAGCGTCCATGTCCATGTACTTGAACATTGTACATGATTGTGCATACCATGGCATGGACATGTACAGTACAGTAGATCTACACTGAAAATGTGCGATAAGACTTTCAAATAGTGGGGGGAGGTAGGGGGGTAAAGTCTATTCGAAATGCGTTACGTTTACAAAAAAAGTGCGAACTTATGAGATGCTCCCTAATGCTCTACCCAAGCAAAATAAAAAGTAAAATTCTTGATATTAAACAAGTGAATATTGCACAAGATTTGCTACATATTCTGCCGAGCTTACCACTGTCACTGGAACATTCCCGGAAATTCACCTCTACCACCCATTCTTCCCAGTTGGCCTGCGAGGCGAACCAGGTGCCTCTTGATTTTTCAAAGAATGACAGGCGAATCTGTGAAGAGGAGGAGGAAGAAGAAGAAGACGACACCAGACAGGGATAAATAGTATGAGAATGCGCTACAAGTACTTCAATGTATTACTACTCTAGTAAATGATTTGAACAGTCCACCTCTCCACACTGCACTCTTGCTGTCCACCTCTCCACACTGCACTCTTGCTGTCCACCTCTCCACACTGCACTCTTGCTGTCCACCTCTCCACACTGCACTCTTGCTGTCCACCTCTCCACACTGCACTCTTGGCCGAGTTCGTCGCTACTTCTAAATTACTACTCTAGTAGGCAAATAAAATACCAGCCAAATACCAGCCAGTAAATCCAACCTCATGACTAAAGCAGCACGAGGGAGGGGGGAGTGCTATGCGTCCCTAGCGACATGAACACTAGTCTATGCACTTGAATACGGTGCTACTTCCTTCACGAAGCACTTCGGGCAGGTCAGGTTGGCTTTCCCCCGAGCCATACAAATGAGACAACCCGAGATGTGCCCAAAGGTAGGAATGAAAGCAAGCATAACCCACTGATACTGACCTCAGCGGATCGCACATCCGGCCTTGCAGCTAGTGATGCTGCAAATGTATGAGTTCGCTTCTTCACACTGTCATGAAGCTGCGGTGACGAGCAGCGTGCCTACGCAGAGAGAAACACGCCGGCATGCACAGTCTAATACGGATCAAACACATTGACAAGTCACATTCAATAGAGTGCATGTGCATGCGTGGTGTCAGAAGCGTTAACCGGTCTATAGCTGTTCTTGAAGACCGCACGCACCGTCCAATCCACTACAGTACAGAGAACAACTTGCATGCTCCTGAACTTACGAAAGTTGACTCGACGTGATCACACCGCTGGTCTTCATAACCTACAGTACCAACAGCAAACGTTTCTCCGTCACTTTGCCGGAACACCATCTGCCAGTCAAGCAACAAACGAGGAACACAGCAGTAAATCACTTGACACTACACACCTTACTGTGTCTTGCCATGCCAGTTCTACTTGTAACGTAGAACAACACATACGACTCAGCATCCAGTAGAATGTACAGTAAAAATAAAGTCAAGGCGACCACTCTGATAAGCGACCACCTGCCCTAGGGGACCACTACAACCAGGATCAAGGGATGCTATTTCCAGTCAAATGACGCTGGATAAGGCGGCCACCTGTGCACGAAAGTCACACTTGGAAGGTCCCTTGAGCGGTCGGCTTAGGTAGGTTTCACGGTATGCATACGCGCATTGTGAAATAAAAAAGAACAAAAACCAAAAACACAAACAAGAGCATGGACTCGTGGAAGTGATCCCACACGTTAAGTACCCAAGACACACACACACACACACACACACACACACACACACACACACACACACACACACACACACACACACACACACACACACACACACACACACACACACACACACACACACATGGACTTAGCTCTATACACCACTAATTGACTTGCAAGTTAGCTAGTACAACTGGTATGTATCATGCACTCTGACTCACCTTGGGCTGTAACCGGCGAAAGAGCACAGTATGGAAGATACCTGCATGGGCACAGAAATTCACTGATATTAAAGGGGAAGTTAAGGCCAAAATTAAAATTTCACCAGTTGTAGTCTTCGGGGTGCTGAGTCGAATGGTCGTGGTCCGAGGAAGCTGAGACGCTCCCTTCCTACTTGAATCCCAATCGAACTCGCGCACTTCCACCGAAACTGGGTGACTGCGCCCTACTAGATGGGGATTTGTATGCAAAATGTCGCTAAAAGCGCCATTTCGTTCTTATAAAAGCACGGATGACCGCGATTGGCCCATATGTTGTAGTCTTTTGGACGCTGAGTCGACTGGTTTTGGTCCGAAAAGGCTGCGATGCAGCGTTCCTCCTTTATTCCCAATCGAACATGGTTGAACAAGCGGTCACGTGCTCCTGGGTGCCCAAATCACCTGGTCACCACGCCAGCAGGCGACAACTTTCACACCAAGGTTCAACTCGAGTTCAACTCGAGTGACAGGACTGCACCCAAAAAAGGTCAAACAGGCTAGTAAGTTGTACCCTGCAGGCATGGTGACCAGGTGACTGGCGTACGCAGGAGCACGTGACAGCTTCTTCAACCATGTTCGATTGGGAATAAAGCGTCTCAGCTTCCTCGGACCACGACCATTCGACTCAGCACCCCGAAGACTACAACTGGTGAAATTTTAATTTTTGCCTTAACTTCCCCTTTAAGCAACGACTACAAAATACATAATTCAAACGAGCGGGCTCACAATCCCATCATCACAGCAAAATGCACCGCGAAAATGAATAGGGATCCAGCACTGTCCAGCACAACCCTGTGCAAAAGAGTCCGAAAGACATACATTTGATGGACTGAGGGTGCCTTTCCTTGGTGTGATGCCATGATGATGGCGTCATACGTGCAATCGCCTTTAAACGGGTCATGTGAAATCACCCCAGTACGCCTTTCCTTCCCAGATTGAATTGGATGTGACACCGTCTAGCTATTGGAATATCATCCTGCTCACAATGAATTTGGTCAGTAAGTTTGTGTCCTTGCCCGGCATGGCAGCCACCACACCGGGTCACTGGCTCTGTGTGGATGTAGAACGATATTGCAGTCGTGTGCCAGCGCCATGGTGTCATTAACAGTGCACTTAGTATGGAAACTTAGTATGAAAATACACCCTCAGAACGCGAGGTCAGCTCACAGCAGAGCACCGTCATTCGGGCTTCTTGTTCAGGGCAGTGTTGGACAGACCAGAAATCTGCCCGAATCTAGTACATGTATAGGGCAAAATCACCAGTATCTGCACGATATCCAGTTCTCCTATAGTACCAGTCAGCTAACCGTGGCTGTGGCAGATACAAAGAGATGTAGTGGTCCAGAGAATGGGGTACATCAACAGCCCCCCCCCCCCCCCCCCCCCCGGTCGCTTTCAAGACGATACAATTACAGTGTAAGCTTACGTACCGAGTACACATTCTTCCACCTGTCGTTTTTCCAGAGTCTGAAGAAGACGAAAGCAGACAGAAGCATTAGCAGCAGTGCAACAATGTACATGGCAGCAGCAACAGCAGCAGCATTAGAAACTTTGAGTTTGGCACTGCAAAGGTCAAAGAAAAACTGATCCAGGTCATATTGTTTAGCCCTACATGTATATCCACCGGCTACTCACAGTTTCAGAGAGGCTGATTAGCCCTTTACTGTCCGATTAAAATGTATACAAGCCCACGCAACCACAAAATCTGAAACTAAAATGAGACGTAACTTTGGTTTGAATTTGACGATTTCCACGATCTTGGGCATCCTGGAAAGGTCTTGACGAGACGAACGCAATGAGCCCACACTCGGCGCCACAGGATGCACTGGTCCAGCGCTGCAAGCCAGGGAACGCGCAAAAGCGCTGAGCTCACGCTCGAGATCGATCTCAATCCACCATGTCACCCCTGTTGCTCGTATCGAGCTCAAATATTTTCGTAGAGACTCCCGGGAACCTACTTTTGAATTTGAATCGGTGTAGCCTTGCCAACAGGTGACGTAAACAGGGAAAATCCCAGCCGTCGACATGCGCGTCGCGCTCTGAACGCACTTTTCCTGGGACCAGAATTACGAGTACGATAACTCAGCAACCGCTGTTCGTATCGCTTCGGGAATTGTTCGAGGCGACAGCTGAGACTTTTCTCTTCGACCTACATATTTCGATCTCTCCAAAAGACCTAGATTTGAGCAAGTTACGATATTTTCCAAATGCCTACCCCATCGATCCCATTGGATCGATGCTTGTATGTACGGACAGTAAAGGGTTAAAGAACTATAATTATACAATAATAAGTATGGACACTCACAGCTCCATGCATGTTTTCATTTGGCTACATATTTCCTGGGAATCAGCTAAGTTCTATACAGGCCTGTGACAAGACCAGTGTTTTGTTAAACTCTTCCTTCTCAGTATTGTGGAGAGTTGGAGCCATGTGCACAGGCTCACAAAGTCAAAGACAAGTTGCAAGAGCTACGTGCATGTGATTGGAGATGCTGCCGGCATAATTATGTACAAGTCATTTTGTATCCAATCATACTTTAGCCAAGCAGTTTTTCTTAAAAACAGAACGAAACGATACTTACAAGGCAAGTTTTGTGCGTCCTGCAGTTCATTTTTCAACGATCCTCAGGTTTCCTCCAACTATACACACTGGTAGCAAGTAAACTAAACTGGGAAATGGCCAGGATACGTACACGGACCAAGAAAACTCCGCAAATTATTGATCTCCACAACAATAATGTTTATAGGGCAGAAACAAAGAGAAGTAATGCTACATCTACTTCCACGTCAGGCTCCAGTGCTTAGTTCGATTTGGGATAAGAAATTCAGGCGTGGAGATTGGATGCTGAGCAAGCTAAATAATCTGCTTCCCTGCTGTTCTGGAATAGGCTGAAGTTGTGGTGGACTTTGATGGACGGCTCGTATCGTTTTGATTTCGCAAGAGCAAGCTGCAAGTGAGTTGAAGTGAGTCAAGTGACACCTTCAAAAGCTTCATGAATCATGAGTACACGGTTACGTCATCATTTCGATGGCAAATGTTAGGCATGACGTCGTGCAGACTTTTTTGAGTTTTGAAACTTTTGACTTCTGCATGCATGCATGCTGTCTCCACTCTTCGTTCCAAGATTTTTCTGCTTTCCTGTTTTCCTGTACCATGTGTACTGCATGTATTGACAGCAACATAATACTCTTCTTTACCTTGACATCAGTCAATCTTGTTTCCGACTTCTATCGAAGCTGAGCACGGATCCAAGACCATTCGTATCTCATTGCCATGGCGTTGTTTGCATCTCGCTTCGGTGAGTACTAGTGTGCTACATGTAGATCACAGTCTGAATCATGTTATGACAATTTCAGGAAATGAAATGAAAATATCACAGAAAAGTATGTTGAATAAGCAGAGTACAATCATGTCTCTTCCGTTTTGAAAGACAAACAATGGACACATGGGAAAACATGTTCACAGACATGCTGTTTTTCTGACCACTGCAAAGTCACAACTCATTTTCCTCTATCGCCAGGTTGCACATTACGAGTGCATTATAATAAGGAAGTTGTTGCATACTGTTACGTAGTGTATCTGGTTTTCTGTGTTAGATATAGGGTGTACTTGAATAGCTATTGTCAGTCTGTGAGTGCAGTAAGCGAAGTGAAAACTGTAAGTGCACACTCCTGATGAAAGCACTGGGTTACGCAAGCGAATGAGTACAGCCTCTGAAACGTGGAGCTGACGGACACTAAAGCAGGAGTCATCATACACAGCACGACAACTTGGATTACACGTCAAATCCTGGTCTGTCCAACCTTGCCACCATTCCAAAGAAGGACACCCAGAATACATGTCCATGTACAAAGGCAATAATTATCTCCCATCATGTAAATGTTAGTTGTCTGATGATTGCCTTAGCATTTAGCTACGTGCATAAAACGCAGCGTTACAACGTATTTAATTGGTGGAACCATTCTTTTTGACCTTTGTCCCATGTAAATGTATACAAGTGTGTCGGTCTGAATCAGGACTATCCTGCGCAAAGCAGGGTGGCTGCACAGCCTGTATAGTGTCAATGTCGTACCTTGTGTTTGAGTTTGCTCTAGTTATACACGCACACCGCTATCGTCGAGGAGAACTTCCCCCCAAAATGAAAATGCCAGGGTCCGTACTCTGTAATGTTTAGCCTTAGGGTGATGAGTCTAGGTCCAAGGAGGCAGAAATACACCATTTGTCAGATGTTGCTGTGATGGTGGGTGAAGAGCCGCAGTCGAGTCTTCAAGCCGTTTGTGGCCCATCGAGTAGCGGAGATTCAGCGTCTCTTCACCCACCAGAGGACGTTGGCACTGTCAGACCACAGTGTGACTTTCTCGATGGGGATCTCCTGGGTGGCTGCAACTGACTGAGCGAGTTGTGCTGCCATCACAGCACCTTGCAGCTCGAGACGAGGGACAGATACGACTTGCACAGGAGCAATCTTGACACGTGATGCTACGAAACGAGATGAAATGTCACCACCGCTGTACTCCACTCTGTAGTACGCTACCGCGCCATAGGCAATCTGCGATGCGTCACAGAATACATGTAGCTCGACTCAATTGTCTTCTCGTTGCTCTTGAAGACACCTCGGGACTGTAACATTGGACAGATCCGACAACTGCTGCAACCACTTCTTGATGCGCGCATTGATGCTGTCTAGTAGTGGGTCGTCCCAATCATATCCACCAATCCAGATGTCTTGCAGTATCTGTCGACCGAGTACTATCACAGGCGTTGCCATTCCCAGCGGATCGAACACCGTTGCCAACAACTTGAGGAAGGTACGCTTTGTGAAGTCTGTGATGTCCTCTGGCTTGCGAGGCTTGAAGCTAAATTCATCAGTGACTGAAGACCACAGTACTCCTAGCGTCTTCACACTTGACAGACTACCCGATTCGAGATCTACGGTATCTCCTTAGCGAGATCTTCTGCAGGAATATGCTGCATTACTTCGGGCGAGTTAGACAGCAACTTTCGAGCTCGCATTCCAGCTGATGCCCACATCTGCGACAGCTCATGGTACAACTCAATAGCGTCATCTGGTGACTTCTCAGAGTACGTGGACATGGTGATCGTATCAGCTGCTCTTGGGTGCTTGCTGCTGTGATTGCGCGCGTGTTCCTGGGACACATACTGTGCCAAGAATGGCAAGGCATTCACATCAAACACGACACGTGTGAACTCGTATTCTTCGGGCTGCATGGCATCATCCAGGTTCCGCCACAGAAAGCGTAGACATGGCCGGTCTTCTTCTTTGACTTGAATCTGCAGGTACATCTCTGCGATGTCGCAGACCAGAGCAATGGGGTGGTGACGGAAGCGCAACAACACGTCTAGCAGTGATAATTGCAATTTTGGTCTTGTGTGTATCCTGTCGTTTAGCGACACACCATTGCAGGATGCTGAGGCGTCGAACACAATCCTTGTCTTCGTTGTGGTGCGATCTGCCTTCACAATCACGAAGTGTGGCAAGTACCACGTCCGGTCGGGCTCTGCCTCTTCTGGGAACACCTTCCGGATATACCCCTTCTGGAGGTATTTGCTGATAGTGTCTGCATAGGACTTGGCTACGTCAGGCGCTTCTCGGTGTTGCACAGGACTACAAGCCATAGCATAGTTGTCTGGCAATTCTGAAACTGCATCGTTCCACAAAATGCCAACGGTGTAGCGGCCATCACTGTACGTAATGTCTGCCTTCACTATTGCTGCTTTCTCGTCAGGTGAGAGAAGTGCTGCATTATGCACTCTTTGTGATCACATCATCGGGGACAGCAGCTGACAAACCTGCACCACTGAGATCCTCTTTGTGCTTGGCAGATTTTCCGCTGCGGATAAGGACTCTTCCTCGAAGTTTCGGCACCAGGAGCCCTCGGTAATCTCTTCAGTACCGCTGCTGATTCATGGCAGGAACTAGTTCCACCCCCTTTGTTTGAATCGCTGCTGGACAGCTCCTCTATTGCGTGGCTGCCTGTTGCAGCCATCCTCGGAAACGGCCACCCAAAATGTCGAGAAACTCACAGGTTGAACAAGAAAACAACTCTACATGTGCCTGGAGTTCTTATGCCAACAGAGTTTGTGCTTGGATCTGTTCTGCATTCGGAGCTCGCAGACTTTATCCGCGATGGAGCTCACTTCCGTAAACAAGCAGAACAGTTCAGGCCGCCGTGGAAGACCAATATGGCTTTTCAGGGCTACCAGAACAGGGATTCTGCAAGATTCCGTGACCGGTAGCGCACAGGGTTACATGGTTCCGTGACCGGTAGCGTAGTCTACGGGGTATCGTTTTGTTTGCCTTTGCCGCTTTGGGATGACAAACAAGTACGTGGGTCAGAAGTTCTGAGTACTGTAGAAGTGAAAATGCTACTTTCTCTCCCAAAACGTAGGTTTGTGCGGGTGCACTGCCGTATAGCGAAAACGTGCGAAAAATGCTTCTTTTAGTGCTAGCATTATCCGCCGATGCCTAGTCTATGGTTGCCATGGATACAACTAGGTAGCCATGGATATTGCATGGTTTTGAATATTCGGAGTATTCTTCGTTACAAGTGTATTCGGAAAAAAGAATATTCGTTCGCTTCATTGAGTATTCTTTTCAGCCCTAGTCACTGCATGCATGCATGTGTGCATGTGGGTATGCCAACTCTGTGAGTCACACACTCTAGAGGAGTCATGCAATTACCTGCATGTCTCGAGGAGTCCAGGACGGATTGTATTATTGAAAGTAGACTATACAGTTGCTTTTGTGTTGTTCTAGACCAATTATCTACCCAGGCATTTCTACTAGGAGTGTTGGAGTGTGGCTAAGTACTTTCGCCTTCTCTGCTTGTTTCCCCCCGTGTGCTCTGAAGCAGGTGGCTCGACAGTGCGTGGCCTGGCAGCGCGATGCTTCAGCTGCACAAGTGGTACATTCAGCAGCGCCAGTGAGCCCGCTCGCCAGCAGTTTGAGGAAATACTCGGTGAGTGTTCAGTTGTGTCCCCTGGCATGAGCAGTAGAGGGTTGGAGGAAAGTTTTTTTGGAAACTGCTGCTTATGTCTCGTAAAGACGTGCGTCCTTGATCAGATTGGCAGCGGCGGCTTTATTCGATTCATTGTCGCACTTCTAACTACTTGCATGCCATTCTTGATGGGAGTGGAGGAGTCGTTGTCTGTTGAAAAGACTGTGTTGTTGGTGCTTAGAGTAAAGCATTTAAAGATCAGCGGCAATATTTAGACTGGAGGTTGTCACACTCATACTGCAGTCATTCTTTAGTTAGTAAATGCTAATTCAAGGATGATCAATTGGTGATGGCCTGATCAATGCTACTTTGTACTTCGAACGAAGTAGTCTGACGCAACTGTCCAACTCTTTGCTAGAATGATGTACTGCACGCAGCTACATACTGTAAGACATGTTATTATAACGAGTCGCAAATTTAACGATTGTCCAAAATCCATAGGTTAACGGGAACATACGATAACAATTCTGCAGTCTTCACTCTTCAGGCATACCTGCTCATATCACGTATGTGGCCTTACAGCCTCAACAGAACTTATTATAACGAGGAAATGTAACTCGTTAAAACGTTAGATTTGGTTCCTCGTTATATTTACATGTTTTACAGTATTGTCTTTGTCGACGTGTGTTGCAATGTATACTTTAATTATTGCATGTACTTCACCCAATGTACCGGCAAGACACCCTTCTCGCCAAACAATGCGGGTGTTTAGCAAGACGAACTTCGTGTTCGCACTACAATGAACATTGAACTCAGTGATGGAATTCACATTATGATGAGGCTTAGCAAACATAATTCGCACTTGCATGACGTTGACAGGTCGCACATACGTACAGGTAGTACAACATAGTAAATTATGACTGTCCCAATCCCAACGCGAATCCGCGATTCATGTTTCAACTGCTTTTCCGAACGAATCATGCGAAAGTTCGCAATCCAGTTCGCGAACTGAAAAATGTACACAAACTCGAACGCGACATTCGCGATGCTAAACCTCCATTATGATTCTGTAATTCCTATCAAAAGTAAAATCGTTCTCCAAGTGTTATGAATACAGCGTGTGGCTATTTTCAGTTATGGTCAGAATGTGCAATGTAGATTCTTGGTTGGAGGAAAGCAAATCAGCACACGAAGCACAGAAGCCATATAGTTTCGACTAGGCCTTTCGTACTATTACTCTTCGAGTCGAATACAATGGTGATTAACAAGGTAGCAAGCAAGTCCTTATAACCGGCACTTTGGCGGTCAGAGCAATGACATAATAGCACTTTAAAAGATAGCGCTAGTGGCGCCAACTACATATTTGGCGGTCAGAGCATTGACCAAATAGCACTTTGAAAGGCAATGTGCAGTGTGTTTGCACTTGGTGGTCAAGCTGATTAACCGAGAGTTTCTACACACCATGCATGCCGGGAACATCGTGACACCAATGATTGCTATCTACAATGTATTTTAGTCGCTGGTTAGCGCTGGTTTCTACAAAGCGCCAAACGTTCGTCTTTTGCTGCGCGCAATTGTACGCTGTCAAGAGTTGTACTGGTTCACGGCGAGAAACTTTCGTGATTTAATCTCTTCAGTTGGATCATATATTGTCCACACCCAATGTTGAGAAGAGTTGGAGGTGATTAAAATTCTCCCATGGGTGATGGTTGCTAAAATAGCGAAAATCTATCAAAACGTTCTCACTTTGCAGTAGCTGTTTGGGTGTTGCTGTTAGGTTTCCCGCCTGAGATAACTGTTAACCCTTTAAGAGCCGCCCCATACTTGAATGCGTCGTAAACGACGCATTCAAATGCAAAACTTCAAAAGATCGTAACTCAGTCCAATCTCGCTCAAATCCAGTAATCGAAATATCCAGGGCGAAGAGAAAACTCTCACCTGTCGGGAGAAACAATTCGAGAAGCGCTGCGAGCTACGGTTCCTGAGATAAATCACTCGTAAGTTGAGCCGCGATCGCGGCAATTTCAAAAGCGCGCAGTGCGACTTTGGTATTGAGAATTTTGAGACTTTTCGCCACGCTGGTTTACTCGAATTTGCACGGGTTTCACTGTTGATATTGTCAAGAGTACACGGCGAAAAAATTGGAACTCCACGATCGAGCAAAATGAAATATCTGGAGCGGGACGCAATTGGACGCATTTGGGGCATTTTTCGTACTGTCGCTGCGATCTAGCGCTGGATAGACGGTGTGCTGGCGATCATGATCGACCTCATTCTCTTCCACTCGCGGAAACCTTTCCAAGAAGCCCTAGATTGTGAGGATTGAGTGAGTAGAACTGAAGCTATGATCCAAGGAACACGAAAAAATGCAGAATTTTGAAATTTTCCTGTGGCTCTTAAAGGGTTAACACTACATGCACATGCACATGACTGTATTCTGTAGTGTTGACACGTTTAAACGCGCAACACCATATAATTATGCCTTCTCCGCTTTAGTAATTATACCAAGTTATAATGTCTATTATCGGCACGGCGCGTGACATTTATCCCAGGCTACCTCTGTCCTTGGCGGATATGGTGTGGACCAACATGTTCCTACGTTCACTTCTTGTCCCGTCAGTGCACTGAATGTGTAGTCCCTGGTAGCAGGTCTTTGCCATTCTGTGAGAGTGTCCAGTCCAGGGCAGTCCAGGGCAGGCTAGGTATTGTGTTTGTCAGTGCTGCGACCTCAGGACCAGGGCATCTGTGTAGCCTGTTCAGTGTTGCAAACAGTTCATGGACCTCACTTACCTCAGTTTAATACCTCACTCAGTTACTAAGTTGTATTGTTCCAACTCCTTACTAAGGTCCTGTTCTGTGGAACAGTCGCTGTGATAGCATGCAGGAGGGTGAAGTCATATGCTTTGGTGAGCCACACAGTTTGTGTTACCCCTTGTGGCTCTCTGTCGTGTTGTCCCAACTTGCTACACATGTACGAGCAGCCAGGTTGGGGTGTAACGACTTTGGTAGCGCTAAGAAATCATCAACACCAACGGAAATATGATGCCGCATCCTAGTTTCAGCATGCCAGGATTGACTACTGTAAAAGCCATTATTCTAACGAGGCGCATATATAACGATTTCCCAAAATCGACTGGTTTACGTGTACCAAAGGTAACGATTCCCACTTATTCTCAACGCTCAATAGGACAGTTTATGTATCGATTTCTGTATAACAATTTTTATTCCCGTAGCTATGCAGAAGACGTTACTTCAGTAACGTCTGGCGCTAGCCAGGGTCCACACAGCTTTAATTTGGTATTTGTTTGTTTGTGTGTTTGTTTGTTTGTTTGTGTCACGCCTGGCGCTGTCCCGTATCTGTCCCGTATCTGTGACTACAAAGGCTCTACAGGATTGTACATAACAGCTGTCCACAATATTTGCGGGCTCCTGTATCTGTCCCGTACCGTACCAATATTCGTCGTATTATGCTTACGACTCCCTGATGTAGAGTGGGATTTGGAAAGAAATAGGGAGACGAGGAGGAAATTAAATTAGAAAAGACGCCGATTAGGTGATAGGATGCGTCAGCATAAACATACCTTGGAAGAGAGATCCCGTCGTCTCCAAAATAAGCGTGACCGAGCGATTCAGTGCCGGTCACAGGAAACGTCGGAAGAGAGATCCCGTCGACTCCAGAACGCCCGTGATCGGTAGAGTCCGGCGGTACCAGGCAACGTCAGGACAGACATCCCGTTGAGTCCAGAACGCCCGTGATTGGCAGAGTCTAAGCCGGTCCCAGGAAACGTCAGGACAGACATCCCGTCTAGTCCAGAACGCCGTGATTGGCAGAGTCAGCGCCGGTCCCAGTAAACGTCAGGACAGACATCCCGTCGACGCGCAGAAAAACTAAATCTGCAGCCTCTTTTGCCGTCGAACAGGATACGTATTTATATAGGAGACTGTAAAGTTATGTAATGTCCAAATTTCGACGTGAGCAGCAGGTCACTCGCGTTGATTTTTTCGACGTGCGAGCCAAATAACGCGAGCTGAACTTTCGCGTCGCAGACATTCCGTCGACGCGCAGAAAAACTAAATCTGCAGCCTCTTTTGCCGTCGGACAGGATACGTATTTTAGGAGACTGTAAAGTTATGTAATGTGCTCCACAGGCAACCATGCATTCGGCGTCGTCATTGGCTCAACAGGTCAATGTAGATGTATTACTACAAAAAGGCCAGAAAATCCGATTCCTGTATTAAAATCAACTAATGTTCGCTGGCGATTTAATTTCGCTGATTTCGCCGCTTGGTACCAACCGGACAAAGTAAATCGCAGGCCAACGTTTGTCATATAGGCAAATGATGCATGATTGAGCAATGGATGCATGTGAGAGCAAAAATACCGATCGATTTCAAATTTGACGTGAAACTGCGCATCACGTCGGAAATAACGTGCATCTTAGCCTCTCTAATCGAGAGGTTTCTATTTCTCATCGGCCAAAATTTGTTGATTTACAATAATATTTATAAGGAGATAAAAATTAAAGAAGGAGCAAAACAAAAGTAGATGATTATTAGAGAAACAACAATCCGCAATAAATTCTGCAAATATTTTTGCCTAACTCATAATATTCAAACCGATTGAAACGTTTTTGCAATACAGTGATGTAAGGCACTGGGTCCAGATGGCCTTCTGCCTGGTTTCCTCAAGGCCATGGCGTCCTCCTTGGCGCCTTCTTTGGCACAAATCTTCAGCGCGTCTCTTAGCAGTGGAGTGTTTCCTTCTGCCTTTAAGCGAGCCAACATCACCCCGATCCCAAAATCCGCTCAGACTGATGTCTACAACGCAACGAGCTACCGCCCAGTTTCGCTGACGTCGATCCTGTCCAAAGTGTTGGAATCCGTGGTAATGTCGCAACTATTCTGTCACCTGGACTCGACTGCATTCCTACATGATCACCAATTTGGGTTCCGCCCAAATCGCTCCGTCCATCAACTGCTCTCTTTGGCAATTAATGACTGGTGTCTTGCTCGGGACCAGAGCCTGACCTCTGCTGTCGCGTTTGTTGACCTTAGTAAAGCGTTCGATCGTGTGCAGCATCAGCAGCTACTCTTGGCTTTGCACGAGATTGGTATCAGCGGATCAGCACTCTCATGGTTTAAATCCTACCTTTCTGGCAGAGCCCAGCGGGTCCTCAGGTGCGGTGAGGTCTCTCCATTTCTACCTGTCACTCGTGGGGTCCCGCAAGGCAGTGTCTTGGGCCCAACTCTGTTTAACATCTATGTTCGCCGCCTTCCTGCAACTGCTGACACATCCGGGACGAAATTGCTCGCTTTTGCGGACGACAAAACGGTGTACGCATCCTGTCCGACGGCAAAGGAGGCTGCAGATTTAGTTTCCCACACGTTATCAGCACTCGCTACTGATCTTCAGCAACTTGGCCTGACTATCAATGAGAATAAGACTGTTGTAATGTTCATCGCTCCCAAGCGCTCGCCGGTCTGTCCCACGCCCACTATCTGTATCGATGGTAAAGTGCTGACAGAAGTGTCCAGTGCTCGCTGTCTGGGGGTTGTAATTGACAACAAGCTCTCGTTCACACCTCATTGTGATACGCTTGTTGCCAAGGTGTCACGCAAAATTGGTGCTCTACGGCGTTCTTTTCGTCAACTGTCCCCGTGCGCTTGTCGCCTTTATGTGCTATGCGTAATTCAATCTGATCTAGAATTTGCATTTCAATCGTTCTTACCCTGCTTATCTGCAAAAGACCGTGGGCGCCTATTTGCTGTTCACCGTCGTGCGATCCGAGCTGCCTGTGGTGCCCATTACTGTGCTGACATGGACCCCCTTTACCACTCTCTTAAGCTATGTCCTCTGGACCACCGTTTCTTACAGTTGTTCATTAAATTTATCTTTCAGTGTAAAGTAGCTCACCCGGTTGCCAGTTTAGATTCTCTATTTTGTAGGCACAGTACACCTGCTTACACCACTCGCGGCTCTTCTGCAAATAATCTTTCGTTATGCCGATATAAGACTGCATGTGGGTATCGCTCATTGTCCAGTAGGATTGCTTTACTTTGGAATGCTCTGCCCTTCGAAATGAAGTCTTGCAATACGTCTTCTGCATTTAACGCCCATCTTGCCTGCCTTCTTAATGACGGGCCACAATGTACCCGGTTAAAACAGCTCCTTTTTGAAAATGTTTTCGATGAGTGATGTGTCGCTTTGTTTTGCTCTAATTGGTGCTTTTCTCCAATGTCATGCAGTCGTATTTATTCAGCTTTTATTTCTTGTGTACTTGCATACTGGTATTAGTTTAGTCCCACAATCTGCGATAAAATGATCCGCGGTAGCACCTACTCCACTTTTATGTTTATGTATCTATGTCATTCGGATCTTCCCAAGTTGTACAATGTACTGTTGAGATACCGAATTCAAATAAATCAATACCATACCATACCATACCATGTGGCCAATGAACGGAAAAAGACAATTCCATCAGTTCTTATAACATGTACGATGAGCTAGGCAAAAAAGCATAAAAGCATAGCGTAGGGCCCTGAGCTTCCAAGCTCTCTCGTTTTAACGACAGATTTCTCCTCGTTAACTCGTTAGAGTTAGCACTTCGTTATAAATATGGCTTTTACAGTATTGATCTAGCGGAAATAAGGTTTACTGACCTGATGGAGTGCTGTAAATTAAGAATTGATTATGGTCTATCCTGAGCAGCACATCAACTACAATGAATGTGGACCATGATCGAATCAGCGGGCCTTTGTGTACATTCACTATCCAGGCTTCTCTGTGTACCGACTGCATGTAATGCTCTGGCGTGTGCGTATATCAACACTGCTGAGTCATGCCTGTATTATGCTTGTCATGGGAGACTGGGTAATCTGATTTGACAATGTTTTGTCTCTCTGCCAGGGAGCTTCTGGCTATTTTTTTGAATTTTGATAAATTTTGTTGTGTGCTTCCCTTGTGTCTTCTTTCCATGTAGGTAAGAACCTGGAAGACATTGAGGCGGCCGGCACTTGGAAGACTGAGCGTGTCATCACGTCCCGACAGGCAAACAGCGTGCACGTGTCTGGTGTTAGCAAGCCTGTGCTGAACTTCTGCGCTAACAACTACCTGGGCCTCTCGGTGAGTGCTCAAATTGACTTGTAGAACTCCGACTTGAGCCACGTTCCCACATTGCTCGGGTCTTGTGTACACTAGTACCTGCATGAACGTACAGTCCAACTCTTTGTGAGATGACTAGAGCAAAACAGTTGTATAGGCTCTACAAGTATCATTGAGTACCGTTGATCCATACCTCCACTGTCCCCACACTGCAGCCCTTCCTCAGTCCACACTGCAGCCCTTCCTCAGTCCACACTGTAGCCCTTCCTCAGTCCACACTGTAGCCCTTCCTCAGTCCACACTGCAGCCCTTCATCAGTCCACACTGCAGCCCTTCCTCAGTCCACACTGTAGCCCTTCCTCAGTCCACACTGCAGCCCTTCCTCAGTCCACACTGTAGCCCTTCCTCAGTCCACACTGTAGCCCTTCCTCAGTCCACACTGCAGCCCTTCATCAGTCCACACTGCAGCCCTTCCTCAGTCCACACTGTAGCCCTTCCTCAGTCCACACTGCAGCCCTTCCTCAGTCCACACTGCAGCCCTTCCTCAGTCCACACTGCAGACCTTCCTCAGTCCACACTGTAGCCCTTCCTCAGTCCACACTGTAGCCATTCCTCAGTCCACACTGTAGCCCTTCCTCAGTCCACACTGTAGCCCTTCCTCAGTCCACACTGTAGCCCTTCCTCAGTCCACACTGTAGCCCTTCATCAGTCCACACTGTAGCCCTTCCTCAGTCCACACTGTAGCCCTTCCTCAGTCCACACTGTAGCCCTTCCTCAGTCCACACTGCAGACCTTTCTCAGTCCACACTGCAGCCCTTCCTCAGTTGCTTTTACAATACAGTACTGTCGGGCGCCGAAGAGCGGACAACAACGGAGTATTGACCTGCCTGTCAGGGAGCCTGTCGGCTTATGCATGCAGTTTGTACCATGGAGTCATATTCATACTAGTTTAGCATGGGTATGACTCCATAGCTCACATGAGGGATTGAGAGACCGCAGACCGCCGTTGGCGGTGCTAAAAAGACGAAAGCTATGATGGTGGCATCTTTCTTCTTCTTGCTCGACTGCTGGTTTAGTGTCTGCGGTGGAACAAATAGTTATGTCCAAGGCCAAGTGTTCCATTCGATTCTGTAGTAGTATTCCAGTCACTCCATACTTGTAGTTACTAGTACTAAATCCCATATGCTGATGTTGAGAACCGTGTGCTTGTATGTGCTTGTGTGTGTGTGTGTGTGTGTGCGTGCTTGTGTGTGTGTGTGTACGTATGTGTACGTGTATGTCCCCTTGTTACACTGTGTTTCTGTGTCTGTGTCACGCAGTCTCACCAGGATGTGATTGGAGCTGCTCAGCGTGCACTTGACACACACGGTGCCGGCCTCAGCTCTGTTCGCTTCATTTGCGGCACACAGGCAAGTCAAGTCAGCGAATTTACAAGTTTTCTAATTTCAGAAATTTTAGGTGCTGAAAATTGCAGTATGAGAGCAAAAGGCCAGGTTAGGTGAACAGAAAATTTAGGTACAGAGAAGCAGTTCCCTATTGGATTATGTGTGCTAGTGCTTGTTCGGTTATTGCAATTTTAGGTATGAAACAGATGCACCGAAAGTACCGAAAATAAAAGTGCACCGAAAATTTGTGAAATTACAGTACACCGTAGTGTAGTCCGAGTAGTGAAGTTTTGGTGACCAGTGAGTTATAACGTGATGACCTTGTGAAGGTTCTCTAATTCTAGTAAAATAGGCAGGGGTCTAAAATTCCCAAGCTGCGTATAGTTCTGTATGTGCACTACTGGACAGATACAGTACTACTCACATGGCAAAAGAAGGCCTTGGTCGTTTCATCATTGCTGCGGGTAATTGGTGGTTTTTAGTAAAAGACGGAGTTTAGTAGTTAAGTAGGTAAGTTTAGTAGTTTGACTCGGGAGAATGAAGTTGAAGACTCACTCCGCTGCAGCTGTACTTATGTACAATCAACTTCGCTAATAACGACTGCGGATATAACGACAATTCGCGAATAACGACAGAATTTCCATGCCCAGAGCAAAGTCCCATCCAACTGTAATACATATAATGGGACTTCGGGTATAACGACACTTCGCGAATAAGGACACTTTTCTGATGCCCCGCCGAGTGTCGTTATACGCGAAGTTGACTGTATGTTTTTTCCCCAGAACCAGACTGTTCCGATAATGGTTGATTAATATGGTGGTAAAGACACGCCTGGCAATATGGCGGTAAACACATGCCTGCCCACACGCGCTCTCTAGGCTGCAAAGTTATTCTGGCACAGCGCTCTCCTTCTCACCACGACCACCATCAGTTCGTGCCTGGTTAGCGGTATCGAACATAGGGGACGAGACGTACGTCGCAATCGAGCTATGTCATTGCTGTGTCATCTACTACGCACCATGCGCTACCTGATGTACCAGCCTGCTATGTTGGATATCACTAACCATGCATCGGCTAGGCGCCAGGCGCAAACTGATGGTAGTGGTGGTGGTGAGAAGGAGAGCTCTGTGCCAGAACTTTGCACCCTAGAGAGCGTGTGTGGGCAGGCGTGTATTTACCGCCATATTGCCAGGTGTGTCTTTACCACCATAATGACCATACTAATAAACCGTAAGTTTAGTAGTGTTTTCAAAATCCGTGTGGACACTTCATGCAGTGGTGATGCATCTCTTGGCCTATAGCAAGAGTCCTCAACCTCGAAGAGTTTGATGGCGCACCATGTTGCCCACATTGGGTCAGCACAGAGTTGAAAAACACTCGCTCAGTGAAACGCTGAATGTACATGTCTGTGTACTTGTAACCACATCTGTGTGCTGCAGGACATTCACATGGATTTGGAGCGGAAGATTGCCGAGTTCCACTCTCGTGAAGCTGCTATTCTCTACGCCAGTTGCTTCGATGCCAATGCCGGACTGTTTGAAGTGATGCTGACACCGGAAGATGCTGTGCTCTCAGATGAGCTGAACCATGCATCCATTATTGATGGTATTCGCCTCTGCAAAGCACAGAAGCAGCGCTACAACCATATGGACATGGAAGGTGGGAGTCTCTCCTTCTCTCTCTCTCTCTCTCTCTCTCTCTCTCTCTCTCTCTCTCTCTCTCTCTCTCTCTCTCTCTCTCTCTCTCTCTCTCTCTCTCTCTCTCTCTCTCTCTCTCTCTCTCTCTCTCTCTCTCTCTCTCTCTCTCTCTCTCTCTCTCTCTCTCTCTCTCTCTCTCTCTCTTGGTCTTTTGAACGAATTATGGTGTGTACCTGTCTGTGTAAACTGCGCACATTTGCTTTTTGTAGACTTGGAGAACAAGCTAGCAGCTGTCAAGTCCAGCTCCCGGATGAGACTGATTGTCACTGATGGTGTGTTCAGCATGGACGGTGATGTTGCACCACTGGTGTAAGTGGGATTCTTGCTAGTTCACAATGCCATTGCGCACAATTGTAACAGTTTTAATTGAATGTTGGGTCCGAACAAGAGAGGTTTCTTGCTCACTCACTAACACAACTGACAACGGGAACAGGTAGGTTGGTGGAACGACATTTATTAGAGACGGGATGACTAAGACCAGGACGACTTGAAAAGTAAGAGACCTTGTTGACCGTGCGTCAACCAGTTATGTGCAAAAGGTGATAGCATACATGTGGCAATGGCGCCATTGAAGGTGCTAGTAGACAGGCGTAAGATGCATGAGGTGTGAGGGAGTTGAAAGTTATGGTGAACATGGGAAAACTGTTACAACAATAGTCACACAACATTCTATGGCAAAGCAAGATACTGTAGTTAACTTCCCGTAGGTAGTAAACGGTCAAGTAGTTGCTGGATCCAGTCAGTGAAAAGGACACTACATGTAGTCATCCATGCCTTTTGGTTCACTACATACTGTGTAGGGAAGTTCGCTACACCGCGGAGACACCTCGCATTCTTACTCTTGCCGATCATGAGCAATGGCAAACGTTCTCCAGCCAAGGAGCATGTAATGAGGGCAGGCACTCTTTGCTGGGGGGTTTCCCTTCGCACTTGTCGCCAGCTTCTACAAGTGATTTTATGGGTACCACCCAACAAAGTTGATGCAATCAAACACAAGAAAGAATGCGTAATATAAGGGACCTTTCGCATTTGCTACGAAACGAATGCGAAAGGAGAGTTTGATTCAGCTCGTAATCGTTTCGTTGAAAACAGATTTCAGGTTTCGCAAGTCGTCATGCAAATGTGCATGGCAACTACGAATACGGCCGCGGACGCCGGTAGCTTGGCGTACGGGTTTTTACATGCACACGTGCATGGATCCTGGAATCAAGGGAAAAATGTGTACCTTGCAAAACATGCGTACCTATCCAAATAAATGTGTACCTGACGGATTCGGAGCGTGCCACGAATGAAGAGGCTTCCATTCGTGAAAACGAGTTCTCCGCAGGGACTCTGACGAATCCTCGAACCCAGGTGACGAATCAGCATTCGTTTCGTATCCGTACGCGGGGTGCGAAAGGTCCCTAATATCAGTGGAGGAAAGCAACTTACTGGTAAAACAGCGCAGTTTCGTCTGCGATGAATATGTCCTGCGGCTAGTAGCGCGACACGTCCTGGAGTATCGTCCTCTGCCACAAGTCAGCGTGGCTCGTGTTGACGGATTTCTCCTCTTCACTCACTATTTTCAAGATGATCCTGTGACGACTCTTGGAGCGATTCAGCCAGCCAACATTCGCTTTGAAGCCATCGACCTTTAGCTTCTCCACGCGAAGTCCTGCGCTTTCTCCATTAGCAGGGGCCCGCTCAGGAGGATATCCTGGCTGTGCGGCTTGGCGGAACCATGACCACAGCCCGGCGCCAATGACGGCGAAAGTGGATGTACGCTTTCGCTGAATAGGAATGAGTGTCAGTCTGCCAGCTTGCCAGGCAGGCACAGTGGGTTGGTCAAAGACCATGATTGAGATACGAGAGGTACCTGGTTCAAGTCCTGCCTGGGAGCGGTTTTTCCAGCCGTGCTGCTACCCACAGTCAACTGGGAACTTGTGGCCAGGCACAAGGGGTACATGGATGCAGCTAATGGGGTCGCTTTCGGCACTTGTGCCAGTGGTTGTGAGACTTACCCACTCACCCCCACCGTTAGGCGCTGCATCTGCCGCTAGGGTTTATCGGGTGTTAGCGGCCGTCGTGAGTTCCCTTCGGGAACGGATACGATAATTTACTTTCTTTTTTTTCTTTTTTTTACTGCCAGCTTGCCCAGGAAAATCCAATAGCCCGGCATTCCGTTCCAAATTCTGTCACAAAATCATTGTAGGTTCTACCTGCGAATATACACGGCACTCGTCCGTTCATGCTCGGCCCGCTCTCCAAGTTTGCGTTTGGCTAATGAGGGCAGATCCGCCGTGCTGGGAACCAATCTGCGTTCAGCCTGAGAGTCCTGATGGTGTGGTACACATGGTACATGTATACATGTTAGATGACGCATAGTGATACTCTGGTGGCCGCCACATGTGATTGTGTACAATAGATGATATGCCAAATAATGCGCAACTAGACTTGAGAGGGCATCGCACACAAGTTGCATACAAATTGTACTACAATGTGTACACGATAGACCCTGAGCTAGCTCTGCAGGAATGCAAGTCACAGGTAACCGTACAACTTTGAACTTTGTATGCAACTACTCTGCAATGCCCTCTCAAGTCTAGTTGCACGTTATTTGGCATATCATCAATTCCTAGCATGTGGTATATAATACACACATGGCAGTACAGTTAGCACACAACCTCTCCCTGGTCTTGGAGGTTGTATACTAACATTGCTTGACTTGACTTGTTTGCCTGTACGTTGTATCTCTGTATGTGCGTGTGTTTTGCAGGAAAATCATGGAGCTGGCTAAGAAGTATGAGGCACTCGTGTTCATCGATGAGTGCCATGCTACTGGGTTTCTGGGCAAGACAGGCCGGTAAGTCAGTGTGGGTGGGTGTCACCGTATGTGTGTGTGTGTGTGTGTGTGTGTGTGTGTGTGTGTGTGTGTGTGTGTGCTTTTGGAAGTGACTTATTTGAGCTAGCTTCGGCTCCACGATGCCGTGTGTCGTTGCTATAGCTTTCTTGGCTAAAGTTGTTGATATGTCCATTGGCTCTGAGTTCCCAGTTCTCAGTTTCTGAGGCTTGTTGGTAAAGTAACTCCGATTTCATTTCGAAGTACTTGAAGTAGTAGTGTCTGCTTCCAAGTCTATACTGGTTACCCCAGTAAGCAAAGGGTGCGCATAGGTAACTGTCCTGACTGTTTCATTCCAATTCACATGGTGCGGTGTAGACCAAGTGTGCCTAGGGGGTTGACTCACATGGCTTGGCGAATTGTGCGGATTGGACAGTTACCTCGTGCAAGTCTTGATCTGTTTCATTCAGACCTTGTCTGCTATCGTTGCTATGGTTGCTATGGTTGCTATAAGCAAGAGTACATGAAAACCAGAGTATGCAGCTTGGGACCTTTTCTGCTATGGGTGTCTGTCACGGCGGAATTCCGTGATTACATCATATTTGGCGCAGATCTGAGGCGGGAAATGGCGTAGTGCGTACAACTGAGCTGCAGTTGTGCAGAAAGAGACCCGCTTGAATCCTGCTTGTACGCACTACATTACTAAAATGATGTAATCACGGAATTCCGCCGTGACAGCAACCCATCCGAGCTGCACACTCTGGTTTTCATGTACTCTTGCTATCAGAGAAATCAGTAGGGTACATCCAGTGCACTAGCAGATTTGTGTGTACTTTGGTCAGCTGTTTAGCTGTATCTGAAACACATGTCAGGATTTCGTGTGATCATTTTACCGAAGTGACTGTAACGGCCTCAATCCTAACTTGTTACTACATTCCTAATAGCACCAGAGCAGCTCTTGTATGTTGGCATATGGTATAGACATCATGAGGGCTGCCTAGAGATGAGCATAGATGAGAAATGCATACAGCAGTGATGGGTTTGGTATGTGTGCTGGTCGTGTGCCCGTGTCAAGAATACGTGTCATGCACAGCCAATACGAGCTGAACCATCATGGTTTCACCTACTTGTAGGTTGTACACTCATACCTCGTTTATCCGGGCAGTCCGGGACCTTGCACTGCCCGTAACTTTGAAATGTCCGTAACTCCGAATCATATACATCTTGATGGGGAAAGTGCACAAGTGTGCACAGAACATGGCGTGTGACGTCACTTTTTCCACACAAAGTGACAAAGGAGTAGTAATATTTCCACTGAAACTTACCCCCAGGGTGCCCGGTAGACCGAAGTGCCCGTAACTTCGGGGCCCGGATAACCGAGCTATGAGTGTATCTAAAAAATAAAAATAAGCGAGATTCCTGGCCAGTCAACTAATCAATATTCATGTATGTAACTCTGACTAAGGCTGCGCGTAATAATAAGATGTGTTGACAGTCACGTGCGCAATGCATTGTTCAAGTGATCCATGCTTCTGCCTCTGAACAAGGCAACATCAACAAGAGAAGGAAATGGCTAGTGGCAGGGAATGTGTGGCTTTGCATTTATATATAATGCATGTATTGGCAAGGGCAAAGGGATCGCTGGAATTATGAAGATAGTGAAGTTGGAATCTTCAGCAGATGGTTCACACAGCACATACAGTGCATGTACCAAGAAAGGTTATCTGGTTGTCGTCGCATCCAGTGGGAGCCAATTGTTGTCAACCGCTGATTTACAGATGGCACAGTGTGCTGTCGGTGCTGTTGCAACTGCGTACCGGCTGGCTGAGTGTAATCTGAATGGGCGCAGTGTACTCGCCACTTCCACTGCCGCTGCAGCTGTAGGTGCTGCTGTAGCCCATGCCCCGGTGTCGGCCACGCGCTGTTTCCGAGCCTCTGTTCGGTGTGCTGTTGAACTGTGGCTGCATGTAGAGCTGCATGCTAGGCTTGCGCTGTCGTAGCTGCTTCATGATCTCCTGACACTGCTGACTTGCTATTTGATTGTAGCAGATGTCTAGCCAGTTGAGTTTCTGATGGTGTAGACTAGCCAGGACCAGGGCCATACCTGCACCTGAGCCTATGCTGTTCTCGCGCACATCGAGAGCAGTGAGCGTATCGTTCAATGCCATTGCCTTTGTCAGTGCGTTAGCGCCGCTCTCGCTGAATGCGGTGTTGTTGATGTAGAGCCTGGCGAGCGTGGTGTTTCGCCGCAGTACAGCTGCCAGTGCGTGCACGCCCTCGTTGCCAATGTTGTTTCTGTCCAGCTTGAGATCCGTCACACTGCTGTTGCTCATCAGAGCTCTGGACAGTGACTCGGTGCCGTCGGCCGTGACGAGATTGCAGCTGATGCGCAGCTTTGCTAGCCGTGTTTGCGGCACCATCAGCAGGTTAGCCAGCGCATGGCAGGCACCGTCTCCCAGGCCGGTTTCACGCAGGCCCAGATCATTGAGAGGACGCGGTGCACTCGGCTGCTGTACTGACTGCATGCAGAACGCCTCCAGTATCTGTGCCAGGCCAGCATCACCAATGTTTGGATTGTTGGAGAGATCCAGGCGCTCCAGACTGGTATTGCGTGCCAATGCGTTGGCCAAGTCGGCACAGCAATCCTTGCTCAATGCATTCTTGCTGCCGTAGATCACCTTGACTACATTATTCTTCAGCACGGTGCACGCTATCCTGGCAAACCCGTTATCACCAAGGTTGTTGCCGGAGATCCACAGCTCCGTGATGGTCGTGGCGGCAGCGATCTTGCAGTTGAGGCGCACCGTTGCCTGCTGTGCCAGGTTGCAATGGGACAGGTAGAGCTTCTTGGTGTGCGTCGATATCTGCATGGCGAAGCAGAGCGCACCCAGATCATACTGGCTAAGGCGAATGTGTGACAACTTGATGTCGCTCGGCATGAGCAGATTCTCCGGCACTGGCTGTGGTGGCTCCCTCCGGCAGAACTCCGACAGGCAACCGATGGCGTTGAGGACAGTATCTGGTTTTGGCCGTGACTCTCTCATGACCCCGTTGATGAGTGCGCCAAGACAGGATGAGTACTTGGCTGGTAACGACCCGGCTATGAACTGCCACAGTAGGCTGTTCTTGCTGCAGTCGATTCTGCCGTAGATCTCCTTAAGAAGGCAGTTGTCTGGTGCTCCACACTCGTGTCTGTCTTGCGTTTCTTCTTCCACACGTGGTGATGTGCCGCTCTGCCTGCTGAACCAGTTAGAGATGAGCCGTGTGATCTTCTTCTCACGGTCATGTTGTTGTTGCTGCTGTTGTCGCTGTTGCTGCTGTGTGTGTCTGAGCAAGCGCTGCACCAGGGCGTATGCCGACAGGTACTCCTGAACAGTCTGATGTGAGAAGCTAAACCTCCTTGCCGAAAGTAGCCGCCCGCTGTGCACCGAATCCAGCACACTAGCTAGCAGGCCCAGGTGGTGGACGTCTGGCTCGCTTGCTTCGTCGCATCCGTTCTCTCTGAGTATGTGATTGTCGAACTCCACGTGACCGGCCTGTAGAGTGACCAGTGCCAGCTGGGCAATCTTCTCCAGCAGGCGTGCACTCGTTGCTCCGATATGGCCGAGTGTTGTGCTGTTGAGGTCGCCGATAGGTAGCTTGAGACGGCCCTGTTCCACCTCTCCCTGCATTGACGTCAGTACAACCTGCTCGTACAACTCTGTGCGTGTGCTGGGCAGCCGGCGGCCATGACGGAATATCTCGCACACCACCAGTGCTAGCAGGGGACTGCGTGTTAGCGCGGCGATGTGTGGCTGATCACGGCGAAGACCGATCAGCCGGTCTGCCAGCGGGCCAGACCCATCACTCTCCATTGTGGCCAGGTGACAGCTGATGAACTCCTCGGCTTGTTGATCGCTGAAGCCCAGAATGTCCAGCTGTATGGTGTACTTGGCAAAGAGCGCCTCGGACTGCGCACACGGCCGTGATGTCACCAGTAGGCAAGCTTCCGGCAGAGCACGGCCATCCATCAGCTGCCGCACAAACTGGCCTGCGCCGGTGGTGGTGGTGGCGGTGGTGGTGGCTGTCTGCGGGCTCATCTCATCCAGGCCGTCCAGAATGAAGAGGCAGCCGCGTCCGCGCATGCGCTGCAGCGCTGGTACGGCGCTGCTCACCATGTCGTCCTGTACTCCCAATGCCAGCAGCAGGTCTTGCAGTGAGCTGGCTGACTGTACGCTGGCATCACGCAGTTCCCAGTGTACCACCAGGTAGAACCTAGCCAATTGCCGCCGATACGCCCAGTTGAGGAGCAGCCGCTGGCACACCTGGCTCTTGCCGAGCGATGGTGCGCCGTGCAGACCAATGCGAATACCCGATGGCGGCTCAACGGAGTTTTGCTCGTGACGGTGATTGTGATGAGGCTGGCAATGACTGGGCAGACGAACACACCTGGTGGCATCAATCTGTGTACTGGTTTCAACACCGCTGTCCTGTGGGGACATGCTTCCTCCACATCCATTGTGTGCTGGACCTGACTTTGTTCCTCCACGTCCATTGTGTACTGGACGTGACTTTGTTTCTTGTTCTGGGTAGCACCCTCCATCTGGCGTCTCCTGCATCGGTGTGTCATCGTGATAGTAACCGTCGTTGACGTCAAATAGCGATGCCACATTCAGAATGCCACTTGAAGTGTCCAGCATCTCGTCGTGGATGAACTCTCGCCTGTGCCGTGTGCCCCGTGGGCCTTCTTGGCTCTCTGTCCGCCGCTCTACGATCATTGGACTGATGTGTATGTTCTCATGCATACCAGCGTTGACCCTGTACCATGGATACGACGATGCTGGCTTGCTGTACAGAACCCGCCAGCTGATGTCTATGATCAGTGACACCACGCTGTACCAGTCTTCGGGGCACTGCCGTTGTAGCCAGGTCCTCATTGCCATGGCCACCGTGCTTCCCATACTCTCGTCATCGTCGCCGTCCCCCGGCATGGCGGTGGAATTGCTGGTGTTGTCTGATGATGACTTGCTGTCACTGACACCGCTCTTCACCTCTGCATCTCCAATAGCCCCAATAGGCCCAATGGGCCAGTCATCGGAGCATATGGTCACCGGCGTGCCAGTTCTTGCTGCTGCCGCTGCTGCACTCATCATGAGCAGCCTCTATGCTGGTGTCTCACTTCTCTGAAACAGTTTATCAATCGACGTTTCAGGCGGCCGGAAAGAAGTCACTGAAGTTGAAACTCATTCTGGAAAGGTTGATAGCCTCGCAGGAGCTGGGAAGCAAACCATTCCTCGGTTTGAGTAGCCAATGTTCAAAGGTCTCACTGTCTTACAACTGGTGGGCCAACTTCTAGTATCAGTCGGGCAGTCAGTCCAATTGCTAGGCACAGTCAGGTAGTGAGTACAACTACCAGGGACAGCCAGGTAGTGAGTGCAATGTGAGTGCAATGTGAGTGCTCTCAACCTGGTCTGATGAGTGCTCTCAACCTGCTCTGATCTCTATTGCTACTGCATGCACTTATTTGCAGCTCTACAGCTCTACAGCTCTACAGCTTGACTAGCTCATAGCTGTAGCTGTAGGTTGGCAGGAGATGCTGGCCACTGTGGTAGTAGTTATCTGTAGTGCCAGAGACAAAGTAGACTGACTCTCTGGACTGACTCTCTGGACTGACTCTCTGGACTGACTCTCTGGACTGACTCTCTGGACTGACTCTCTGGACTGACTCTCTGGACTGACTCTCTGGATTGACTCTCTGGACTGACTCTCTGGACTGCCTCTCTGGACTGCCTCTCTGGACTGCCTCACTGGACTGACTCCTGGAACTGACTCTGGACTGACTCTCGGCCGACTACCTAGACTGGCTCTCTGGACCAACTATCTGAACTGACTCTCTGGACTCTTTCTTTCCTTCTCAATAATATTCTCTCAGTGCACGCACGTACACGTCTCTGGCAAAGCAGCACGTACGGTGTTCTATCTCTGCTGCCGTTTGAGGACTAAGCATCACTTGAAACACGCACATACATAGTGTGCGAGCATGTATGGCCGGATAACCAATGAATGCACGGTGCTCTGGCGTCGCTAACTTTATAAGCTCGTGAGGCCGCAAGCTGTCTGGAGTTTCCGGGGGACTTTGTTACACGTCGGTGGTGGGCGTGATGTGCGGGGTTTCTGGGACGCGCTAGCTTCTGACATGTTTCTGTGCGTTGCCTGGTGCAGCGCGGTTGAGCGCACGTGTGTGCGTCTGATGGTCAGCCGTGCATCCCCCTCTCATCTCTTCTTCTGGCGCCAGCGTTTGCTTGCCTCTCCATTGTAGGGTTGTCAGTTCTCACGGGGTGTTGCTTTGTTAAACAGGCATGGCAACAGAGTTTGCCTGACTTGGCTGTGTGCAATCCAAGATTATCTTCCACCAGAATACGGCTGAAGAAAGTGCTAGTGAATAACCATGGTATCAGATGCCAACTTCCTGGTTATTTTCTGTCATGGCATACGCCGAATACACGTAGTTTATGTGGATAGTTTGGATTTCATGATGGTTAGATACTGAATGTGTGCTCACCACCTGTGCAGGCAGCTGCTGCTGCTTAGGATTGAATCTCATTTCCTGCTCTATGCTCTGGCTGGGAAAAATGTACATGTACATGCACTTGCAATCTGCCATGGTTGAGTTGGTGTGTGTGTGTGTGTGTGTGTGTGTGTGTGTGTGTGTGTGTGTGTGTGTGTGTGTGTGAGTGAGTGAGTGAGTGTGTGTGTGTGAGTGAGTGTGTGTGTGTGTGTGTGTGTGTGTGTGTGAGTGTGTGTGTGGTGTGTGTGTGTGTGTGTGTGTGTGTGCACGTGTGGCTTCTCAGCATGACTTGTGCTGCAATGTATTTCATGCCAGAGCCGTCCAGTTAGTTCTCACATTAACCCAAATTTTGTGTTTGCAGCTGCAGATGCCCTCTAGCTTTGTGCATTGACCCTTGGCCTAGCGAGCTCAATCCGGAAATTTATGTTTGCTCTGCTGTGGCGTTGACTAGCCACGCTGGCTGAAGTTGGTGGCCTGGCTTGAAGCTGTGCAGCGGTGACGTGCATGTATGCAACTTGGGCTGTTTAGTCAAGCCAGGTCGTAAATTCTGTATGGGATGTGTAGTTGTGATGTATGCCTTGTGAAGGCACTGTAGTAGAACAGCAGCGTGGTGTGTGCTGCCTATATGGACTGACTGGCATGGTAACAAGTGCACTGTAGCTATAGTGCTATGGGTGTGACATCATCATGATGTAATCAGAGTGCTCGATGATGTCATACTGGCTGATAAGCGATAGCCTTTTACATATATGGCTTACTGGTAGTACATGTATAGCTGTGTGGCTGTGCGGCTGTGTGGCTGTGTGGCTGTGTGGCTGTGTGGCTGTGTAGGACCAGCAGTAGTGCTAGTACCAGGGCTTGTTTGTAGAGAGTTGCCAATGCTGCTGCTGCTGCTGCTGCTAAGAAATGGAGATCATCAATCATAGTAGCATCTAAACCTCGTTCTCCTTGATGTGTGACCGTCAAACGCATTCAGCCATGTTATCCATTGTGACAGGGGTATACATCTACGAGTACCGCCGGTTTGCAGTTTGCCAAGACCAATAATAGCTGACCTGACCTTATAATGAGCCATCCACACAAGCACATTTACACTGTTGCTATCCGCGGGTATGAGTAAGGATATTTACATGGATCAGTGCAATGGTGGACAACAGCGGTTTGGCACCACTCTGATGTTCTTGCACTTTATCTTGAGTTCATGGCGCTTGGCATGGTGACGAACTGTCCCCGTCCACGGTTGACTTGTACTACAGTCCATTTCAAAACTATAGACGCGTAGGGTTTTTGAAATATTTCAAATTTGGCTGGAACTTTTTGAGAATAGTTTTCGGAATATTGCTTAGGTCCGCTCCACAATTACTCTCATATAGTTTCTAAACGATTGGATAACAGATGCCCAATTTGGAAAAATTTATGCACAAAGTGATCACGGATTTTATGTGGTATAGATGCTGGCATCACGGTTTTTGCCTAGGTACGCACGCGTCTATAGTTTTGAAATGGACTGTAGTTAGTTACTCTGTTAGTGTGATTAACCAGTGAGGCATAGTGCAGTACTCTGGCTCTACTCTGAACTACATCAATGTGTAGATGAGCACATTCATGTATACACGTGGTGTGTGCTGATGCTGTGCAGCTTCACTTCCTTCCAGCACCACACGCACACACTTTGTTCAGCCCAATGGTAGGCTGGGACTCATAGAGACTGTACAGCTGTGCAGCAGTTGTGCAGCAGCTGTACAGCAGCTGTGCAAATGAAGGAAACTCTCCCAGCTGCTCACTTCCTGTTCTCAATCGTCTCATTGTGACTGACAAGTGATTTTACCATTCTTAGTGTTAAACCGAACTTTTCATTTGCATGCTTGCATTTTAGATTGTGTTTACGTGTGGCTGATCTGTGGCTAAACCGTGACTGAGCTGTGATTGCTAAGAGCGGAGCATGTCATGCAGGAAATGCTGTGTTCCTGTTTTCAGTTAATCACTGCCACACGTTCTTTCCAAATCGAATTTTGGTGTCAATTGTGGTCTTGTCCGTACCGTACTGTTTGTGTCGGAGTGTGTGTGTGTGTGTGTGTGTGTGTGTGTGTGTGTGTGTGTGTGTGTGCTCTGCTTTATGCTAATACTAATAGTGGTGTGTTGGAATGCACGTCACGGGATTGGCAATGTGGTGCGTCACTCCATAATTTATGGCAACGGTGGCGTGTGTGATGTGTCTCTGCTCTTTGTACTTTGCTTACCGGTGATGTGTACTGTTGTGTACTGTTGTGTACTGTTGTGTAGTTCCTGTCACTCTACACAATCAGTCATGATCTATTGCCATAATGTACACACTGTGCGGGTGATGTGGTGCCCTATCTGTACCGTAGTTCCGCACATATAAGCCCGTGGGCCTATATCCGGATATAGGCCCACCTCCGTTTATAGGCCCATGGGCTAATAAACAGACCCAAACACCGTAATACAGCATGTCAGTGCAGACTACATTACCAGTACCGGTACCTACAGTAGGCGGACAACGGCGCACAGACTTGTACTTTTCGCGTGACAGCTGCCTTCAAAATTCGAATATAGGCCCAGGGCTAAAAAACGAACCATTATTACTGATTTTTTCCCGGAAAATGCATTATTTCGTATATTAGCCCATGAGCTTATATGCGCGGAACTACGGTAGGCGCTGCATGCATGGTATGTTGCCTTAATTAAATGTACACACTGGATGTGATGTGTTGCCATATATGTACACACTGTACACATGATGTGTTGCCATATATGTACGCACTGTACACATGATGTGTTGCCATATATGTACACACTGTACACATGATGTGTTGCCATATATGTACGCACTGTACACATGATGTGTTGCCATATATGTACACACTGTACACATGATGTGTTGCCATATATGTACGCACTGTACACATGATGTGTTGCCATATATGTACACACTGTACACATGATGTGTTGCCATCTCTGTACAGACCAAGTACATGTACATGGTGCTGCTCGATGAAATAGTAGTAGTAGTAGTAGTAGTAGTAGTGTAGCGTTGGCACGCTGGTGACTTCAAAGCGTATAGCGTATAGTGTTTAGAGTACAGCATATCCCCGTACTGAATCCCCATACATTAGCGAATCCCCGTACATTAGCATACGGAGTCTGCCTGTGCATTAAAGCTGCTGTGCACGATTCTTTTGAGCCAGTTAATTTCATTGCCAGTTATAGTTACATTCAATTGCCAGTTACAGTGTGTTCACTGAGACCCTTGTGTATTCTTGCCTCCGAGAGACTGCGGCCCGCTACAAAATTGGTGGCAGCGGTGGTTAAAGTCAACTTTGTCAGATTCGACCCCACCTGTTTTACATTGGTAGCAATGGCGCTACAAAATTATTAATTAGTAGAATTTATCATTTTGATAGGGAAGGCCCTACAGACGTTGCCGTCTTACAGGGAACCCTAAGTGCTCTTTACAGAGCGAAACAAAAAACGGACAGATGCTCAACCTGACGACACGAGACAGGCAGAGAATTTCACCTATCAGCGCCAAGGAAAGAAATAGAGAACATGCCATATCTAGTGGTAGCAGCGGGCAAAAAAATCCGATCAAGTGAGTAGTCGGCTTGGCCAGCCTTCACATCCCAGTGTTGCCAGGTCTAGGGCTGCACAGCACTGCACAGCACTGCACGGCGTGCCATTGACTAGCTTGATGGAATTTCATTGAGCACTGCACTGTACATGTAATACATGTATGATGTGTTTCACCTAGTGATAATGTGTACTACTATCCTGTCTTACAGGGCCGTAGCAGGCGCAGGTCCGGCAGGTCCGGCAACTGCCGGACCAATATTCGGCCAAAAAAAGAAGAGAAAAAGAAAAAGAAGAGGGGGGGAGCTCACCCATGTGAGCAGCTCAGGATGTCCACCCATGATGATGATGATGTGTGCAATAAGTAGTAAGAGGTATTACATAGTAGTGCCGGAAAGAGTTATGGACTCTTGGTGCCGGTAGTAGACCTACATGTACATTGTACATGTCATCAGAAATATGACCCTGCTGAAGGTCATGAGGAAAGTCATGCCCGTGAATGTTCCTACACTGCTTCCTGAAACGTGCTCGGATTCTTTTCTTCCTCCAATTCTTTCTAGATAGGGTTTGTACCAAAGATAGTCCATTGCAATACCCTTTCCCCTCCTCCAAAGGTACATTTTGGTTCTTTTATCACATGCATTTAGATACTGTTGCTATGCCTTCACAGGCTTCAACAAGTTCTGTTTGGACGGACACAACATGCTGATGCCCTTTTCCTGACTCATGCAGAACGTCCTTCTTCCTTTTCTCGCCCTATGTCACTCTGCATGGTCATGATTACATACAACTGTACATGTACATGTACAATGTGTGTACATGTTTTTTGTTTTGTTTTGGCGGGTAACGGCCTCTTTTACGGGCAAGATAAAGTCATGTACATGTACATGTACCGGCATATGTATGAGTATGGGGGGGGGGGGGGGAGAGGGAGCATCAAAGTCGGATCTTGCCGGACCAACCTAAATGGGGCTGCTACGGGCCTGTCTTCAGCGTATCATTAGTATCCAGTCTGTGATCTACACTGATCTACACTGATCTACACTGATCTACACTGATCTATACTGATCTACACTGATCTACACTGATCTACACTGATCTACACGTGTACACTGTACACGTAGGTCCAAGTGACTGCATGAACTGACGATTCACTACATGTAGGGTAGTAGGGTTCAGCAGTAGGGTTCAGGGTTCAGGGTTCAGCAGCTGTACACCATGGTACACTGTACACAGCTTGCTGGTTGCTATAATTAAATGGACCGATTGCCATTTGTACAGATCCACGAAATCCCGTAGAATCCCGTAGACCCGGAAGGGTGTTGAATGTGCAGGACCCTCCTGTGTTTTCTGCTATTTCCACTTAGAAATGGGGCCTGAAGGCATTTCATATGAAAACCGTTTTCTGACAAAGATCTAGCTAGTCATTAGTTCTAACCAAAGTGAAGAAGCTGGAAAAGCGATTGCTGGTCATTGAATTATGACGCTAAACGGTCATGCATAGCACACAATGAACACCCTACCGGGTCTACGGGATTCTACGGGATTTCGTGGATCTGTACAAATGGCAAGTGGTCTCAAGGCTGTGGCTGCTGGTGACGTGTCTTGCCCGTGTTGGCACTGTGTTGGCTCCAGTATTGTTTGGTTGATCTAAAAATGGGCACTAAAATCTGTTCTTCTCCTGCACTGTTCTGTACCTTGGTGTTTTCTTCTGTAGCTCCGTGTGCAATAGCGCACGGTTGGCAAATAGATAAATTTGGTTGTTTTTAGTTGTGTCAAGTTACAACTCACTTAGCTGGTGGCAGTTCTATGTCATGCTTAGCGTTGGTGGACTGGTGAAGCCTTGGAGAGCTTTGCCGTCAACACTGTGTACATATAGTTGATGTACCGCTGTAGTGGAGACATGTGGCCCCTACACAGGCTACACTACAGTCATTGTGCACACTGTATGTACACGTGATGTCCCGCTGTAGTGGAGAATGCCCCTACAGTCATTGTGCTCACTGTATGTACACGATGGGCTGCTTGTGTGCAGGTGTATGCTGCTGCCTACAGTCATTGTAGTCATGCTTGCAGCCAGCACATGTCACATCCTGTTCAAGTTATTGAGTAGCACCATACTGCAAACAGTACTGCTCTTGTAGTACAGTCTGTATCGGCTATAGAGTGACCGGATATAAGAATATATCGGCTACAGTGATATTGGTACGAAATATCAAAAGCAAAACGTATTTTATCCAGTACAAATATCACTATAACCAATATTATCAGATGTAATGATATATCGGATATTATGATGACAACAAAGAATCAAAACATGCATAACACACTATAGTATTATCGGCTATAGTGATAACTTTAAAATACATGTAGCAATAATATCAAAGGCCCTATTTTTTAACTTTCTTCACCTTGCTTATTTTTATAGTGATACATGTACATGTAAATAACAGATTTTTTTGTATGGAAATGCGGGCACTGTCAACTATGCAGCATGCTCATATGTCAAAACGCCATGCTGGAAGTATTTCCTTGCCTTTCATGTGTCGATCGGAAAAAAGAAAAAAAATCGGTCGTATCGCATATAGTGATGCATCGGTTATAGTGATAAAATCATGGAAATCAAAAGGGTACGCTATAGCCGATACAGACTGTACTGTAGCGCTGTACAGTCTGTAGTGCTGTTTCCTGGATGGTGGCTAGGTAGAGGGCTACTGTAAGTCAACAAATATTCGGCGCATATTTTTTTCGGCTATATTCGGCCTGGTTGTGTTTGGCCGAAAATTTGTTGCTGCCGAAATTTTGTTTTGCAAGGTTCAGTGTGACAGTCGGCAGCAGTACAGGCTGAAAATGTGTTGCTGCCGAAATGTGTTTTAGCCCTGGGAGGCCGAAATGTGTTTTAGCCCTGGGAGGCCGAAATGTGTTTTACCCCTGGGAGGCTGAAACTTGAATGGGCTGAAAATTTGTAGACTTACAGTAGGCCATTGGCTGCAGTAAAATGAAAACTCTTGCTGCTTACTGAGGGTCTGACTGTTACTGAGGGTCTGACTGTTACTGAGGGTCTGACTGTTACTGAGGGTCTGGTTGTTACTGAGGGTCTGGTTGTTACTGAGGGTCTGACTGTTACTGAGGGTCTGGTTGTTACTGAGGGTCTGGTTGTTACTGAGGGTCTGGCTGTTACTGAGGGTCTGGTTGTTACTGAGGGTCTGACTGTTACTGAGGGTCTGACTGTTACTGAGGGTCTGGTTGTTACTGAGGGTCTGGTTGTTACTGAGGGTCTGGCTGTTACTGAGGGTCTGGCTGTTACTGAGGGTCTGGTTGTTACTGAGGGTCTGGCTGTTACTGAGGGTCTGGTTGTTACTGAGGGTCTGGTTGTTACTGAGGGTCTGACTGTTACTGAGGGTCTGGTTGTTACTGAGGGTCTGGTTGTTACTGAGGGTCTGGCTGTTACTGAGGGTCTGGCTGTTACTGAGGGTCTGGTTGTTACTGAGGGTCTGGCTGTTACTGAGGGTCTGGTTGTTACTGAGGGTCTGGCTGTTACTGAGGGTCTGGTTGTTACTGAGGGTCTGGCTGTTACTGAGGGTCTGGCTGTTACTGAGGGTCTGGTTGTTACTGAGGGTCTGGCTGTTACTGAGGGTCTGGTTGTTACTGAGGGTCTGGCTGTTACTGAGGGTCTGGTTGTTACTGAGGGTCTGGCTGTTACTGAGGGTCTGGCTATTACTGAGGGTCTGGCTGTTACTGAGGGTCTGGCTGTTACTGAGGGTCTGGCTGTTACTACTTCAGTAGAACTATACATGTAGTGACAGTATACTAGGGTGAAACCATGAAGTAAGAACCAAAGCAGAAAGACAACCCAAATTGGGAAATAAATAGAACACTCAATTGAAATGTAACAGTATTACTGTTACATTTCAATTGAGTGTTCTATTTATTTCCCAATTTTTTGGGTTGTCTTTC
>NC_088650.1:19361140-19433640 GCF_964019385.1 Sycon ciliatum
CAGCTCCTAGGCTGGCTCTCTGCTTGCCGCGTGTCGAGTTCTTTGGCGACGATTTGCTGCTGCTGTTTTCCACGGTCAGGGATGTCCGTTGTTTCCTAGCTGTCACTGGTGAGGAGGATGCCATCGGCGAAGTGATAGCTAGACTAGCACTGCCATGGCCATCAGCTGCTGTACTGCTCGCTCTCTGTTTGGTTGGCGAGGACGACGTGGCAGTAGAGCCAATGCTGCTTCTCTGCTTGCTCGGTGTTGAGGGAGAGGATGAGACTAGCGCTGCTGCTGCTGCTGCTGCTGCTGCTGCTGGCATAGGTGAGGACTGCCTGTCTTTACGAATGGCGTTGTCCAGGGAGGGTAGCTGTCGACGTGGCCGTTGTCCTGTCCCCGGAGAGCCAGTGTGTGCACTGTCAGGGGTTGTGGCCGCACCACCGTCCACACGTCCTCTCTCAGCCGCAAGCGGCAACTCCGCCGCAGCTCCGGTTGTTGTTGGCAGGACGGAGGTATTGACTGCAGGAACAGCAGCAGTGTTGCGTGTACTGGTCGTCGACGGACCAGTCTGTCTCAAAGCATTCGTTAGAGACTTGGCTGCTCGTGCTACGTCCTTAGCTGCCGACTCAATGGAGGGCAGAGCGTCAGTGAGAATCTGCACACGCGCCGGATCCTCGCTCTCGTTGCCAGCCGCTGCGTGTGATCCACTGCTGGCCACCGTCGTTTCGGAAATGTCAGACGAGTCGGACTCCTGAGAGAGGTTGGTAGGTGAGGAGAGTGTTCGCCGTGCCCTACCGTGTGCTGTCTCCAGCTGTGGCCGGCATGTTGCTGCAGTATCAACGGCATGCAGTACCAGCGACTGCACAACGCTCACCAGCTTCTCCATGGTGGGCGATGACGTGGCTGACACCGCTGCTGCTGCTGCTGCACTGCTTGCGGACGATGACGACGATGAGCTAGATGATAATGATGACGACGCTGATGCAGCAGTTCCTGTGAATGCTTTACTCGTTGCCCTGGGCAGTGCGAGCACGTCCGCGTAGAGCATTGATAGCTGGCTGTACTGCTGCTCAGCACGACTGTAGGAGAACGAGATGCCGGCACTGTTGCAGCCTAGTAGCTTGTTCTAGAGAGCAAACGAACATAGCAACATGCACACATGCACACATACACACACACACATACACACACATACACATGCCAGGCACATGCCAGGCACATGCACACACACACGCACACACACACACACACACACACACACACACACACACACACACACACACACACACACACACACACACGCACACACACACACACACGCGCGCGCACACAAACTACTACAATGTACCAATGTACCAATGCATCAGTGTAACAATGCATCAGTGCAGCAGGCAGCATGTCCTCGTGTTCCAGCAAGTCCAGATCCCAGTCACCTTGATGTTGCTGAATCCAATATTGCAAAATTAAAAAGTACTTGATTTGAATGTATATGTATTCACATCAGACTTCTACTCAAGCCAGGTAAATCTATGTACGTCAACACTAAAACCAGGCGTATGACTTGTGCTGACAGTGCATCTTGAAAATCAGGCGTGTATGCAAAACAAGCTTCTATATGCGACAGGCTTTATACACGACACTACAACAGTTACTGTATGCAGCTATCGAGTCCTACATGTTTGTAGTATAGCCAGTCCTACATGTTTGTAGTATAGCCAGTCCTACATGTTTGTAGTATAGCCAGTCCTACATGTTTGTAGTATAGCCAGTCCTACATGTTTAGTATAGCCAGTCCTACATGTTTGTAGTATAGCCAGTCCTACATGTTTGTAGTATAGCCAGTCCTACATGTTTGTAGTATAGCCAGTCCTACATGTTTGTAGTATAGCCAGTCCTACATGTTTGTAGTATAGCCAGTCCTACATGTTTGTAGTATAGCCAGTCCTACATGTTTGTAGTATAGCCAGTCCTACATGTTTGTAGTATAGCCAGTCCTACATGTTTGTAGTATAGCCAGTCCTACATGTTTGTAGTATAGCCAGTCCTACATGTTTGTAGTATAGCCAGTCCTACATGTTTGTAGTATAGCCAGTCCTACATGTTTGTAGTATAGCCAGTCCTACATGTTTGTAGTATAGCCAGTCCTACATGTTTGTAGTATAGCCAGTATGGATATCTCACCTGGAGTTGCTGCAAAGCGCCGAGAAATCCTCTGAGTGCAGTTAGCACCGATGATACACCGTCCAGATAAGGTTCAACACTCTGGCAACACAACACAACACATGAATTAGCAGAGAGAACGCACAGTCTAGCTATAAGTATGGTGGTGAAGTAGGGAGCATAGAGCCTGCACTCTAACAAGAATGCTGTCGAAAAGTTCTCTCGATAACATACTGGGTAAAGAATACCTTCTTCTGTTCTGACAAGTTGATCACTTCCACCTTTCTTTAGGGAATACATACCAACTCCAAAGTACACTGTACATGCCCTTGGTTTTGTGTGTGTGTGGGGGGGGGGGGGGGGGTGGCGTGAAGTCCCTGCAACAGTTCTCATATTTTCTCATCCATAGCGACGTGCCACACTCAGACGGCACCACCCATCTTAAATCCTCGCGTCAGATGAAGCAATGTGGGAAGTACCATGCAGAAAATACACAACGGGAAGAGTTCAAGGATGCGGCCTAAATCTGCCCAAACACCTAAAACTGCTCAAAATATGTAGGCTCACGCGCATAGTCAGCAAAACTCACCACGGACGTCTTATGTTCCCTGAGCTCGGCAATCTGCTGATGCCCTTCAGCCACTGCAGCTTTGACATTCTCAACTGTTACATTGAGGTATTCCGATGCTCCAGACAGGAACACGGCCACACAGTCAAAGCCAGACACCTACACAGAACCAACAAATAAGTAAAATAGCGCCATGGCTGGCTATCGCCCACATCACCATTTCATTGGCTAGTGCCACGTGATTGTGAATAAATAATAAAATAAAAATACGGATACCAGCGACTGGCTAATACACAAACATAATGGAAAGTTCTCAGAATGCATACGGTCAACATGTGGACTGCATGCAACGTTCTGTACACACTGAGGGCGCCAGCCCCGCGTCATTTCGACCGGATTTCCATGTCCACGACAGTAGCACTAACTCACCTCGTCTGTAACCATAATAGCACCGGGCGGCATCGAAGATGACTCTGTCTCTGCTGACATGCCGCCACCGTCAACAAGTAGTGGAGACTGTGCAGTAGCTAGCGATGCCTGGCCAGCCAGCTTCACCACCTGACTGATGCTGTGTAGAATCTTCGCAGCTGAATCACGTACCACGGCGTCTATGTCATTCTCCACACCCTGCAATATCCCGCGGGGTTATATGGGAACAACACACAACAACAGCCACAACAGCAGCAGCGGCGGCAACAACAACAGCCACAACTACATGATGATGGTATTCATTACAATGGCGTCAGGAAGATAATGGTAGCGGTATAGAGGTAGTACTAGTAGGTCGTCTACTCAACATACATGTAGCTAGCAATCCATATACAGTACGTATGCCACTACAGTCTACAATGAGCCGTAAATCACCTACTGTAAAAGCAGAAATTTTCGGTATTCTCCAAAATTGGCGGTTCGGTGGAGGGATATTTACTTGTACTTGAAGTAAGATGAACATCCGACTGCTTCGCCAGGAGTAGGGATACCATACTCGTACCATTAGAAACCTCTCTTGAATGGTGCCCTGGTCTCGAATAGTTCCCCTGTCTCTGAGAGACAATGAAAAAACAAAGCCCTCTCTTGCCCCATCCTTGCCCCCCCCTCCCGATCAAGCGCATGTGCAATATTGGTGTAGTTTCACTGATGTAGTCTCACTGGATCAAAGTCACAGTTCTTGTTGCAGTTTCTGATGAGTCCTGATAGTACGCTTTAGACTCCGTTCTTCTTTCCCTTCTTTCTTTTCATGCTGGATAACGTAAACGTACCAGCAATGAAGAATATTACCCTCTTTTAAAAGTGCCCCATCCATGACGGACTTTGACAAACCAGTACCCCGGGGGTACTAATCACGCGAGTATGGTAGTGATAGGGTGCACGGTACAGGCCAATCGTGTACCATAGCAGCTTCACCTTTAAACACCTGACCACTGGCAATATCATAATAACTGACAGCAGCAGCAGTTCACCACAACTAGCACTCAGTAGTTACGTAGTTTCCTGCTCGCTTCTCAGGATTCTAACCATGGTGTACCTGTAGCAAGCGAGTGACATCACTGCACATCGAGCGAGTTTCTCGTTGTAAGCTGGAGAGCACGTTGTCCATCGCCTAGTCACGTGGCACAGTGCAACACAGCGCAGCGGGCACACACACACGCACGCACGCACCCACACACACCCACACACCCACCCACACACACACACCATACACACACACACACACACACACACACCATACACACACACACACCATACACACACACACACACACACACACACACACACACACACACACACACACACACCATACACACACACACCATACACACACACACACACACACACACACACATACACACACACACACATACACACACACACACTTGTACTTGTACTTGCTCACTGCCAAAACTGGTCACGTGGGTCTCCCCGGGAGAGGGGAGAGAGACTCAAAAGGAATCTTGGAAAGATGACTCAATTGGCCATTGAACCACCCAGCGGCCGACACCCCCTGAAATCCCCAAACTAGGGTGGACTTGAAATGATCCCACTTACGGGCTCACCACACCTCAGTAAGTGACACACACACACACACACACATACACACACACACACACACACACACACATACACACATACACACACACACACACACACACACACATACACACACACACACACACACACACACACACACAACTTTCAATCTACACTGTACTTGTATATAGGACAAAAGAAACAAGTGTTCCAAGTCTTTCCCTGTAGCCAGTGCCGGGACAGAATTACCTGTCAACTACCCAAAACTAATATCAAGAGTAGATAAACAAGAGTGTGCAACTCCGGATCTCTCCTGCACAATCTGCAGATACGCCCGCCCACGGCGGAATTTTTTGTTGACGTCACCTTTTTTTCAGAGAAACGCGCAGTTTGCCGCAGAGCAGTGTGAGAGCACGTGCTGGACACCGACCTTGTAGTGTAAAGCCCGGCCAAGAGCACGAGGGAAAACTTTCCGAAAGACTCGCAGCGCGTGCGTCGTCGAAAAGATTACGTCAACAAAAAATTCCGCTGTGGGCCAACCCATCCGCGAGTTGCACACTCTTGTTTATCTACTCTTGCTAATATCAAGAGGACAGTGCATGTAGACATCCATTCAGCAATCTACCAACATGGGAGTATCCAAATCACCGATGTACCTTCAGCATGTGAGGGTTGCGCCGGCTGCGGTCATGCAGGCGTCGACACTCCTCCAACCGCCGCCACGACAACACACCATCGGCAAGACAACGGCATGTGCTTGAAAACCGGAGCAAGGACGACTGGAGAGATTCTTGCGTTGCGGCCGTTACGGAATCTGGAAAAGACAGACCAAGCGTTATGGCTTTGAGAGGAGATACACTGGTAAAGGTTGATTCACACTTCATTTTGCGTACGGGAAAGTGATCGCGAGATCGCCGCGCGATGACTTTCCCGCACGCAAAATAGTTGAGCTCAAGGCAACTTTTTTTGCGATGCGACGGTTTCCCGTACGCGAATTTTCAATGTGGCTGATAGAGGTTCTGGCAACCAGACACGCAAGACTCGATTGCTACTCAACCGAGGGGTGAACCGAGTGCATGGCAGCCCCTGAGCGATCCTAGCCACAGTCCAGTCAGCTATCAAATACTCAAACATGGAAAGTAAGCATAACACGCAAGTTCTTGCTTGTACATCTCGTACTCACACTCTACTTGTAACGTTGTGAAGTTCAGCTGATGTGATATAGAGAATGGAAGCAAAACAAAGTGGCAAGCCCCCTCCCTCCCTCACAGAGATATAGAGGACAGACTGACCAATGCACGAAGTTCACCCCTGCTCAAATAGAATTGGTCACATTGGCGTGTGCCTCCAATGCATTGCAACAAAGGAAGCCATCACTGGATGAAGCTTGTTTGCATTTCCACGCTGGCTAGTCCTTGCCATACTTACTCGAGGCGATCTTCTGAAAGACTACTTGCACGTCCACAGTGGCCTTACGCAGACTGGTGCAGGCTGACACGATGCCATCAGCTACAGAATACCGAGAAACACCTAAACAACGCAGATCCAAAGACACCAGCACGGGCAAATTACCCGTCTGGGACGGAGCAATATTGTCCCCATTCAAGCCCTAGTAAGTTCGCATGAAAACTCAAAAACTGCAGAGTTGCCCGTCACCGACCCTATAGTGGGTGATGATGAGTTGTACATCTCTGACCCTATAGTGGGTGGGGATGGGTTGCTCATCTCTGACCCTATAGTGGGTGGGGATGGGTTGCTCATCTCTGACCCTATAGTGGGTGGGGATGGGTTGCTCATCTCTGACCCTATAGTGGGTGGGGATGGGTTGCTCATCTCCGACCCTATAGTGGAACAGAGGATGCTTTGACCGTCACTGACCTTACAGTGGGGCGGGGGATGAAGAGTGAGGCTTGTGCACACTAGCATGCATGTCTTCAGAAAGTCTCACAACTAACAGACTAGCATACAAACAGCCTAGCATACAAACAGACTAGCATACAGCTAAGGGGGAAGTAAATGTACAAAGGTGTTCCTAGTGTGCATTCGACTCACTGAACTGCCTGCTCAATTAAAATAATGCTAACTACGACTAGAACAATACCTTCGGTGGGTAAGGCATCGAGTACGGCAGCAACATGTTGACGGGCACTGCCAGCTAGGTGGGATACACTCTTGATCGGGTTAGATACTGACAACACATACACACATACATACACACACAACGCGCGCGCGCGCACACACACACACACACGTGCACAGCACAGATACACACAGACACACATGCAGACACATGCAGACACACACACACACACACACACACACACACACACACACACACACACACACATCAGATAGCGTCTGCATTCATCTTTCCAGACAACGCGACCGTGATTTTTATGGCTTCCTGTACACATATGCTGAACATTTGGTTATTATTAGTAGTCTCTTTCCCATACGCTGTTACCTGGTGTTTCCTCCATTATCACATGGCTCTTTCCCTTCTTGTCATTCTCGTGTACAGTTCAGTTTAGCTTCTGAGTCAGTCGAGTCTGAGTTCTTCCCTGACCCTCCAAAACATGGGTATTTCAGAAATATAGTACGAGTATGAGTCATGACGTTCGTCACAATCTCAACCGCAACGGCCACAGATTGGACAAGCACTACCACTACACACTGATCTAACGGATGTTAAGTGCAGCAAGTGCACAGGGGTCTCCCTAGCTACATGTTCAAGAGTGAATTGCAGATAAGTGGCATGTAGAGCAGTGAGGGTATCAAGCTAGTGAGGCCATTGAGCTAAGACCTACAGATATGAGCTGCTCAGAGCTGACCAACAAGATTTGAACTCAGTACAGACCCACCCACACCCAAAACAACACACCCAAACAACACGCATGCACGTACGTACTATAACTACCACTTGAATGCCAGCCCACTGTTCTCCAATGGGTGGAACGTTCGACAACAAATAAGCCACATAGGCTTCAGCTTATGCCGAGAGTACTTAGGCATCGCTCTCTAAAGTGAAAGGACACTAAATCTCCTATTGGCAAAGACTGGATGAGTACTAGCATGGACTCCGATTTTGCCAGAAAGAACTCGCCACTTACCCACAGCCTGTGTCATAGGGGTGAGCGAGAACGCACTGAGACCGCCTGGTGACGCTGTAGCTCCAAACGCACTGTCCAGTCGTCCACGTGTGGAAGACATGAAGGAGCGGCTACCACCCAACATGGGACCTGCACAACAAAGGAAACAACAACATTGCACTGTGCAGTCTTCCCATGTTTGCTAGAATCCAGCCATCCGAAACACATCAGCGTTGTGTCCCGCCCTGTATGTAACACACTGTTCGTAACGCCAGGGCTACACCACCACAGCACAGCAATATCCCCAGGGCAGAGTTGAGCACAACCGTGCCTGTTTTGCCACTCAATAGTGGACTTGCCCAGGGTACTACAGTCCAGGCCTGCAACAGTGACCTTGCACGGGTATTCCCTTTCGTGTGCAAGAGCCTCGTGGGATCTGCAGCTCTTGTTACAATACACACACCCCCACACACACGCACGCACACGCACACGCACACACACGCACACACACACACACACACGCACGCACACACACACACACACACACACACGCACGCACGCACGCACCCACACACACACACTGAACGTCAACACCAAACCCCCAGCCATAGTGCACTACACAGTAACTAGTAATACTAGCCACACAACAAGCACATTGAACTCACTGGCCTCCGTTACTGATGATCTACTGGCATAGGACGGAGTAGCGGCAGACTGAAGCAAGTCGGCCAGTGACTTCTACAGAACAACATAGGACAACGGCATGCACAACCAGGTATTCACAGTGACTCACTGGGACGGCGAAAAGGTGTGTGTGTGTGTGTGTTTGTTTGTGCGTGTGTGTGTGTGTATGTGTGTATGTGTGCGTGTGTGTGTGGTGTGTGTAAGTGTGTGTGAGCGAGCGAGTGAGAGAGAAAGAGAGAGAGAGTGAGAGAGAGAGAGAGAGAGAGAGCCAGACAGAGAGAGAGAGAGAGAGAGAGAGAGAGAGAGAGAGAGAGAGAGAGAGAGAGAGAGAGAGAGAGAGAGAGAGAGAGAGAGAGAGAGAGAGAGAGAGAGAGAGAGAGCCAGACAGAAAGAGACAGACAGACAGAGAGAGAATGGAGGCACAAAACATAAATGGCACAATTGCCATAACCACAAACACACACACGCGCGCGCGCGCCTACACACACACACACACTTGTACTTGTTGCTCACTGCCAAAACTGGTCATGTGGGTCTCCCCGGGAGAGGGGAGAGAGACTCAAAAGGAATATTGGAAAGATGAATCAATTGGCTATTGAACCGCCCAACGGCCGACACCCCCTGAAATCCCCAAAACTCTGGGTGGATTTGAAAATGATCCCACTTATGGGCTCACCACACCTCAGTAAGTGGGTGAGGACAAGGTGCAGAAAAAGGACGACGGCATCAGGGTATCCGTCCAGGGATCCAACTGCAGTTACCCCTGCCCCCAGTGAAGGTAATACTTGCTACTAGTATTAGTGTGGGTGGCTAAATCAGATCCACACACACACCACACACACACACACACCGGTATTCGCGATGGCAGCTCTCCGAGAGCAGCGGACGAGGTGGAGCGCTTTGACAGAGATCGGGGTTGACTGCAACATACCAGTAACACAGGAAAACACAAATAAAATGTATATGACACAAAATACACAGTTCGAGTGAGACTGAATTTTCCACATCCATAGGAGCAGAACCACCGGTGACCCTCAAAGATCAGGCAGTTGATTGTCAGTGACGTCCAGATTCAAGCGACAGGAAAATGCAGTTCACGCCTGCAGCACCCAGACAATCCAGGAGATCATCACCAGGAACTGGTGCAGCATATCTCATACAATGCTCCCTTGATTATCTAGCACCATCTGTGCTATGGAAATTCTGCTGAATTAGAAAATATGGTTTACTGCTGCAATAAGTAAAAGAGAAAAGGACCTATAAGTTACTAGTGTTTTGTGATTCGTTGTCGCACTATCTGACTGTATATTATCTCGTTACCTTGGTTACCTTGGTGGACTGTTAGTCATAGCTAGTAACTTATAGGTCCTTTTCTCTTTACATATCACTATTGGCTCAACATCCGAGTTTTTACTGTTGCAATGCACATGAAAAGGACATTTTGGTTGCTGAAAATTATGCTGGTTTATACAGTGCTGGATTAAAGAGGGACAACTGTACGTGCATCTAGAGCAGCATACCTGATAGCCGATGGTGTCGCTGGAAGTGGCGATGTCGGTATGCTCTTCTTCCAGTCGTCTTTAGGGTCATAGAACAGGTCATTGTCATCCACACCCTCGCTATCACCCTGCACACACAGCCACCACGCCAACACCAGAAAGGACAGTGAGCAAACAACACCCATGATCTCAGGATGCAGTTGCATTCTAACCATCGTGCACATACACTCTCATACGGACCTCAAAGTTACAGGCACCTCGGTCCACCGAGCACCCTGTGGGTCAGTTTTCGTGGAAACATTACAACTCTTTGCCCATTTTGTGGATATTTCGAAGTCAGATGCCAGATCTCTGGCCCTTCCCCATCAAAATGTATGTGATTCAGGGTTACAGATATTCCCAAGTTATGGGCAGTGTCTGGTCCTGGACTGCCCGAACAGGAGAGATACGAGTATACCATCAAATGCATGGCATAGCCTTTTCAGTACATGCCCTGCAAAAGTTGAATCCTACTGTACAAGAGGTTTCCATAGGGGTACACGTACTGTACTATACCCCTACACAAACAGTCAATACGAGATGAGACTCGAGGCAGCCACGCAAACCAGATTTCAGTCCATTTAAATCCTGAAACCTGGACAGTGCACCCAACACTCTACACATTGGATAAGCAACACCTGTCCGGATTTCATGAAACCTGGCCAAAACCACACCTTTACCTCAGATTTTTCCAAATCCCAGAGTTGACACGCCTAGGAAAAATCGCATATACCTAGTCTGAAGAGGCCATACACCATAAACCTTTATGGAAAGCATCAAAGTTTCCATGATTTTCATAATTATCTAAATGAAGTGTATGGCAAGGTAACAAAACATAGCAAAGCGTTCTCGATAAGAATTCAGTCGAGTACTACTTTACCAAGAAGACAGCCTGGATACACTGAGAATATCACATCAGCACAACGCTACACACCTGGAAGAGCTCGCGCATCTTCTCCAGCTTCTGCTCAAACTTGCTGATAGGCCAGATGGTGCTGATACCAAGCTTGGTGTTCTGCACCCGAATCTGCGTAGGCTACATTAGCCCGGGGAAAAGGACAGCAGCAGGAAAGGAGATGAGTAAAAAGGTGTAGCTGAGGCAACATAGGAGTGAGAATGAGATTTTAGTTGCAGCTAGAGTTTGACACAAAGCGATCCTTAGGCAAAATTCTATCAATAACGCGAGCAGTGGAAGTCGCCTACTGTACTATAGTAGAGGTTTTGAGATTTCACTGAATCATACCGAAGAGTATAGTGAATAGACATGACGTGTATTTCATCCTATCACTTTCTCTTGCCCTTGCCCCTCTGCCCGCCTTTCTGGCTGTGTGCTGGCCTTGCCTCCACCTCTGTGTCTTGCATGCACACGTCATTGAAGTGCACAGTACAAGGACACGGCGTGGTAGAGACCCATACTAACATGTCGGACAGCTGGCAGCATGTTACCAGGCGTAGAGAACACACAGTCCTGAGAACAGTGCTCCTGACTGCAACCACTGTTCTCAACACAGTGTGTCCTCCCGCCTGGACCTGGTAACATGGTGTCAATCATCCAACATGTTAACCTTTCAATCAAGACTTGCACACACCAAAACTATACTACATGTAGAGTAGTATTCCTGAGCACATACAGAGTACTTAGTACTTACTTCGCCGTCTGAAACTGCTTCGATGAAGAACGACTGCACAGTAAAGGAGGTAAACAAAAAGTCTTATCGCCGAGGTGATGAAATAGCCACCCTTGCGGCTGCCTCACAGTGTACAGCCAGTCATGAAGTGATACTGTGAGGCTATTGTTGTTTGTGCTTCCAGGAGTAGAGAATAGCCTTCTTGGTGCATTTGTGAATCATTCGTACGGCCTTAAAAATTGTGTGTATTTTGAATGCCAGATGGTATAAGGAATTAGAACGCTTCTAAATTTGATGCCAGGTCTATTCAATGCATCTTGTATTTATAGATAGAACTATGCACTCAGGATACCTATCTTTCCTCTATAATTGCTGCACGTTGCCAATGCAATCTGAATACCGTATTCGCACTTTGAACACTCAAAGTTCACCTAAAAAGGGCTTATACTCCGATGATAAAATTGATGATAAAATTGACGGTGATAAAGAGGATAGATGTCTATAATTCGTGGCAAATATGTGGGTGTGGCATATACTCCAGTGCGGCATATGTTCCGGAAAGTACGGTAAGTGCTTTTCATAGCAAGCAACTACATCATCTAATCGGCATCGTATATCCCCAAACCTCAAAAGAGAACCTATAGTGGCGATGCAATGCAGTGCTAATGTAAATAGTAATATATTGACCTTTGATAAATACCCACACTCATTAGTGACCACACCATCAACGGTATCAAATTCGAATAAATTTGCTTGACTCAATAAATACCACTGTAATTTTCAATGCAGCACTGCACTTTTCCCTAAAAAGGAGTATTTTATAAACAGTATTTATTGGCCTAGTGGTATTTTATAAACAGTATTTATTGGCTTTTGGGCCAATAAATACTGTTTATAAAATACCACTAAGGCCAATAAATACTGTTTATAAAATACTCCTTTTTAGGGAAAGTGAAGGTCAACATATGTATAATAAATGTAGTAGCCTCAGGATTTATTGCAATTACATACCAGTATAAAAACCGAGGTCCCTACATAAAAAAACTCGGTGGCAGCTGCTGGGCCATATATTGCAGTTACCTCAGGATGCGCCAGGCTGTCAGCCAAAGTAGCAATGATGTCATACATACCTAGCCCAGGATGCAAAGGGCTGGTTTAGTAGAGAACTAGAGATCTTGCATTCAACAATGACCTGGAGAATCAATTAATCCATGCCCATGCGACTCTGGAGCACTGATGAATTGTAAGCTGCCAGGGTGATAATCCAGAACCGGAGCCAATGGACTGAGTTAAAACATAACCTGATATGAAAGGATGGACATAAATGGTTACTCACTGTGCTTTTCTTCAGGCTCTCACTGATGTTATTGGCCTCCGTCAGCATCATGTAGTAGCGCATCAGACGCTTGCTTTGACCAGAACTAGCTGTATGTACACCCACACCCAAACACATGTACACCCAAACACATGTACACCCACACACAGATACACACAGACACAGATACACACAGACACAGATACACACAGACACAGATACACACAGACACAGATACACACAGATACACACAGATACACACACACACACAGATACACACACACACAGATACACACACACACAGATACACACAGACACAGATACACACAGATACACACAGACACACAGATACACACAGACACAGATACACACAGACACACACAGACACACACACACTGAAGGGAAGTTATATTGCAGTTCAGGTGACAATAAAGGAAGAAATGATTGCTGGTGTGATGAAGTGCAACCGACTTTCTGTTGTACAAGAAGGATCCACGGGCGGAATTCAAACCCAGCACCCCTGTCTTACTGGGACAGTGCCTTGCCAACCAGGCTACCAGGGGTCACACATATATATGGCTCCTTCTTGCTACACTGCTCCCTGCCCCAACAGGCTGTGTCCGCACGCCGTACCTACTCGCGGGGGTACGTACGATGGGTCGTGGCTTCGAGCGCCAGTGTTGCAAAAGAAGGATCCACGACCGGGATTCAAACCCAGCACCCCTGTCTTTCCGGGACAGTGCCCTACCAACTAGGCTATCGGGGACCACACACACATAGCTCCTTCTTGCTACAATCAAGAACATGAAATAGGACAGAAAATTATTAAATTACCGTCGATTTGGCAAGCTAGTGAAATAAAAACACCAGCATCAACTTTCTGTAGCATAAATTTACACTCTTGTACTCACTCGCGATTTTCTCTGGTGTAGCCATGATTTCGTTGAGCGTCTCTCGTTGCTCCTGGATACACAGACACACATGTATACATACATCATAAAGACAATTTTGATACATGCACAGATAGTCAGATACACACACACACACACACACACACACACGCGCGCAGAGACAAATAAGATGATTCTGTATGGCAGGAAAGCATGACGGCTGACAGAAACACGACCACACAAGGACGTACCGCACAATGACCAACACCCCAAACTGACCACCATCACAGCCTGCAGTACTCTATACCACAAGGACAAGGACATTGAGCCTGTACTCAGATGGTGAGCTAGATTGTGCACGTCTGACTGTTCAAAATTTGGTTAAGTTGGTGGACTCGATCGCATAACTTGTGCCCACAATTTCATGTTACACTAGCCTGTGATCAATTATTTACCTTGGATTTCTTCAGCTTGACTACATCGTCCTCTAGTTTCCTCCTCTCGTTTTCCAAATCGGCGATGAGGTTTGTTTTCTGCTGCCGATCTTCCTCAAACACCTAAACAAAGCAGTGCCAAAGACAATCAATAGCCTATACAGGCTATATCTCTCTAAGAAGACGGTGCAAAACACCGCAGTCGGGGTGCTGGCTCTTCACCATGTATGCAGCACGAGTGCTGGCATGTAACTGTTAGCAGCCATGTTGCCACTGAACAGCCAACCCAGGGTATGGTGGCAGGGTTGACAAGGCCGTGAGCTGCTGATGGCTGCCATGCTGCATGGCTATCCGTCGAATGGTCTTGTGCACTGTCTGAAACGCTGCTCTTGAACATGTCACCATAGCGGTTCCACCAGTCAGTCTGGTGCCCGGCGTAGGCCAGTTGTACGGTACTAATCTTGGAAGGGGAGCGTGGAGAGAATATGAGAATAATACTGGTCAACAAAACTGTGAAGGGTTAATTTTGAATGTGCCAAGAAAAACAAAACGTACAATGATCAATGCAACGCTGAATCAAAAGAATTTACAAACAAAAAATGCGCAAGACTTAGTAGAGAAACGTCAGAAATCAATGGTGAACAGAAGGGAAAGTGCTTGGCTCCATATTTGCTGAATCCTTTGTACCCGCCGTTGTGATTCCTGTCGCGTTGGTACTCGCATATCCACTCTGCACTGTATCCACTGTGGATGGATGTCAGGTTAGTTGTGGTTAAGCTGACGGTCCACTTCTTGCCAGTCAGCGAAAGATGCGGCCATGTCGATGGATTCCAAACTAGCATCTTTGGGTGCTCAAGTCGAGTTCGCAGCAGTATTCTACCCATGCCGCTATGCTGATATTGCAAAGTCCTGCAGCCCAAACACAGCACCAGAGAATTCCAATCGGCAGTGCAAAGGCAAAGAGAAGGACGCTTACCTTCCGCAGCTTTTCTCTATCCATTTCAAGCTGATGACGGTGAGCAATAACTTGTGCTTCCAATGCCTAAGAAGAAGACAGCAAGCAAGAAGTAGTCAAAAAGTTCAGTCTACCTTGACGAAGAATAGCTGCTTGAAGGAGAGTAGAAAAGAAAGGACATAAAACAAATGGGAACACAGCAATGCTACACATAGCAGCAAAACACAGTCAGCAAACAGATCGCTTACCCGCTTCTCTGCCTCCAGGGCTTCCACCTTATGCTCTGAGCGCTCTATCACCTCCTTCTTGTCCGTCGATTCGGCAAGCTAGTGAAAATACAAAACACCACACGCCCACCATGTTCACACTGAACGTGCAGGTCTCGGCTAAGTCCATGGGATACATCCCTTCACCAACAAGCTTCCTTCGCAGATGCGGGAAGGAAGACCACTTGAAGACAGCTGTAGGAGCTTCCTTTCATCCCATTTCAAACAACTAGTACAAGTAACTCCCAGAGCCAGGGGAAAGCTGTCGGGTACAATACAATAGTCACAGCACAAAGAGACACGGGTGTGTGTGCAGTGTGTATGATCAACATACAGTGCAGTGCTCAATGCATACAGTGCTGCTCAATGCAATAATTCCATCAAGTGTGTGAATGCCACGCTGGCCACCGTGCAGCCCTACACCTGTCAACACTGGAATGGTGGACTGGTGCAGGGCGCAAACTGGACTCACGTGATGGGATTTCATTGAGCCGCCCTGTACCTTAGGTGCTGCATACTGGACAGCACAGTACTGTACTGTACTGTATACGGGAGTGAGGAGCAAACTCACCAGCTGCCCCTTGACAGAGAGGAGCTCAGACTCAAACACCTGACGATTCTGATCCAACTCCTGCTGTGCCACCTCCTTGGCTGCAGCTATCTGCTCCATCGCCTCTTCATTGGCTTTGAGCCTGGCCTCCTCCACTTCTGCACGAAGCCTAAGCATACACAGAGCATGCTTAATATGGTTACAGGGTACTCCCCAATGTACTCATAGCAAAGTACTAGTACGTGAAACCCAGCGTGTGCAGCTCGAATGGGTTGCGTCACGACGAGATTCCCATATCGCATCATTTTAGCAATGTAGTGCGTACGGGCAGGATTCAAGAAGATCTCCTGCCGCACAACTGCAGCTCATGTGTACGCACTACGCCACTTCCCGCCTCAGACCTGCACCAAATACATGTATGATGTAATCCCGGATTCGCCGTGACCGCCACCCGTGCAGAAAACCAGAAGCCGCACACTCTGGGTTTCCTGTAAAGTCGTGTATAAAGGCCGCGGCTAATATGACTTTTTGGGGGAAATTTGGCAGGCCTCTAAATGAGACAGGCTTCTATACAAGACAGGTAATTCTATGTATGTCAACACTCTAAAACCAGGCATAATGTGCAGAAAGTGTATCTTGAAATTCAGACTTCTATTCAAGACAGGCTTTAATACAAGACATTACGGTACTCTTAACAGCTAACTGTCTGGAGATTGAGTAGGACCAGAAGTATGTTAGAGACCAAGACATGGCTAACTGAAAGTTGGCCCAGCCTCGCAGCTGATGGGTACGTCGATGAATGCTACAGACTACAGTACATACTACAGGACTTACCTGGCATCCTGCACTTCAAACAGTTCATTTTGCGCAAACTCGAAGCCGCGCCCTGGTGCTAAAGTGCTGCGGCGCTCCGGATTCTGTGCCAACTCCACAGGGTGATTGAACCTGCGCAAGGCAACCAGAGGAGAAACACAAGAGAGATGTGTTGCGGATTGCCACAGAAAAGAAGAAAAAAACCAGTGTGTACGGTACAGGTGAAAAAGCAAACGGGACGGCAGAAAATATATACAGGCACAAAAACAGAGAGAGAGAGAGAGAGAGAGAGAGAGAGAGAGAGAGAGAGAGAGAGAGAGAGAGAGAGAGAGACGAGAGAGAGCGAGAGAGGACGAGAGAGAGAGAGAGAGAGAGAGAGAGAGAGAGAGAGAGAGAGAGAGAGAGAGAGAGAGAGAGAGAGAGAGAGAGAGAGAGAGAGAGAGAGAGAGAGAGAGAGAGAGAGAGAGAGAGAGAGAGAGAGAGAGAGAGAGAGAGAGAGAGAGAGAGAGAGAGAGAGAGAGAGAGAGAGAGAGAGAGAGAGAGAGAGAGAGAAAGAGAGAGAGAGAGAGAGAGAGAACAGGGAGAGAGAGAGAGAGAGAGAGAGAAACACGGTGGAGAAGGATTGTGTCAATAACATTACCTGAAGAAGTAGTCGCCGCCAATCACCACACGGTCACCCTGAAATCAAACAATAGGCAGAAAAAGACAGACAAGGTACTTGTTTCCCACATGTACACAATACATGTGACTTGCACAGGGCTGTAATCCACTGCTGGCATTGAAACAGCAACCGGGACATGAAAGCGACTTGCTGTACACATGTACTTTGTTCAGGAGGGGAGAGCCACGCCTGTGCATGTAAACTCAACCAGAGACAGTACTTACATGATGTAGTGTTACACCGTCGCCGATGAGCTCTCCGTTAACATAGGTCTGTGCGTCTGGATCTGCAGCACATAGCGGCATCATGACACAACACACAGCAGTGACCGGGTAACGGGACACACACACACACTCACTGTGATATGCATAGTACCATCTTTCCCCAAATACACAAAACCTCAAGGTCGAATGGGGGGGGGGGGGGGGGGGGGGGGGGGGGATCGTACAATTGAGTGTGACTTATTACTTAGTTATTAGTCAGTGAACACACTGAAACTCATGAGAACCGGGCTGTTGCAGTTGGACAAGACTCCTAGCCAGGGAAATACGGTGGTGTGAATGTGAACAATCCACTGCAGCTGTACCAATGGTGGAATAATATGGTGGTAAAGAAATGAGAAATGACGGTGAGCACACGCCTGCCCACACAAGCTCCCTATGCTACAAAGTTACACTCTGGCACCTTTAAAACTTGAGGCCACAAAAATGAACCCAATAAACACAGCCAAGCTTCGGCTCCACCACAGTAATAGCAGTCGGATATTGCAGAACTCGGAGCTCTCAAACCCTAGCAGAAGACAGGTTTTACCCTGAATACAATTGCAGCACATTTATACCGACTTACTTAGTGGAAGAATTTGTACAGCCTCGCCATCATTCTCAAGAACGCTACAGAAAAAGATAAAATGCACACACATACATAGTTCTAAAACGGAGCGCATAATCCCGGCGATAAATTTGATGAATTTGAGGGTTGTGCATTCAGCATGTAATTCAGATTTGCTCTCCCAACTCTATAATAATTATATAATATATAATTATTATAGAGACGTTCCCCCGATCTATCTGCCGGCAAGCAACACCATCCTGTCTATGCATAAAGAGTATGTGTCGTCCTGCACCGCAACGCAGCAGCGGTCTGTGGGGATTGAGTCGTTCCGCACCATCTGGAAAGACACTCTTCCCCACATCAAGATCATGACTCCCCGGACCGATGTTTGTGAGCGCTGTGAGGAGTTGAGGAGATCAGTCGTCGAGGCCGTGTCTGATGAGGAGAAGCTGCAGGCTGCGCAGGGTCTCCAGCAGCATATGGAGAGTGCTCAACAGGAGCGAGACTTTTACCGGGAGTACACGATGTCAGGTAAGCAGGAACTCCAGGAATTTGGAGACCACCCTACACCTCCAGTCCAACCCTGCTCCCAGAATCTGCGCAAGATGCACTACACTTTCGATTTTGCGCAGAGTGTTTTCTTGCCTCACTCAGCACGACAGGAGGGCCCGCTATACTTCAAGACAGCAAGGAAGTGCCATTTGTTTGGCGTCAACATGGAGCCGCTGGGACGACAGGTAAACTATGTGATCGACGAGGCTGACTGCATTGGCCAAGACGGCAAGCAAGCACACGGGCCCAACACCGTCGCGTCCCTCATCCATCATTTCTTTCAAGAGCACGGCTTTGGGGAGAAGGAGTGTTTCCTGCACGCGGATAATTGCGGGGGACAAAATAAAAACAAAACTATTGTTGCTTACCTGGCCTTGAGAGTTCTGCTTGGTCTTCATGACAAGATAACCCTGTCGTTCATGCTAACCGGCCATACGAGGTGCACAGTCGACGGCTTCTTTGGCATCCTCAAGACGAAGTTTCAACGCTCTGATTGCTACACCGTGGAGCTGCTCCTGGCAGTCATCAACGGGAGCAGCCACACTGGATGCAACGCTGCCCAACATGTCCGAGGTAATGTGCTGTGGTACCAGTGGGATACCTTCCTCCAGCAGTTCTTCCGGCCACTGAAGGGGATCCGTGAGTACCACCACCTCGTGTTCGACAGCAGCAAGCCGGGGATAGTCACCGCCAAGAAGACCCTACATGGTCCAGAGCAAGAGGTATCCATCCTGTTGGTCGACAAGGATGCCATTGCAGCTGCTGGGCTGCCTCCTGTGCTACCACCAGGTGGCCTTAGCCTGGCCAGGCAGCAGTACCTGTACAAGGCCATCCGCCCTCATGTGCCGACTGCACACAAGGACACCCTCTGCCCACAGCCACCGCAGCCAGCCACCCAGCCTGAAGTTGACCCTGAGTGATGGTACCAGTATTGGGCACTTATGCCTTCTGAGTGATGTCTGACTATACAGGTAGACTCCCTTTAATTCGAACCTCAAATTGCCAGGCCCTAACTTCGAATTATCCGGAACTTCTAATTATCCAAATGCAGCCCCATGCAATGATATGTATGTCAAAATGCTTGAAATCGCATGCTGAATATTTTTTGCCTATTTTTATTTGCATCAACGAAACATAGGTGGTCGTACCGGTTATGTACAACGGATCATCAAAACACTGGATCGACAAAAAATCATTTGACATTATCTTCATCTTCTAGTGAAGAAGTTGTCAGTCACTGCAGCTTTCCTGAAACATATTTCAACGGAAAAGAACTGCTCTGCCTAATCCGCGTCATGAAAGGCCGTCGGACACCAGCACGTCGTTCTGAAGAACCGAAGTGGAGCATAGGCATAGACAATATTTACAACAATAGTGTTGTTGTGCGCCAACATCTCCGCGCACGAGCTGGCGCGGCAAGCAAGGCCATCGAGATCCGCGAAGAGAATCAGCCACCAGGAAGAAGTCGTCTTCAATCAAACCTTTGCAATTTGCCTCGCACGGGCTTGAATCAAATTTCGAGAGAAGGTGGGTTTCTTGAACGCTATAGTCGATCCTGCAGCGGACCATCGATCGATTTTTGAGCTACTCTTGGCTAGAGAAGGAGAAAAGAATGAACTTCGAATTACAAGGATAGCAACTCAATCTCACTTCGAAATAAGCGTTCAAAAGACATAGCTAATGTACTGCAAACAGCTCTTCTGTACGAAGACTGGGTTCGAATTATCCAACCGGCGCACTTTTCGTACTTCGAATTATGCATTCGATTTTGACTTGAAGTGACTTGCAGAAGATCGGTACAACGAAAAAGTTCGAATTACGCGGAATGTTCGAATTATACCGTATTCGAATTAGAGGGAGTCTACCTGTAGTAGAACTTTCTAAAAGTTTGTCGGCATTGCACATCTGTTATGTTTCTGACGTGCCGAATATAATGGCACGGTGTTTCTTAGTATAGTTTGTGCAAGGACGTCCCTGTGCAATCTGGCTTTGGACATGCATTGTGAAGCTGATGTGCAATAGATTCTGGTTGATATTATTGATTTTTGTGAGAACTGACCCAGTCACAAGGGTGGCTCTCAGTGTGTCCACTTCTGTTCATGCTTTCTTTTGTTTCTGTAGTACAGTAAATGTCCGGCCGGTATTTGGCTTGCATGAATGTATCCGTAACTTCTCGATGGTGCCAATATTGGGTACTACATGCCTTCTGAGTGATATCTGACCATAGAAGAACATTCTACATTTTTGTCTTTTGCTTTTCTTAGCAAATTTTGTCACTTGCCACAATGTTATTTTCCTGGCCAAATATAACGGTACGCTGTCTCTTAGTTCATGCAAGAACGTCCCTGTGCGATCTGGCTCTGGACATGTATATATTAGCAATCTACATTGTTGTGCCTCAGCATGTTTAACACCCAGTCAATGTGCAGTAGATTCTGGTTGATGTAGGTGAGAATTGACCCAGTCACGATGGTGACTGGTCTACTTGTCTGCTTCAGTTCCTGCTTTGTTTAGTTTATCAATACGGCAAACGTCCGGCCGATATTTTTGCTTGCACAGAGCCTTACAAATTCATCCGTAACTTTGTGATACCTCAATATTTTAGGGTATACTTCCCCTTTAAAAGAATATTGAAAACCAGCTGCATTTTGTCCTGCACAGATCTTGAAAACTGCAAAAAATGCCACAAGCACCCTTTTCTCATGGGCCGGGTCATATTGTTCGTGTAACCAGTAATAGTTGCTGCACCGAGGTGTGACTACACGGCAGTGAATGAGCTACATGTAGTTTGGCAACAGTCTGTAGCCATCAAGCGTACTGGTAAGTATTTACCTCCAGGAAAGCAATGCCATACGTAATGATGCTGTAGGCTCAGTGGGCATGGATCAGAGTTTCACAATCTGGGGGAGGCATGTACTCTTAAAGGAACCAAACAGTACATAAACCCGACCGTACAAACACTATCTATGCTGCACAAACGGCGCGGCATGGAACATTCTTGGTCTTGATTATCATGAATTGCAGAACCCAGATTTGCTTCCTTGCACAACTGCGTTACGTTGTTTCTAGTTAGTTTCTACTCCGTCATTAGAGAGGTTCCGCAGTTGAGCAACTTAACGTTAGTGGGCGGGAAAAACCCGTGAATTCGCGAGTTTGCACTCCACTTACGGAAAGTTGACCACGTAGAGTATGTAGATAGGGCTGTGATAACGTAGCTGGTCCGTAAGTGGATTGGGGTACAAATTTAAGACTCTCTCCCCAGGTCGATCAGGTCGTACACTGCCGCGTTCGGAGTTGCCAAGGGCAGCTACGTGATTTGAAAACTCCGTATAGCGGAACCCAGATGCGCATGCAGTTTACGTAAGACTTCCCGTAGATCGACTACGTTTTTTACTAACGTAATTACGTTATGCGGAACGTCTCTAATGCAAAAGTTACTTGCTGGTAAAAGAGGTTCTTTGATGGATAAGGTGTATTTATGCTTTTGTAGTTTTTAAAGAAAAAAAAGAAAAAAATCAGGTTCTACCGAGATTTGAACTCGGATCGCTGGATTCAGAGTCCAGAGTGCTAACCATTACACCATAGAACCCTACACATACAACTTAGAACTCAACAACAGCTCAGCAGTACTAGCATCAAGAGTGTACAGTCAGACCTCGCTTATCCGGTCCTCGTTTATCCGGATCCCTCGCCATTCGGAAGAAAATAGTTGGTTACAAATGTACAGCATATGCCATGCTTACATACAGTATGTGTGTTCGATTATCCGGTTCCCTCGCCTATCCGGATATTTTTGTGGAAAACGGATGTGTGCCGTTATGCGAGGTCTGACTGTATTATAAGCTCCCAAGAGTGTGCAACTCTGCATAAGGGGTCTCAGACGGCGAAAACTAGCATGTGAGTGCTATTCTTCTCAACAAATGTGCTGTGCGTATTTGTGCGTGTGTGTGTGTGTGTGTGTGTGTGTGTGTGTATGTGTGTGTGTGTGTGTGTGTGTGTGTGTGTGTGTGTGTGTGTGTGTGTGTGTGTGTGTGTGTGTGTGTGTGTGTGTGCGTGTGTCTAAGTCCACCCTAAATTCACGAGTATACAGCATACATGATCACAGTATTGCTAGTCAGGATTAACACTGCGCAGTTATCGTGTCATCCACCTGCCCAAAGTGTTACTGCGTCTTGGTCGGCGACCCATTTGGACGTAACCTAGTTGCCAGGTGTGCTGCTGTATATGATGTACACACATGCCTCGACCGCCAACCATCCAAGAACTTACAAAGAAAAAAGGAGAACCGGGGAAATGCAGAATGCGTGAGTGCCCCATGGCCAAGAAGAAATGTACTCGCAGTTTTGCGGTCTATGAAGCTACGCGCAACCTCTGTCGCGATAGATACGTCGGCTCGACTGGGAGGCAAATGCACACCCGGGCTCAAGAACATACGAATGCTGCAAAGTCTAAAGACAAGAAGTCTGCATTCGGTGTGCACTATGCTAGAGAACACCCGGGCACCACTCCAAAGATTGGGTACGGAATTGTCCAGGTCACAGAGAGGGATGAACTGAGGCTCCGGATCCGCGAAGCATACGCAATTCGCGACAGGAAGCCAGCTATCAAACGAAGAAAGGAAGACATGGGAACTGGATTCTTGGCGTAGCTTGCCTACCACCGTCCGCTATCTGCCGACCTGATTTAAATTCATCACAATAAAGCACCCGGCACCCGATGCTCTCTCCCGAAGTGTTTCAAGTGCCACGAGTTTGGCCATATACAACCGAACTGTCCACAGAATGTGTCTGCCTCCGCGGTGAAAAAGGGCTCTGACAAGCCAACGCCGACTGGCTGTCTGGCCGCTAACTACTTCCCCTGCACCTGACGCAGTTTCGCCTCTGCCGCACATTATCTTTGACGTGGTGTCTGGTGAGACAACACATGAGTACGGTGCTGCTATCGATAGCTGCTAAACACAATCGTTCATAGCTGCCCACGTAGTGCCAGCCCTCAACCTGGACATGTCCCCTTGTTCCAGCTCTATAAGTGAGTGTCACTGGCGATCCGGTACCGGTTCTCGGCGCCGTATCCAACAAATGAGTAGGGAGGGGGGCACTTTTTCACAGGAGGACGTTCAATCAGAGTAGGAGAGGGGTGGGGGGTGGTGGGGCTCCTTTGGCTAGAACCCTGCTTACTCACCAGTGATTCTCGGCCACAAGTGCTCCAGCAAGATGAATGTCATGCGCACCGCCGCTGTTCTCTTGGCCGACGGTTGTCCGACCTAATGCAGTAATGGCAGAGACAGAAGAGCAGAAGAACTCAGTGAGAGACTCTCTACTCATCACAGAACACAGTGGTGTGCTCAAAACTAAATTAATTACGAAATTAATTGAAATCAATTAATTTTACTGCATGGAAGAGGTGCAGATGGGCAACAAATCGATGTCACATTCTATGTAGATTATTGAAATGTTTCGCGATGGCGAAGGTGCTTATTTGCGCTAGAACACGCATTGTTGCAAACCAACACAGCGAATACAATAGTTAGGATAAGCTGTTCCCATTCTTGTGAAATCTGAATAATAATAAATCTTCCCAATAGCATATACCAGCAAAGCCCAAAGTACATCACCTGGAGTCAAAATCAGATTGCAAAATGAACCTACAAACTGCACTGTCAGGCAATCACGGTACATGTACAAAGAACGTATGTATTTTTTTTAATGCATCCCATCCCATCCCCAACCCACCCATTCACTCCCCTATCTCCAATGTCTCTAACACTCCTTCCCTCACCTTGTTTGATCACGTAGAGCAACATCTCCGACAACTGAGGATCTTCATTCAGATTGACAAGATTCGGCAAACGGTTGTCAACCTTGAACGACACACCATGTTTCTGGTACAGACGCAACACAACAGCAACAATTGAATATCTCTGGGGCAATGCGGCCAAAGCCTCGCCAATAATTCGAACTTGAGATTTCTGTACGAATTAGTGGTAGCGACGTCCCACACCGGAGCTCGCGCTTTTCCGCTTTTCCCATTTCTTTTTTTCTTTTTTTTGAGATTTTTTCTGATGCAATAAAATATGCGCTATTTGGGCCCAATTTCAAAAAATCCTCGTGCATGCTACCTAACAGTATGAGAACACTATCTTCCATCACACGGCTGTTACGACCGTACAAAACCAGCCACTTGGTTTTTGTACTGGAGATGCTGCTTTACGGGACTTTCCCCTTTTTTTAACGGCGAAAAATTGTTCTCAAGGAGGTGAATTTTGAACGAAATCTCTACTGTCCCCAAAGCACCACTTTTGATCACTGCGTCAAGCTGCTACAGTTGCGCAACATCCTGACTATGCTTCGCCAAAGAAAAAAAGTTGTGAATTTGAGCTTTCCTTTGCAATTTGCTGAGAAAAGCCATTCTTGTTGGAAATTTTTTGCTGCACTTGTTGCGGTTCAATCGTTCTAGTCACCGAAGTTTGTTGCCTCCTTGAGGTGCTCAACGAGTTTTCGTCACGTCAAGAGTAGTTCTGGCGAGGAGAAGCGTATTTGTGTGGCTGTTTTGTGCTGCTGCTGGGGCACCGCTGATTCCTTGTTGGCCCGGCTGGGGCCAAATCTCTAGCAACGTTTAGCGGAAATTGTTATTTATTGAGTGGATTGGAAATGGAAAAACACCAAGAAACGCTACCAGTCCTGGTGATGTCCTAGATAGGACATCACGGAACCCAGCATGCCCCAGACATACTATGCTGTTCCCATAGTAATCGTGACACGTGACTCAAAACTTTGTGTCGCGTCCGAGGAAGATGAACATGTCGCACTCAATTTCTCAAAACAAACGCAACGAAGGCCTTTCGTCTCAAAAGTAATATAAATTAATTGTCGTTCTCCTGGCGGCTTGCCTCAAGCGAGTCGAGATTCGTATCTTGCCTCTTGCCTTCACGAATTTTATTTTCTCCGTTGTGGAGTACGCCTGGACAAAGGAACTGGCAAGCGAATCGTTTTGGTCGCATTGAAAATTGCAATTACACAAGAGGATTGGCGAAGCAATTTGCGTTCGCACTTTCAGCAGAGCAGTAGCTGCTGCTGCGATAAAGGTTTTACTTTCGCCATTGGTTTCAGGCAGCAGAAGGATCTGGCTGAAAGCGATGGCGATACGTCCATGACCACCACGTCCTGGGTTGATATCCAAGAAAGACCATCCAAGGTCCAGTTTTAGCCAAGAGCTGTCGTATCCAAGAAATCAAAAACGCCAACAGCAAGCTTTGGCCAAATAATATCTTCCAGGCAGTAATTTACGGGCCTAGCGTCTGCTGCCTCGTCTTCCTCCTCTGCATGGCCAGGTTTGGGGCGAAATGAACGCACGGGGCGTGAAGAAACATTCCAAAGGCAAAACATTCAAAATTAGAACCAATCGTTTCCAAAGAAGCGCCGCGTGGCTACGACAAACCCCACATGAAATCCCCAAACGAAAACGGCCATTCGGTCGGGTATTCGATGGCGAATCGAATATACACTACCTCAATCCCCGCTGATGTCTGATATTCTCCGCCTATTCCCTCAAACTTGACCAATTCGGAAAGAAATCCATCGCCATTACGATCGTGCATCCTCCACATACATTCAGAAATGCTCACGCAGCACTTCTTTTCATCGCGTGTGCGCGACCGACGCTCCCATGACAACTCTGGGACAGGTAACCAATCAGACTCATTCAGAGTGCGATGTCCTAGATAGGACATCTCCCCGCCTGGTTACAGCCGGTATGCAGGTCAGCCGGTGAAAAGTTGTGTAGTACTAGGCGTGGAACTCAGCACCTTGTGAGAGCTCATGCGAAAGCCACGAGTCTGTGCTAAAAAGTATTGTGTTGTGTGAGGACCAAGTCAGAAGCACCAAGCATTCTTAGTCAGCTGCAGTTTGTGATGCTGCACATGCAGCAGCAGGAAGTAGTGGCTGCTGGCTTGCAGACTGTGGCTTCAAATCTGCACTTCCTACGGAAGGAGAAGCAAAAGGAACTCGATTTAGATCAATGGGAGATATGTTGTGGCTTGAAAAGAGCATGGGAAATTAACAGCAAAAGATCAAAAAGCAGCTGGCCCATGCATAACTGCCTTGGAATCAGTACTGCAAAAGTACCAAACAAAGCGACAAGCGTATCACTCCGGAGCATTCGTCGGCAACCACATACGCCGTGCGTTAAAACCGGATGCCCTCACTTCTGTTCCTTTTACATTCGTGCAGAGCCACACGCCTGCCGACATCGCCGACGTTCAGCTGCTTGCTGAGGCAACTCCTTGAAAGATCGATACTCGAGGCTCTTCGCAGAGTATGCAGCATGTTGCAAGCTGTTCAGCGGAAAGCTGATTTTTTACAACAGAGACAAGGCAGGTTCTGGGTGATGCCATCCACACCTTCATGGCCACCTGCAGAGCTGAGGTTGTGGCACGGAAGTTAGGTAATGTCTAGGCCGAGTAATGTCACTCCCAAACTTCACCTTCTCGAATGCCATGTCCTGCCTTGCATACAGCACTTCAGCATGGGATTGGGATTGTTGAATGAGCAAGGTATGGAGAGCATCCACAAATAAATAAAGAACCTCTTTGAGAACAAATTCTCAGCAATCCCATCAACCCTTGCGAGCCTCAAAAGCTCTGCTGAGCAACACCGCCTCAGCACTCTGCCAAAGAACTTGGCTCTCCGTCCACAGCACCGCCAGCCCAGAATCAGACTCCGAATGACTGTCGTTACGCTTGCATGCAGTGCATGTCGAGAAAATTAGGGTACAGTGTCAATTTGCCGTGCCGTGCTCCACTCTCAAGGAGCGGGTATTTAGTGCGTCATCTCAACATGCGGTCTTCTTGGTCAGACACTCTAATTCTTGTTGATCTGTTCGGCCACACACTCTGAGCTCTGCTGACGAGACTTAACAACGTCGAAACAGCTAGCTGTCCAGAGATTGAGTACGCTTGAAAAAAAAGTTCTCCACCGATACGAGGCGCAGGTCGTCATTTTGCGAAAGAGTCCTGGCATGAGCAAAGCACATCTCCTTGATCTGCTACTTAGCGTTATCCGTTGCACTTCACGGAGTACAGCTGCCTCCAACATTTTTGACGAGCAAGAGACTGGAGACGAAATCCATAAAAGTATTTCAAGTGACAGAACGGCTTTTCTTTCTGGGGAAATGATTATGAAAATTTGAAAAATGCGATGAGCGTACCCACGCTTTCCGTGTGACCTCCGTTTCCAGGGGCGTTGCTACAGGTCGCCGCATCTTGCCCAGTGACCTCCTCGTAACAGCCGTGTATCAGTTCAGCAGCTAATAAATAAAATTTGCGAGATCGCGTCAACAGGACTAGAATGTTCACAAACACACAAGCTAGCCTTCGCACACGTTGGCCATCACTATGTCTGTACACCCTAGTGGAGAATGCAGACCTCACGAGTTCAGCCACTGCATAGCTAAAATTTAGCTGTGCAGAGGCTGAACTCCTGAGGTCTGCATTAATACCAATCAGCACAATCGTCGCAACAGTACCTTCAGTTTGGCAGCTTCTTCTTCCTTGCGCGCTTCCGCCTCCACTAGCTGTTCCTGAAACGACCTGCACAAAGCATGCATACAGGCAATCAAGGGTGAATTGCAAATTCACACACCGCACCAATGTACTAAAAACGGCAAGCAATCATATAGACGATCATGTTGCGCATACCCGGACAAACAAACCAAACGACGAGGAAAGAACATTACACCTACCGGATTTTCCCAGGCATAAGCCGCAGCCAGACTTTGCGTTCCGAAATACAGACATCTACCCTGTATCTCACGGTTCATTTGACCATTGTAGTGTAAGCCGCACTGAGTTTTTTTTGGGTGTGAATTCTGAGCGTTTAAAAAAAAGTGTGGCACATATACTCTGGAAAATACGGTAGGTACAGGCATAGAGCGAGAAAGTTACTGGCTAAGGGTTTCATGAGATTACTCCAGCAGTGGGCAGCAGTCTGTATGCTGTGTGCAGCTGATACTGAGCCTATGCCAGTGTGATCATACTACGATGTAGTGCAAGTTACCTAACAACATTGAACAACTAGGATAGACCAGGCCAACACAACCAACGCCATTCTAAACACAACACGCTTTTTGGCCAGAGGAGAATGATCTTGTAGGTTGGGTTCAAAATATAAACAGACAGAATATGTGCCTTTGTTCAAACAAAAGACAAGCGTGTAAACATCAGGAGTCAGGACACTCAAATCAGGTCCCAATGCAACATCCCCGCTAACCTGGTGTGATCTGACATGATCTTCTCGGACATTTTCAACTGCTCACGCAGCCGCTGCACCTCCTCCAGGCTGCTGGCGTCGAGCGTGGCACTCTTGAACTGCAGACGAAGACGTTCGATCTCCTCACGCAGCTCCCGGATCAGCTTGCTGGTGGCATCCTCGTTAACGCGAGCCACGTTGACAATGGACCTGGCTTGGTCGGCATAACGGAGTGTACTTAGAGACTCCTCGTAGTTAGACATTGCTGGACTGACCGTGGCTATCATGGCCGTCTTCGAATTGCCACCCAGACTTTCCTTCAGCAGCCTAGCATGTAGTACAGAAAAGGAGCATGCACACACACACACACGCACGCACGCACACACACACACACACACACACACACACACACACACACAACGTGCTCACAAATGCTTACACTCAATTACACCAACACTTTTATTATATTTTAGAATATTACCTTCCCTCCCTCCACCACAGCCATTCACTGCAATCTCATGACACTATGCAGCATAGCAAGTTAGTCCCGTGAGCACTAGTAAGTTACCACAGCAACGCATACTCATCATCGTCATCCTTACCATGTGAGAGAAGAGTCACGGTACGGGATGAACACCCGTTTCTTGATGTTTGTCGAGCGCTCGCACAGCGCAGAGATCACCATACCCAGCGTGTGCAGAGATTTATTGATGCTAGCACCTTCCTACAAGCAACAGGTCACATTGTGACAGTGGATGAAGACGACAACAGGTACGTTAGAATTGCAGGCTAGACAAAGAGTGCCTTCCACTAGTGTGCTCTCTAAACGAGAACAGGCCACACAAAAACTCTTCAGCGCACTAGCTTCAACATGCCATCCAGCCCCGAGTAGCAGCAACAGCTGCACAGTGTCCAGGCAGAAGAAGTGCACTAAGCAGCAGGACTTGATTGCCAGGCGAGAGACAGAGATCCTGTGGGTCAAACTCACCATCACCCGTATACATGTAACGAGTGAAGAGTTACAAAAGAGGGAAGAAAGAAACCATGACTGGACTTCTGACTCGCAAACCAGGCTGAACACACTATTGCAGCACACACACACACACACACACACACGCGCGCGCGCGCACACGTACACATTCTCTCCGCTTTGCGGACATTTTTTTATCCAACACGATGCACACATTGCACACACTAATACGCTTCCTTTATCAGATTACCACCTCATTGTCTAGGACACCAGTAAGTAGGACAAGAGCTGTAATGTATGCAGTAGTCTGTAGAGAGGCTCTTCTCTACCAGCTACCTTACCTTCAGTCTGTCCCCTGTGGTACCCGATTTGCCAGTCCGCTCACTGCCCGCCAGGTCGACCAGGTTGATTCGGCTTGTCCGGCATAGCTCTTGCTCGTCCTGCGTCTACAGCACAACAGATGAAATACCAAAAACATTATCAATCAGACATAGCTCAGCCAACATAATCAATTAATCATTCTGGTTTCCGACCAAGTCACCAAGTACATTCGTCATGAAATACCTATAATGTCAGCAGCTGTAGCACTGTTGGAAAATCCAATGACGCCTTCGCACCATTGCTCTCTGTAATGGCCAGCAACAATGTCATGTATACAGTGTTTGGGCGGTCAGAGCAGTGAGGCTGGTTGATGTTGTATTATGATGTAATGCATTACATAGCCATGCAAGAGCATGCGCGAGATACGCATCTCGCAGCTGCCTACTTTCATGCAGGATCCTTTAGATGTCGTTGTTCTTATGATTGCCTACAATGGCCAAGTGAGGATATAATCCTGTCGTAAACAACTAACTTGTTTACCCCGAAACATGGTGTCAGAAGTAAACTAAATAAACGCCCTAGAATTGCCGCAGTAGCGACACCGGCGCAAGAGGTAAAATGGCAGAAGCAGCCGGATTTACCCCGCCGTCGATGGATTGGCAAGCCGCAGATTTACCTGACGAATTCGAGCGGTTCCAACAATACTGCCTTCTAGTTTTCCAAGGGCCCTTTTCCGACAAGTCCGACAAGGAAAAGGTCGCCTATGTCATGCTATGGATCGGGAGAACTGGTGTTGATGCTTTCAATAGTTTCGAGTGGGATAATGCAAGCGACAAATCCAAAGTAGCTGCCGTCTTCAAGAAATTTAATAAGCATTTGCAGCCACGGGTAAATGCACGACTGGCTCGGTTTGAGCTTCAGAAATACCGCCAGCAACCCGAGGAGTCTGTAGATGATTTCTTTGCGAGGTGTAAGAAGAAGACGTCCAAGTGCAAGTTCAGGGACGCTCAGGAGACAAACGATCGCCTGATAGAACAGCTAATCGTGGGGACGAAGCACTCGAAAGTGCAAGAACGCCTGCTGGAGGGTGGTAGTGATTTGACTCTGGACGAAGCGCTTGACAAGGCCCGTACTTATGAAGCAACACAGCGCCACATGGAGCAGCTGTCCACCGCCACCAGCAGCAGCCGTCTACCTGAAACGGTTCACGCCATTTCCAAATCTGTGGGACACGCAGACTGCGGCAAATGTGGACGAACCCACCACCCAAGCAAGTGACCAGCGCACGGCTCCACCTGCAACAAATGCGGGAAGGCGAATCACTGGGCAAACGTATGCCGTTCGCAGGGGAGACACGAGGCACATGGAAGGGGCCAGCAACGCGGACGCTGGCGCCAGAGGAGCCCCAGCCCACGGAGACGCTTCGACGCACTGCATTTCGACGCCGTCATCATCGACAGCGTCGAGCGTCACCAACCGCCACTAGAGCGAGAGGTGTTCGCGACCCTCAATGTCAGCCTGGACAACACCAACAGACCGGCCACCTTGAGAGCCAAGGTGGATACGGGCGCTCAGGGCAATATATTGCCGCTGAGAGTGTTCTGCCAAATGTTCCCCCAGCACGTCGGACCAAATGGATACCCAAAGCCGAAGTCCGTGAAGCCGTCAAGTACCACCCTCACAGCGTACGGCGGATCCAAGATAAAGCAATGCGGAACCCGTCCTATTCCGTGCTCTTACGATGGCAAGAGTCAACTCGCTGACTTCTACATCACGGACTGCCCTGGCACTGCTATCATCGGTCTCCCGACAGCGACAGCCCTGCAGTTAGTCACGCTGAACTGCGCTGTCCAGGAGAAGCCAGCGAGCATCCGAGACAAGGACGACCTGATGAAGCAATACCCGAAGTGCTTCGATGGCATTGGGAAATTCCCAGGCAAGTACCACATCACGGTGGACCCCAACGTCGTCCCGGTTGTACACCCTCCACGCCACCTCCACGCCATCGCACTGAGAGACGAGATCAAGACGGAGCTGGAGGACATGATCCAGAACGGCATCATCACCAAGATCCAGGAAGGCGAACCAACAGCGTGGGTGAACAGCCTCGTGTTCCGCCTCAAAGACAATGGCAAGCTACGCCTGTGCCTAGACCCCAAGGACCTCAATCACGCCATCCTGCGAGAGCACCACGTGGTCTCCACCATTGAGGAGATCACCCCGAAGTTGAGAGGTGCCAAAGTGTTCTCGATCGTCGACGTCAAATGTGGGTACTGGAATGTGGAGCTCGACGACGAATCCAGTTACCTCACCACCTTCAACACACCATTCGGGCGCTACAGATTCCTTCGCATGCCATTCGGCCTCAAGATGTCGCAAGATGTCTTCCAAGCAAGGATCGACCAGACGTTCGAAGGGTGCTCAGGCGTCACCGGAATCGCAGACGACATCGTCACATACGGGACGTCAGACGAGGACCATGATCTCAACATGCACCAGATGATGGTTCGCTGCGAACAATCTGGTCTCAAGTTGAACCCAGACAAATGCCGCATCAAAGAGGACAAGATCAAGTTCTTCGGCATCATCTGCAGCGCTGACGGAATACAGCCCGACCCGAAGAAGGTCTCAGCGCTGAAGCAGATGGAGCACCCCGAGAACGAGGACGAGCTCCAGACGTTCCTCGGGCTAGTCACGTACATGAGCCCGTTCATACCGAATGCCAGTACACTGACCGCGCACCTGCGTGAGCTGACCAAGCCAGATACACCGTTCGCCTGGACAGACAGCCACCAGCGCACCTTCGACAAGGTCAAGGCCGCCATTTCGACAGAAGTAACGCTCAGTTACTTTGACCCAGGCAAGGCAACGACACTACAAGTCGACGCTTCCATGAAAGGTCTCGGCGCCACTCTGCTGCAGGACGACAAGCCTGTTGCATTCGCCAGCAAGAAGCTTACCGAGACGGAGTCTCGCTACGCCAATATTGAGCGTGAGCTCTTAGCCGTCGTATACGGATGTGAAAGATTCCACACCTACCTATTCGGTCAGTCATTCACAGTAGAATCCGACCACAAGCCGCTGGAGTCAATCAAGCTCAAGCACCTCCGCGCAGCCCCGCCGCGTCTACAGCGCATGCTGCTGAAGCTGCAGCCGTACGACATGACCATCAAGTACCGCCCCGGAAAGGACATTCCGATCGCAGATGCGCTATCCCGACTGTCGCCAGAGGAAACAGAGCCAATTGAGGACCTCGACGTCAGTGTACACGCCGTGTTCCCGCAATTCAGCGATGCAGCGATGACGAGGATCCGCGAGGAGTCGGCTAAAGACGCCGAGATGTCAGCACTGAAGGAGATGATCTTCAGTGGCTGGCCATCAGAGAGGAGCGCGGTGCCGGCAATTCTGCTCCCGTACTGGAATTTCCGCGGCGAGATGAGCACCGAGGACGGTCTCATCCTGAAGAGCAGTCGCGTCCTGATTCCCCCGCCAATGAGGAGGGAAATCCTCAGCAAGCTGCACGCCAGCCACCAAGGCATAGAGAAGACCAAGCTGCGAGCCAGAACGTCCGTCTTCTGGAAGGACATCAACAAGGATATCGAAGCAACTGTCTCATCTTGCACGACGTGCCAGCGCCACCAGAGCAGTCAAGCCAAGGAACCACTGGTGCAGCCCGATATTCCGCCAAGGGCATGGCACACCTTAGGCACGGACCTGTTCTACCTCGGCGGGTCAGAACACCTCATTGCCGCCGACTACTACTCCAAGTACTTCATCACCCGGAAGCTGCCTGCCGGACAAGCGACCAGCAGGGCCATCATCCAGCACCTCAAGGAGATTTTCGGTGAGCACGGCATCCCAGCCGTGCTGAAGTCGGACAATGGGCCGCAATACAGCAGCCATCTGTTCGCGGAGTTTGCTGCCGAATATGGATTCCGCCACAGTACGTCGTCGCCACATCACCCGCAGAGTAACGGGTTTATCGAATCGCAAGTCAAGATCGCTAAGAGAGCTCTCGAGAAGGCAAGGGAGAGCGGGACCGACCCGCACTTAGCACTGCTGTGCATTCGCGCCACCCCAGTGTGCCAGGGCTTACCGTCGCCGGCCGAGATGCTGTTCGGTCGTCAGGTACAGGACAACCTGCCTCGCAAACACCAGCGCGACACTCGGGACGAGGCCATCCGACAGAAGCTCGAGGAACGGCAGGACCAGCAGAAAGTACACCATGACCAGCGAGCGCAGTCTCTCCGCCCCCTAGTTCCTGGTCAGCACGTTGGCATCCGCAGCCCGACCACGCACCTGTGGGAACCTGGTATCGTAACCCAGTCTGTCAACGGGCCACGGTCATACATGGTGCAGCCTGACCATGGGACAGAAGTGCGGCGCAACCGTACCCACCTCAGAGAGAGGCGGGTCCACTTCCCGCCGGATGCCAGTCTCGCAGGCCCTCAGCCGTCGACGCGCAGCGACATTGGCGAGCCTCAGCCGCCGAGTGACGTGCCGTCGCCGTGGAGCGACGCTAGCCAGTCTCAGCCGCCGTCACCGTGTGACGTCAGCCAGCCTGCTGAACCTGCCACCCAGCTGTATCGAACACGGTCTGGCCGCGCAGTCGCACCCAGGTCAATCCTGGATGTGTAAGGCCAGAGAGGCCTCATGGACCTGTTCGCTTATGTCACAGTAGCTGAGGTGCCATTGTTATATTGTACATAGAGCTATTGTTGGATACTATGTCTCTGTATTGTTAGTACGCCGTCGTGTGCCATTCATGATTGTTATCTTGTACATAGAGCTAGTGTTGGATGTTATGTTCTATATTTTGAACACGCCGTCATATACGTACGGTATGTTATGTAGGTTGTTAAACTCCTTTATGACGAAGGGGATGTTGTATTATGATGTAATGCATTACATAGCCATGCAAGAGCATGCGCGAGATACGCATCTCGCAGCTGCCTACTTTCATGCAGGATCCTTTAGATGTCGTTGTTCTTATGATTGCCTACAATGGCCAAGTGAGGATATAATCCTGTCGTAAACAACTAACTTGTTTACCCCGAAACAGTTGACAGGTGGGACTAGCCGACTGCATCCAAGATCTCGGGTATGTACATGTATGCAAGCAAACTGAATACTCGCTGTGTGTCTACATGCCAAACAGGCTGGACCGGCTGGGCAGGATCTCGGATGTCTTGGGTGGAATCCAGCTAGGCTGGGCAGGTCAACATGTTTAGCATGTAAGCGCACAAGGGCCCCGAGATCCCAGATGCAGGCGGGCAGGCCCACCAGTCAACCAGGCCGGCCTGGAGCTACAAATAGAAGAGGTCCCGGATGCAGGCAGGCTGACGCGGGCTGGACTTGCACATGTAATGGACGTGAACAAAGATTTGATTGTACAACAAACTAAATGGATGTGCTTAGCAAGACCTGAACCCTACACGAATGCAGGACATGTGCACATATCACTATCAGCAAGAGTCCATAACCCCAAGAGTGTGCAACTGGGGTCTGGCTGCTGTAGGCCGACTGCGCGGCGGAATTCCAACATTACGTCATGCCACTGAGGCACAGAGGACAAAACTCCGCATTCCGCGGTGCTTGGAACCAGGGAGTAGTACAAGCGCAATGAACGTACACGTCATTTTTGACGTAATGTTGGAATTCCGCCACGCGGATCCCCATGTACAGAGTCGCACACTCTTGGGGTTATGGACTCCTGCTATCAGGGATCTAGCCAGCAAGAATCCCGGTTAATACCTTGGTCTGAGTCAGCACTATCATGAAGACGGAGTGTGAGCGGCTGGACTTGTCGTTCATGCCAGTGGCTGCTGTGGCACGATGCTTGTTACCCAGACTGACCCAGCCCTGCACAACAACAACAACGACGAGAACAACAACAACAACGACGAGAACAACAACAACAACAACAACGACGAGAACAACAACGACGAGAACAACAACGACGAGAACAACAACGACGAGAACAACAACGACGAGAACAACAACGACGAGAACAACAACGACGAGAACAACAACGACGAGAACAACAACGACGAGAACAACAACGACGAGAACAACAACGACGAGAACAACAACGACGAGAACAACAACGACGAGAACAACAACGACGAGAACAACAACGACGAGAACAACAACAACAACAACAACAACAACAACAACCAGTTAGATACTGTACAGGCAGAACAATAATTCTGTACATGAAGCAACAAAACAAGCGTTCCCAGTGCAGATGGTTCATGCTCCATGCAGTGAAAGTACAGGCCAGTTCAAATTACTGCCTGCCAGTTTTGGGATTAAGAAACACGCCAGATACAACATTTGATCAATTGCACTGCTGCATAAGTGCTAAAAATGTATGAGACAAGTTTACAACTACTAGTAGTACACAAACACTAGCAGCACTCCGGAAACAGAACCAAGTGATGTTTAAACGAACCTGCAGGTCTTCATTTGATGATGCCACATAACTGTATAAACACACAAGAGAATAGACACAATCACTGAGTGCATTCGATTATGTCCGCGAATTGATATTGAGTTATGGATTCATGAATCGCCCCTGGCTATTCACATCGCCCCATGTGAATAGGGTGAACGGACTCCGAACCAATTCCAGGGCTCACGACATGATATCGAACGACGAAATTCCATTCATGAATCGATTCATAGCAGTGATCAAACGCACCCACTGCTGCTTGTCAACCCAGTGATCAACGTTGCCAGGAATACCATGGTTACCATGGATACCCCAAGGCAAAGACACAGCGCTGCTGCGGTCAGCCCAACAAGCTGGGATTGCAGACGAGTTCGCCGGCCAGGTGGGTATTGTAGGGAATGCTGTGAACACATTGCAGTCCAGGCAAGCGGGCTGTGCCAGAAATGGCTAGATTCAAACTGGTTAGCATGAAGGTTATTTTCTCTGTATGGCCAGAAAATCCTGCGTACACACGGCTTAATTCGAAGGCATCTAGCTGGGGCTGAACGTCCTCCTACACATCAGTTGCACTCTGCCATACGATTTTCCTTTTCCCGGCTGCAAAGTCAAGGCGGGGTGGGTGCTCTTGCAATACTTTACGCGTGGTATCACCAGGTTCTTTCCCTGGCTGCAACTCATGGCAGGCATGAGTGCTGTACGCTCATACTTTATGGTGACAAAAGCAAATGGTACCAGGTTTGGGGCGGGGTACTTAGGACCATGAAGGGAAACAAAAATGCCGAGAAAAAAATCAGGTTCTACCGAGATTTGAACTCGGATCGCTGGATTCAGAGTCCAGAGTGCTAACCATTACACCATAGAACCAAGGACAACATAATGTCAACAGTGAACGCCTCTCCAAGATAGGTTACCTCTCTACACTAGGATCGGAATCCCAATACCCAAATTGGGTTACACCAGATTGGCTCATTATTACATTTCCAATTTTCCAATGATGCATTCTTTTGGAGTTCTTAGCTTCAGCTCCTCTAGCGTTTGTTTCCTGGCTGGGCATTCTTGGAATCCAAAATCTAGTGCATAACGTTCGCCTTACCTGGACAAATCTTCAACAAACGGGCCCAGCGAAGCGTGCTCTCTCACTCGTAGCTGAAGGTGGAACAGATCAGAGAGAGGGTACAGCGCAGTCAATGCCAATCCACTCGCACACAAAACGCACTCTGCTTGAACAGCAAGATCAAGGATGCACAGTAGTTCAGGCACGCTAAACAAAGTTTCCTGAAAGTTTCCTGAAAGTTTAATGTTTAAAATGCTAACCGCATTCGTAATTCATGCACAAGACAATTTTTTTTAAGAAATATCGGAGAGATTTCACTAGAGCGTACGACTTCCCTATCCGGACTCCCCTGACCCGTTTGTTCCCCCAACCGGACGATCACAAGGTCACTTTGCACGATGTGTTTGACTCCACTGTCTGTGTGTTGTTCTCAAGCTGAAAACGCCGCAAGGTGTTCCAAACGATTCTTTTCCGTAACCAACCAATCAAACACTCTCGGACTTACTGGCTTCGCTCTGCCCTTGGCAGAGGCAAGGAGATCGTGGATTCGCTCGTTGTAGATCTCATAAAAGCTGATCTCCACCTTGTACGTTGTCTGCAGCAATGAAGAATAGGTACAGAGAAACACACAAGCACGCAGGGTGATTAACAAAAATCGGAGGAGTTCTCTAATGAAATACTAGCCAAGGATAACGCGAGTGGAGCACAGCTCTAGGAAAAGTGCAAACTACCACTACCCCGTAACCAGGGATGGCTGATCTATTGATGAACTGGTTCGGACAGTAAACCTATGCCATGAGTGCTCGATTGACAGGGAAACATCTACGCTAGAGAGCCTGTGTGTAACAAACACTCACGGTGAAGACACAAAAAGCCCACCCCAATCATGACTACGGTGCCGCTGAGAACTTTCAGAACAAAAACGAGTCGCTGGCCATACGATGATGGATGCAATAATACGAGTCCTTTCCACAATCAGACACAGTTGTTGTCGGAAGTTGGAGGGCTGTCGGTTTGGGCATAACAATTCCAAGCCGTGATGCAGCTAAGAATCAGGTGAGGTCGTTGAATGTCAGTATCAACCATGAATATGTTGTAGTACGTTATTTTTGTGTACGTCGTGTGTACGTCATGTTGGTGCATGCGCGTGTTGCTGTGGTATGAAAAGCTGTCTTTGTCTTGAGTTCATGATGTGTTCGTCTTCAGTTCGTCATGTCTAGTTGTGTTTCGTCGTCGTGTCAATAAACAGTCTTCTAAATGTACATGTAGTTATCGTCGTCCCATTTGTACAAGTGTGGAGATGGCACGGGATTGGGAGCAGGCAGAGAAAGGCAGTTACAACATTGGTGGCAGCGGTAATGGAAATTGTTGTACACTTCAACTTCTGGATTCGTCCTGCGTGGCCTTCGCTCCCAGTTTCCGATGTCATCTCCAGTCGTCCTATCGTCACAGTTTTGTCCGTCTTCAAGAAGTTCGTCCGTCGTCCTCGTCCTTCATCATTCGTCTCTCCCGTCTCTTAGCAGTCATCGTCACTGGTGGTCCCGGACACGACGTAAAACTGTGCCCAGAAGAAAAACTGAAACAGAAAAAAAGAAGGATGGAAGGTGAAGGCTGCAGTGTGAGGATGTGGACGCTGAGCAGCGCTTTGAGATGGCGGACGACATGGCAGACGGCGTGAGGAGTTTCGTTGGTTAGAGGGTACGTGTGTTGTTGTGAACGTGATGAGAATGTGAGTTGTGTATTTTCTGTTCTCCCAACATTTTGTTCTTTATTATTTGCTCTCCTCGAGGGTAATTTACCGTAAAGAGGCGCCCGCACAGCGCGTGTGTTCTGTTCGCTTTTTGATTTGCTCTTCTATGAGGATAACTAGAGGCCCCCACAGAGCCAGTGGATTTTGTTCTTTTTGTTATTCCTATGATTTGTGCTCTCACATTTTAGAATTTTTGCGTGATCGTGAGGTGGTGTGTTGTGTGAAGTAGAGTTTTTGAGGTTATCAGTTCCTACACGTGTGACAGCGATCGTGGCTGGTGTTCTGGGTGGGCGGACAGAGTTTTTGTAATCTGCAGTGCAGGAAGAGGTATTTTATTTCTGGGTGTGACTGGTGTGGTATGATTGAGTGATTTGTGTGATCTTTTCCTCTTTTTTACTCTGTTTTATTATTTGAATCGAGGACGATTCTACTCTTGGGAGGGAGTTATGTTGTAGTACGTTATTTTTGTGTACGTCGTGTGTACGTCATGTTGGTGCATGCGCGTGTTGCTGTGGTATGAAAAGCTGTCTTTGTCTTGAGTTCATGATGTGTTCGTCTTCAGTTCGTCATGTCTAGTTGTGTTTCGTCGTCGTGTCAATAAACAGTCTTCTAAATGTAGTTATCGTCGTCCCATTTGTACAAGTGTGGAGATGGCACGGGACTGGGCGCAGGTAGAGAAAAGCGAGTTACAACACATATAATGTATGTATTATGTCACTCGACTACTTTTCATGGACATGTACCGCAATCCATCATTGAGCTAATACAACACTTCTACAAATCGTCAATTCCGAGTGAAGGACAAACTAGGAAATTTGCTAGATCGTCAGTCGTGCTTCTCAACATTTGAACCACTGGTCACGTCTTATGTACCGGTACCTATTTTAAAAAAATTCACGGGTCGCGTCACGCCTAGAGGCCGAGTTTTCCGCATCCGTAGGAACGCCACCACCCTTCAAGGATGAAGGCGCAGATGCAGCTCCTAAAGCGGTGGGAGGTGAGTGGATCAGCTCACCAGCAAGTGGTCAAAGACCGAAAATCCCATTCACTTCATCCATGTTTTCCTCGTGCCAGGCCACAAGTTCCAAATTAACTGTGGTATCTAATAATACCCTACAATTTGATCTGATATTTGTTGCTGTTGTATCGTTGAGTTCAGATGTCCAAACAATTCAGAACGGGTGGGGGGGGGGGGGATTAGACCCCGGTAAAGATCCTGAAGAAATCGAAGCGGGGCAAAAAAAAGGTTCTACCGAGATTTGAACTCGGATCGCTGGATTCAAAGTCCAGAGTGCTAACCATTACACCATAGAACCACGCATATGGAAGACTTGTCTTTTGTTTTCTCAAAATAGTTTCTGACAACTGGCACACACATCATCTCTTCACTCTCTTGACGAGGCACGTTCGATCCAAGTTCGTCGTCCATGAAGTAAACCTTGTTCATTGGGGGGGGGGGGGGGGGGGGGGCTGAGCAAAATCACCAGTTGACCGACACCGTACTTGCTTGCGATTTGTGTCATCCAGCATAGCAAATTGCGTTCATTTCGGGGGGGGGGGGGGGATGTTTGCATCGAGGACAACGAAAAACTTCCGCGACGACCCCTTTAATACGTTTCCTTACATTGGTATGTATGCATACCCGCACCCTATGTGGTGGCATGTGAATCAGCAAGATTGTGACGTGTTTTAAATTTTGGCACAAATCTGATTTTGTCTACTAGAATATCACGCAGCACACCCATCACATTCACAATCTATTCGCCAATGGAGGAGCAGGCAATACATACTTCGGCGGACTGATCCTGGATGATTCTCTCGAAGAGCTCCTCGCCAAACCGGGGAATAACGCCACGATCCTCCTTCTCACCCATCATGCTGATATGGTCAAAAAATAAAATACATAAAGGAAAGAAAGAAGATGGCAAATAAGACGTCTTCTTGACGACATTGATCTACGCTCACTGGTATTACAATATAGACAAGTTGCACGGAGAAGATGTTGAGGCTGAGGGAAATTTCGGGAGCTCGAGCCAAATTCATATTACTTATTTTTTAATGACCAGAAATCTGCTCTGCATCTTTTCCACCGTAAACTTGTGACCTATGAAAGCAAGGAATACATCCGTCCACCCCACCCTAAATAATGGCAAAGGCCATCCAGCATCTAAGAACAAAAAGAAGCCTTACCAGTAAGACTTGCCGGAGCCAGTCTGCACAACACGGAAAAGAGAAAGAGAGAATGTAAAATCATTTAAAACATGGAGACAATACCAGGTTTACTCAGTACCTCATCCACCCATCGATGTGGCAAATGGCGTTTCAGCCTTTGGCCTCTGGTCGGTGGATCTGATCTATCCTTCCCCACTGTTTAGTAGGAGCCGCATTTGATGCCTGATCATGGGATGGCGGCGTCCCACGGAAGCAGAAAGGCGGTTCTTGACCCGACCCTTACGCGAACCCATGAAATTTTTTCATCTACTCATCCTACACAAATATATTCATTTCCAGACTGAGAAATCCTACCAATGCAAATCATTCATAGAAAAGGGATGAATACGTCACACTGCATTTGTATACAAGGGAACACAGATCAAAGAAGAGACATCCGCTTACCTGCCCATATGCAAACAAACAAGTATTGTAGCCATCAAAAGAACACTCGAGAAGTGGGCGAGCCAGCTTCTCGTAAACAACTCGTTGGTCAGAGAACGTGTTCTCCTTGTCGTCGAACGACCAGAAGGAATGGTCAAATGCGAAGCGATGCTGATTGCCCGATTCTGATGTCACCCATGCCTCCTGACCTCGCATGCCAACCACACATGTTTGACTGGACTCAACCTCCCTGGACACAACAAGACGCAGACAACACAATTCCACTACAAAGCTATTGCTAAAAGCAAGGGTCCCTGGTTCGAGTCCTGATGGTGACAGTCAATTTCTTCAGACTTTTCCCGTATGTGACTGTGTCTCTCCCTCAGACCAGTGAAAGCTATTGTTCTTATATTTCAAGACACCGCAACCACCACATCATAATACAATTTACGTTATTCATTATTACCGTACTTCCCCACGTATAAGCGCATGGGCTTATAAGTGAAAATTTGCTACAAAAATGATTTTTTGCTTTGTGAACATGTTCGGCTAGAAGCCCATGTGCTTATAAGTGCAATAAAGGTTTGTCTGTGTCCTAAACAACGGTGTTATCACAATGCTTAGCAGTATTTTCAGCTCCCGGTGTTTCACCAATATTGTTCACATATAAGCCCATGCGCTTATAATTGGGGGGTGCGCTTATGTCCGGACATAAGCACATGCGCTTATATGTGCGGAAGTACGGTATACAAGTTGCATTGCAAAATTCAAGAACATATTGGGTTCCTTTTCTTTGAAAACCTGTCAAAATCACCACTCTGATAAGGTGACCACCTGCCTCAGAGGACCACTACAACCAGGGCCGGTCAAAGGGTGTTATCTCCAGTCAAGTGGCCCTGGATCAGGAGACCACCTGTACACGGAGACCACACTCGCAAGGTTCCGCGAGCGGTCGGCTTACACAGGCTTCACTGTACTTTGTACATGCACACCATGCCAGTTGACGCGCATGCAAACCAGGGAGTAGTACAATATTGTACTACTCCCTGATGCAAACAGCCCCGATGTGCAGTACAGTATTGTTGGGTGCCGCAGAACGACCAGGCTAGAATGCCCCCAAGCACAGCATACCAATGTATACACGGTGACTCCAACGTGCATAATAGACTGTAATACATGAAAATAAGAACGGTCTAGGCTGGGAGGCCGACTCCCCAGTTCTTCGGCGACCGACATTACCGTAGAATTCCGTGGATAAGCCCATGGGCTATCTGTTTCACAAGGACATTTTGGTGGACTTATATGAGAACATGGGCTTATACGCCGACACCAAAATTGTGCTATTGAAAAGTATCAAGGAAGTGCGCGAGCATGGGCTTATCCACGGGATTCTACGGTACTGCAGTACAACTAGAGTATGAGAATACCCGGAACTGCACTGGCTGCGGTTTCGGAATAAATCCAAAATATATTATCATAATCGACGTGCATGAATGTAGTACTAGTAGACTTGAACTTGAAGGGAAAGGAACAACGCAAAGTCGCTCAGTTCTAAAAGTCAAACTACGTCACTATCACTCACAAGACCAGGCAAATAATCAATAGAGAGGTTCCGGAGTACGATTTTTCGTGCCAAAATCCGTAGAGGCGCTACGGATTTTTTATACGTCGTTTTCGAGCAGTGAAATGTTCCGGAGTACGGAACTTATGTGTTTGCCATCATTGCCTAGGTTACGATCGCAAACACGTCACATTCCCGCGCTATGCCTTTTTATTTTGAAAATTTGTACCGAAATCAAAACTTCCCGCGGAAAATTGATGTTTCTCGGACCGAATTTGTACGCGAAAAATCTTTCTGCACCCGATGACGCAAAATCTCCATACGAAACATGGTTCGTATGAAAGCCAGTCCACACGGATTCTCCGTGCCGAAAAATCGTGTAGAACACGCCTGGAAAAAATCCGTAGCGCCCATACGGAGTTTGGCACGGAAAATCGTACCCCGGAACCTCTCTAATATAAAAATTGAAGTACATGTATGACGCATACTGCTAATAATCGTATTGGTAAACACTGTCACAACTATTATTCACTGTCACAACTGCAATATTATTTTCTGTCAGTGCTGTCACGTGTTCCAGACCGCTGCACCTTGCGGCCTACAGGCCACCTGAACCACATTATCCCCCAGGTCAGTAAGCAGGGTAAGTGAGAAGTAAACGAGTGTCGGACTCTTAAATATAGGCGCAAGCATGAAGCCATATCACTACAAGACTTGTCTTATAAACCTGTTGATAAAATACTAGTAGATAAGTGTACCATGACAGTCAGACCACTTGAAGTACTCGGCAAGTCCCGCCCGGTCAGCCATTTCGACATAAAAGTCAGAATGGTTGAACCAAGACAAAAATATGAAGTTGACTCACCTTGGCAGGAACGGCCTCACTCGAACAGCCACCGCCACAGACGAGTCTTCGCCATTGGGCGCAGGCAACGACTGAGGGGGAGCGGAGCGCTTTCTGCCAGTGCTTTGGCTCAGGGAGGAGCTTGTGCGCCGTGCTTTGGCCGACGACATGGCCATGCAGCCAAGCAGCTCTTTCTATAAAATATCTTTGAGCTCAGCACTGGGACAGAGTGAGGGAGACTGAAATTTCTTGTCAGAAAAGTTAGTTTTACTTCTTGACAAAGTCATGAAGCTGTTGAAGTGCTAGCTGTGGACTACATACAGTCAGTACAGACAGAGTGCTGGTGTGAACAGGTGAAGGTGTTGAACTGTGGCTGTCGAACTCGAAGACTTCACACATTTCAAAATCCGTGGGGAACGCTACGCACGACGCTCCCGCCACTCTAACTTAGGTTAGCAACAGTAACCACGCACGTCATGTCAAATCTGTGCAGTCTGACTCTGACAGTCTGAGCCTGAGCCTGCGGTGAGGCAAGAGTTCAAGAGATACCAGTATTGGCAGTAAATCGGTTGATTTGGCATTATTTTGTCATTGTTGGCAGCAAAAAGTACCAGACAGTAGATCTACAGTACAGTTCAGTACTACAGACGCAGTGGTGGAGATGTCAACAGGGTCGGTCCCGTTTTCCCCGCTGTTGGATCGCGGCCCGGATTTGGATACAGTACAGTGAGAAGGTTTGACCGTCTCAGCAAACTGTGTATTACTTGAGGGGGGGGGGGGGGGTAAATATCACAATAGGGCTTGAAAGTGCTACGTCCCAGCATAGCAACAATTTCAAAAATTCAAAAACTGGATCCACTTGGATCCAGTTTTTGTATGGATCCAAGCACATTTCAAGCCGTCTTACTCACAGTAAGGTGATGTAGCCAGTGAAACTGACTGATTTGGCTACTGGGGGCGGGGTTACAACTGGTGGCGAAGTAAAAGTCACCCCTGCATACGACTTGAGTGGGTTGCTATGCACCCACATACTGAGGCAATAGCAAAGTCACACCTTAGTGGATCCAAAATAGAAATCTGATGTCAACTTACTACTCCCTGGCCGTTTTTGACGTCATCACTTTCAAGCCCTATGATGGGGACCTTTTCTTTGCCATGGCCATGGGCATGGTTCCTGTTGACATGACAGTTGCCTCGACACACCATTATGCATGTGCAGCCATAGCAAGAGTCCATAACCCCAGGCCGGCGGAGTTATGGACTCTTGCTATTAAATAATAATAATTATTATTCCCGTAGCTATGCAGAAGACGTTACTTCAGTAACGTCTGGCGCTAGCCAGGGTCCACACAGCTTTAATTTGGTATTTGTGTGTTTGTTTGTTTGTTTGTTTGTTTGTGCCCAGGTTATGTCTTAAAAAAAAGGAATTTTTTAAAGAATTTATAACATCCCTATGCTATCCGTATCTGACGGCAAAAAAGCATAGGATGTTATAAATTTTTCAATTCTCCTATTTTTTCAGGCATATCCTGGGATTCGAACCCGCACTATCCCCCTACATGCATTCCCCCATACACTTCGCAGTCATACCCATTCTTCCAAGTTGCTTCACGTTATTATCTTGCGTTTGAAAGCCCTATTTGAATATTGCGGGCAGCTGTATGTGGCCAGCTGTGTTTGATGGTACGGTACGGTACGGGAGACGGTGTTGTATTACCCTCGATCGTACCTGTCCCGTACCGATCCCCTACCGTACCGTGCCATCAAATGCATATTCAAATAGGGCTTTCAAATGCAAGATCACAATGTGAAACAACTTGGAAGAATTAGTATGTACCGTATTTTACCGGTTGTAAGTCGACCCAGGTTATAGGTCGACCCCCGTATCCGGAGGTCTCAATTCTGCGTTTTAAAGTGTTCACCCAAAGAAGCACTACTAACCACGTCCTGCTGCTAACACATCAACAAATCATGTAAACATTCCTTATTGGAGGGTGTAACGTCCCAATCCTTGAAAAAGGCCAATAAACTGGCAAAATGTGTAAACATGCTGCACTCGTGCATGCAGTGCAGGTCATTTTTTGTAAGATACTGATAGTTCCCGGTTATAAGTCGAATCCCGGTTGTAAGTCGACCCCCACCCTTTCTCCTTCTATTTTAAGTCGTAAAAGGTCGACTTACAACCGGAAAAATACGGTATGCGAAGTGTATCGGGGGATGCATGCAGGGCGCGCGATAGTGCGGGTTCGAATCCCAGGTTATGTCTTTTAAAAAAAAAAGGAATTTTTTAAAGAATTTATAACATCCCTATGCTTTTTTTTGCCTAGGTCATCAAGGCAAAAAAGCATAGCGTAGGGCCCTGAGCTTCCAAGCTCTCTCGTTATCAGTTATTATTATTCTTTTACTGATGGCGGGCTGCAGATACTCTCCTTTCAAACTTTTCAACTGGGTGATACTTCACGTATATACGGGATAGGTGCCACCAGGACAAAGACGGGCAGAGAAGTACGTAGACTACTACACTTTTTTTTCAAATAGCACTCTTAGTCTTGTGTTGGAACTGATTCTGCTCAGAGAGTGCTGGATGTGAGTGGAAAGGGGCTGTACACGCGCAGGTTTGTCTGTTTTGTGCGACATGCTGGACAGTTCAACTCACTCAACACACACACACACACACACACACCAAGCACCCGATGTATCCGCCCGGAAGATCTCAATGAAACAAATCAAGACTAGTACTGGGTTATATAATACTAAATCAAGACTAGCGCCAGATACTACTGCCTAATCCGCACAACACACGCCCACACACAAACAAACAATTAAACAAACAGACTACCTGGCAGAGGAGAAGCTTTTTTTCTCAGGACCAAATCTCTGCCCAGCATACACTGTAGATCCTTATCACCATGAAGCACCTGTCCTGAGCTCAGTGAAAACTTGAAATATTAAAAAGCAGGAATAGTATGAAAAAAGATGGACCGAAGGTTAACAAGTAGTTATCCGTTGTTTGTGTCCCACACTAACAAAAATGTTTAAGCAAGATACCGGTGAGTCAGAACGTGCAACATTCTTTTTTCACTTAAATCCTTGGCTCTCAAACTGAGTCTTATCAGGAATAGTATAATTGTGAAAAAAATTTTTAAAAAGAAACCAGTCCGGTCAACACCGTTGTAACAAAAGGCATATGGCTCAAGTGCCTGCAAACAAAATACTTTGCAGTACATGTGCATGTAGTGGTAGTAGTAGTAGTAGTAGTAGTAGTAGTAGTAGTAGAAAGTTAGCCATGTGGCCGGCCCCACACCGTACAGAGTGTGAACGGGTAGCTCGGCAAAGTACTACTTCGAAGTAGTAAATCAATGCGTGGCCAGAACGTGGGCAATATGACGGGGCAGTTATCTCAACAAAGGCTAAAGATATTCCAGAAATATTGACATGCCGGCATAAGACAGACTCGTTTCTAGGGACCAGGGAGATACATGCAGTGGTTGCTGACAAATCCTATGACAAGTTTTGTACAAACCGACGCCCGTGGCTGCCAGGATTTCAACAGAAATATTGCCGACGGTATGAATGACTGTGAACAATGAGATGTGGTAGTGCTAGGAAACGCACGACACACAAAACACACACACAACACACCATACACACCACACACACACCCACACACACGCACGCACGGGTGACAATCTCAAGTCGTCAACTTGCATCTCGTCCGTAGACCAACGTTCCGTGGACGCTAAGATGACCCAGCACAGGTGACAGATTGACCCGGTCTTAGCACAACTGGCATCATCACACTGCCTATCAGCAGGCATTACTGTCATACTGATCACGATGTGACCTTGTGGGCACAATGGCAGTGTCACCATGGCGGACACTCAGATACTTGCTTGTGCTGGATCTGCCTCTTTCTCTGTGTGACGCTTACCAAAGGAATCGCGTGGCATCCTGTGTGCAGACATACTCGATCTACAGCAACGCTATGATCAGGCTGCTACGTCCGATGAAATGATCAATGGCCAGCCTGCTACGTTCGATGAAATTCGAGGCGCACACGCTTCCCAAGAGCATCGAGCACTGCATGAAAAGAGACAACATAACACCGGAACATTAGGCATCACGCTAACATTACACAATTAACAATTTACTGTATGATCGGACACCGAAGAACACTTCGCCAAAGAACATTTAGGCTGGAAAATGGGCCAGATTTAAGAACAATTCAGGCTAGATTTGCAGATTTAAGAACGCATGTACCGTTTTCTACATATTTTCCACGTGGTGTGATCGCATCGCATGGTGCTCTCCATGATTGTGGAATGCGAACAAAGCAACTAACACTTCAACATTTCGGAACAATGCTAGGCTGTGCATTGAGCCCCTGCATTCTTCGGCGCCCGATCTTACTGTAGTCAGTGCAGGACCCGGCACGAATTGGAAACCAGACCGGAATTCCCCGTGGGCACTTGGGCCGGGCGGGGGTTGCTAATACCATGAAACGCTGGAGTCAGTGTCCCGCTCACTACTAGCTCTGTACTCGTTTTACAAGCTGCTTCACTCTGCTCACTGGTGTGATATGACACTCATGTCAGCTGAGAAGTGTGCTTGAAAACCGATAACAGCTAAGGCTCTCCGTGCAGTAAGAACATCAGTAAGGACATCAGTAAGAATGCAGTGTACAGTTTGTTTGTGTTTGTTTAACTTTGCACATTAAACGGGAACTGGGCCCAATAACATGAAGGTGAATAGTGCAGTGCAGAGTGCAGTTAAAATAACAGCACTGAAGAATGCAGTGCAGAGTGCAGTTAAAATAACAGCACTGAAGAATGCAGTGCACAGGGCAGTTAGAATAACTGCACTGAAGAATGCAGTGCAGTAAGGATACACAGACGTCTAGTCCCCACCCGTGCAGTAGGAACAACTGCCTCCACAATGCCACTTGATCACCACAATGCATTTTTAAGTTAGAGTGATACAACTCACCAACATCCACTCTCCTCTCAATCAGACCATCTAGAAGTGCCTCGAACAGATCACTCGCAAACAACACTGGCCGGAACGAGTCTGGAATGGAGTGATTCAGTGAATCCGTCACCTACACACAGTACACCAGTAGAGACGGTAGTGGACATACGGCACAATCAGAACACTGCCATATACATCACATCTCGGCTTAATTTAGATCTACTAGTACCGTATAAGTAGAAATATTCGTCTGGAATTTAATTTCGTCTTTTTCGTTCAAGGAGCTTTTGGACTAAATTAAATGCCGGACTTATGTCGATTTGTCCACCAGAAAATCGCAACCAAGTGCTTTCCAAAGCCTGTTTCTCAACATAGTCCTTGTTAACTAAGGCTCCCATCATCATCTGAGTCCTGACCTGCTAACTTTTCAAAGCAACACCAACATTTATAAATCATTGGTCATAACACTAGCCGCTGTTCTACTAGAAAAACAGTTAGGAACTAGCGGTTGTTTGTTGTGTACAATATCATTCTTGCAAAGCTGACACCATACACTCAATGGTGTTAAAGGGGAAGTTAAGGCAAAAATTAAAATTTCACCAGTTGTAGTCTTCGGGGTGCTGGGTCGAATGGTCTTGGTCCGAGGAAGCTGAGACGCTCCCTTCCTACTTGAATCCCAATCGAACTCGCGCACTTCCACCGAAACTGGGTGACTGCGCCCTACTAGATGGGGATTTGTATGCAAAATGTCACTAAAAGCGCCATTTCGTTCTTATAAAAGCACGGATGACCGCGATTGGCCCATGTGTTGTAGTCTTTTGGACGCTGAGTCGACTGGGTTTGGTCCGAAAAGGCTGCGATGCAGCGTTCCTCCTTTATTCCCAATCGAACATGGTTGAACAAGCGGTCACGTGCTCCTGCGTACGCCAGTCACCTGGTCACCGTGCCTGCAGGGTACAACTTACTAGCCTGTTTGACCATTTGTGGGTGCAGTCCTGTCACTCGAGTTGAACCTTGGTGTGAAAGTTGTCACCTGCTGGCGTGGTGACCAGGTGATTTGGGCACCCAGGAGCACGTGACCACTTGTTCAACCATGTTCGATTGGGAACAAAGGAGGAACGCTGCATCGCAGCCTTTTCGGACCAAAACCAGTCGACTCAGCGTCCAAAAGACTACAACATATGGGCCAATCGCGGTCATCCGTGCTTTTATAAGAACGAAATGGCGCTTTTAGTGACATTTTGCATACAAATCCCCATCTAGTAGGGCGCAGTCACCCAGTTTCGGTGGAAGTGCGCGAGTTCGATTGGGATTCAAGTAGGAAGGGAGCGTCTCAGCTTTCTCGGACCAAGACCATTAGACTCAGCACCCCGAAGACTACAACTGGTGAAATTTTAATTTTTGCCTTAACTTCCCCTTTAATAAATACAGTCAACCTTGGGAAGCAAAACCCTTGAATTGGTATTGATAGGGCGTGAGAAAAGTGTTGTAATTCGCGACTTGTCATTTATCCGTTGTTATTTGTGTGTTGTTGCTGCATGTACTGTATAAGCAGAAATATTCGTCTGGAATTTAATTTCGTCTATTTCGTCGAAGGAGCTTTTGGACTAAATTAAATGTAGGACTAATGTCGATTTGCCCTGCTTTTCTATACACTCTTATGATCCATGGACGAAATTTTCAACCGGACGAACTCCTTTTCTTTGGAGTTGGACGAAATTATAGACCGACGAAAATTTCTGCCTCTACAGTACATCGAGTTGAGAGAATTGTTAAAGCAATGAGCAGCATTGTTGAAGCGGTACAAGGAATTTATAATTTTATGTCATCAGTTCGGGTTTGAATCCCGCTGAAGCTGTCTGCGTTTCAAACGGTTCGCAAAACTGCAGCTCAGGGTCCTCGCTATGCTTCCCTACATAGGTCACCACATGGGCTTCTCATACTGATAGAAACGGCTTTGCAATGCAATTATCCTAACGGACAGCGAGTACATCGTATATGGCGAAGACAACAAGTCAGCACCAAAAAAAGAGCTCCTATGGTAAGACGTGACTAGTACTTCAAAGTCACTTAGTAGTAAGAAGCGTTACCAACTTGGTCGGGCTGCCGACACTTACCGGCTTAACACCATGATAGAAAACTTACCGGCTCGACGCCGAAATAGAAAACTTACCGGCTTAACACCGTGATAGAAAACTTACCGGCTTGACACCGTGATAGATCGTCCTCAGCACCTGGGGCTTGATGATACTCAGGAATGTCTCCTTGTAGAACTCCACAGCTGCCAGCTCACTATCATCTTCTAACATCTGTCAACAACACGTCATCATTTAATATGAAGGTTTATCTACTATGCATACTGTAATGCCTATCCAGAGAGACAGCATGCTCCCTCTCGACACGTACGGGCACCCAGCAGGAGAAAGAGCTTCTCATTCGGACATGGTGGGTCTGCCATTGTGACCAACCCTCAACTCAGTATACAGTGAGTGTGCAGCGTCCTAATGTGCAACACAACAGCTATGTAACTCACCACTACTTGTACTGGGGAAATAGGCTGAAGGTCTGTCAATACAGTACTGGTATCTGAGATCTATCATTCATGGCTCTTGCATGGAGGGTAGCGTATGCTTTCCATTTTGATAGCCGTGATGCAGACCAATACACAGACTGGAGGCATTTAGCATGCTGAGTATGGCTGGATGGGTTCAGAAAGACCCTACCAGACACCCATTGTCCTGGTCAGTACTTTCCCTTGCCGCGGAATTGAAATTAAATATTCACTACATTGTAGTTGAAGGAATGGACAAGGGAAAAGTATGAAAACAAATTGACTCACCACCAAATTGAATTAAAAATTTAAAAATAAATAAAATTGCAACGTGTGCCCGTACACCTAACACAGCTTACTCCAATGATTTTGGTGTTAGCAACGAGCATAGCCTCTTTAAGACGTAGCCTCTCCACTGGGAGTCCAGCAATCGGTGGACTTCTATCACCGGCCGTCGCGAGATCCTTCAGTACCAAATCCTGATAGCTGTAGCAGGCATTGTCTAACACCTATGCACATATCACACGTGCACATACGCATGCGGGCGCGCACACACACACACACCATTTGACCCTTTGACGCCCATCACCGGAGGTGATGATAGCGATGCTACAGCAGAAGCCATAGCAGCTCGTGCTGGGATTGCACCATTCAACAGCTTGCAAGGCTGAAGAATTGACGGCCACTATTCAGCCTGGTCTACACCACACAGCTATGAAGTGGCTTTTTCTGGCCAGTGAATCCCTACTTTTTGGTCTTTTTCATTTTTTCCCCGCACACAAATCACACCACATACTCCGGCATGCACTGGCTGTTGGTAACCACCCAGGAGAATGAAAGAAAAGTCAGGAGGAGTCTGAGAAAGAGAAGAAAGACGTGTGTGACCATAATCGTCGGGAATCGAACCCGCAACCTCTCGATTGGAAATCGCTGCACATACCACTGCACAATACGGAACACACACACACACACACACACACACACACACACACACACACACACACACACGTGCACACCGTGACATATACACATGAACTTATATGTAACTTTCTGCTTTAACGCCATACCAGCGATCACAGTCATTAGTATCAACTCTGCAATTACATCTGCATTTAGTGTCACTACAAGCACCAGCCAGACAAGATTCGAGAGTCAACACAAAGCGTATACAATGATGTCATTCGTATACACGATGATGTCACTCGCACTGCAGTCTGAAATCGCACGCTATAAAATGTGCTTACCTTCATTATTCTCGTCTGCACCGAATAGATCACTCGCCATGGTTGGACGTCGTTGAAGTGCTCACGGAACCCGATCAAGATCTGCTCGAGTGCTTTGAGTTTGTCAATAACGCGGTGCATTTCTTCATAGTTGAAGCTCAGCGTACATAGCAGGTCATGATGCTACAAGTAAAACGGAGGAGGAGGGAGAGGGGGGGGGGGGGGGGGGAGATATAGGACAGCACAAAGGTGCTTGTATTGGTGACAAATGCAATTAACATGCACCACACCAAAGGTACTGTACTGTACAAATCTTGCGGCAATGTGCCAGAAGTTCCATTTTCCAAAATGTATCAGTGAAAAGAGATGTGTACATTCCTGCCGCTGGTGCCCGTAATGTCCCGTATTACTTCAGCGTATTACTGCAGAAGCCGATGTCAGGGCTAGGCTTCTATTCAAACCAGGTATTTCTATGTGCGTCATCATTAACACCAGGCTTATGTGCCGACGGTGTGTCTTGAAAATCAGGCTTGTATTCAAAACAGGCTTCTATAATAGACCCTTTGCGCAATAAGCGAGAGGGGTCGAGACGGGGCATGCTGTGCACGCGCTGCACACTTGGCATGCAACCAGCCTGCTTTGTTTGCTGCAGGACGTGATCAAGTTTCCTGTGACAGGCTGTGTTTTCACGGTCCCGACGCGATGTTCATGTATGTACTCCCCAGCCTTTTTTCATTTGAAGTTTTTTTAGTTCTTGAAGGAAGAAGTTCTGAAATGCTTTCCAAGGACCACTGTTGGGTTCTTGTTTGCAGCAACCGTCATCCCTAACGTTAGTCTAAGGAACCCACTTGTCTTTCCATGCGTCCCCTGGTGATGCTGGCATTCCACACTCTGGAATCCTGGCTATCTGGCGAGAAGAGGGCCGCAGTGCTGCGATATCGTTCACAGTGTTGTGCTCGGAACACTTTGTCCATGGCGACTTTCATCCTTGCTTTTGCGAAGATATGGAACGCCCTGCCAAGAGACTCTGGAGCTTGAGAAAATGGCATGACCGGTCACCCATCCCTGTCTTCCCTATTGGAAGATCGACTGCTTGCTGGCGCTGCTCGAGCTGCTGATGTTGAAGTGGAGAGAGACGCAGCCTCATCGCTCAGGTGTGCGGAGAAAGTCATCTGAGTTCGAGCTGTGGCTGTATGCACGATATGACAGACTTTCACATTATGCACATAGCCACCAAAGTAAAACTCATGGACACTATCCATGGGCTTGTTCACTAGTACTACTCCAACAGCTCCCTCTTCACTGTCGTCGGCGACTTGCCCCTGCGTTGAAGACGAGCAAGCATGGTGTGGCACTCACTCTGGGAAACAGAGGTTCATCACTCATCCACTGGGACGCATGACATGTTGGGCATGATGAAGGTACACTCGAGGAAGTGGTGCCCTTCTTAGTTCTAGGAGCATCAGGGTTCTGCATAGAGAAGTGTTCTCTACATCGACAGAGGAGAGAAGGTAGAGAAAATAAAAATAAATTTCAATCTACACTAATCCGAAATATCCACTGAATGCGGAAAACGTACCGCTCCAACAACTCCTTCTTTTTCCAGACAGATACGCACCCTCATTCAGCAGAAAACTGTTCAGTTCCTTCACAGACCATTCTTCATTTTGACAGTTCGTCCACGGGTGCCATAGCCATCGATGGCAAACCACTCGACACTCTCTCCTCCATCTCCAAATGGAAAAATACAGTGTTCCACCATGCTCAACAACTGATACTCTGCACAAAAATCGAAGAGGATGCCCCGTCTCGGATCACGTGACCGTTATTGTGCAAAGGGTCTATTATGAGACAGGCTTTATGTCAACGAAACATTTTAGTGGTTGCCAGGCATTCAGAAGCCACCCGTATCTATGCCTCTGACTTACATTCTTCACAAGCGGCTCTTTATCTGCACGTATAGCGTCAAACAAGCCGGCAATCTTGCTATCGAATACATACCGTGCTTCAGTGAATGCTGCATCAACCTGGGACCGAAACAACAAGGTGATATCAAGTGTCAGGAACACGCCTTGCAGATACACCATTGAAACTGTACACATTTGAAACCTGTTGTCGTTGGCGCTGGGGACCTGGTTTGGTCAGTGCATTGGTGCACCATTTCCACACTACCAAGAGTACATAAACCAGAGTGTGCAACTCCAGGAGAATGAGCCTGTGGTAAGGTTATGACCTAAACAAAGAAATGTCCCTATGGGAGTGGTCTATGCAGTATCATGTGACTAGTAGGTGGAGTGTTGCAGCCTCTGGTTTTATATTACACTACCCTTGACTGATAATTCTACATTTTCTATAAACGAGGGATGTGGATCCTAACTTTTCTGGTAAAAAAACTTTTTTTTAAGAATTTCCCGAATAAAGCGAAAAATAAAGTGGACGAAGAAGTGGCATGGCGTCGATGCAGAATGAACGCCAGAAGAGCAACACATTCAATACAGGAGGATATTTTAATAATAAAAAAGGTTCTACCGAGATTTGAACTCGGATCGCTGGATTCAAAGTCCAGAGTGCTAACCATTACACCATAGAACCATGTACACCCATAGGAGAAAATGTAGCCTCCATCCTCATTTCCCTGTCAAAAGAAAGGTCCACTGAGGTGCAAGCCTAACATGTGTCCACTGCATGCATGTGTTACAGGCCCTTCGCACCGACTTTGGAGGTGGGGCGGCCATGGAAGGGGGTCGGGGGCCCTCTGGGAAAAAATTCAAAAATTGAAGCCAATTGCAAGCATTTCCGGGCATTTGGTGCCATTTCAGTGTGTACTGTATGACTGCAATAAAAGACTTTTTGATTCTGCAACAAACCAAGAAGACGCTACGATCAGGGACAAGGATTCTTCATTGTTCACCACGTTTGCGCTGAGCTGCGATCGCGCTTTGTTGCAGTGTGCTCAACAAAAATAATAATAAAACGGCCTTTGTGTCAGCAAGACAAAGTGAGTGCACAATGGACGAAGTGAGTGCACAATGGCCGAAGTGAGTGCACAATGGCCGAAGTGAGTGCACAATGGCTGACGTGAGTGCACAATGGCCGAAGTGAGTGCACAATGGCCGGGAAGACATGAAGATCACTTACCTTTTCTGTCAACAACTTCAACATGTCCGGTAGCACTGGTACGACGTGCTCACCAATCCAGGGAATCAACAGTTCATCTGCCAGGTCTGCAGCATAGCCGGGCATGATACAACACAGTAGTGACAGTACACATGCTTGTATGATGTCATAATGACCTAGTGGCAGTGCTGTATGATGTCATCATAATAGCACAGTGGTTCTTACGCATGATGCTGAAATAACATAGTACTTGTTCTGCATTAGCATGTGCTTTTTCGGGCGCACGTGTACCTCACTGTTTTCTTCTTGCTCAAGTTCTCGCGCAATCGAAACGTGAGCATATGTCTGGACTATGTGTGCTGTTGTTGGGTATGTGTGAAGCAACAAGCATCGGATTACCTATAGCAATAAGCATCAGCCGGATTACCTACGAGTACAGTGTAGACACAACAACATGCCGCAATAGTGAAGTGCCATAAACCCTGCCAGAGTGCCCAGTCAATTCGAACCCTTCAGTTGTGTAATCTTGCTATCACCCTCTTTTGGACCTCTTTTGGAACTTGCGATCATAAATAATATGAGTAGGCGATCATGACTCGGTATGAAACCCACTGTGAGGGACTGTGAGGTAAATCCTGCACCATTACAGGGAACAACGCAATACCCTATTTGTATGATGCAGATCCCAGGGTGGGTGTGTGTGTACGCAGGCCCGGCGGAACCACTCCTGTTGGTCAGGCCATGGCCGGACCAACTTTTGACCACCAACTTGTGTTTACTGCTGAGGAGGTCATGTGACTACCCCGCTACATATCATACACAAACTGTATGAAAGTCATGTGACTACCGTCCATATCATACACAAACTGTACGAAAGTCATGTGACTACCCCACTACATATCATACACAAACTGTATGAAAGTCATGTGACTACCCCGCTACATATCATACACAAACTGTATGAAAGTCATGTGACTACCCCACTACATATCATACACAAACTGTATGAAAGTCATGTGACTACCGTCCATATCATACACAAACTGTACGAAAGTCATGTGACTACCCCACTACATATCATACACAAACTGTATGAAAGTCATGTGACTACCCCGCTACATATCATACACAAACTGTACGAAAGTCATGTGACTACCGTCCATATCATACACAAACTGTATGAAAGGTTAGGGTGTGGCAGGACCAATCAAAAATTGCTTCCGCCGGTCCTGGTACGTGATTAATACTGATTACGGTATCCTACCTCGTAACTGCGCAGTCATCTCCCTATCAGTGATGTCCACTGCCATCATGTTCTGACCGAGCAAGTCCTTGGTCTCAAGGTGTATCATGTGCTCTTGTGCCTTCATCTTCTCCAGGATCATGTTGACGCTGTCCGTCACCATGCTAACGAGCCTCGCCATCAGCTACAGAGCACAGGAGAAAAGCGAAATTCGAACACACAGCACACACACTACAGCGTGTCTATACTGGAACATGTGACACCCTATCTCTGCATGTCTTGAACATCAGGACCGGTGGAAGCAGTTTTTGATTAGTCTGGCAGTACCCCAGCCTTTCATACTTTGTCACGGTATGATATGGAGGGTAGACACATGACCTCCTCAGCAGCAAACACGCGCTGGAGGCCGAAAAGTTGGTCCGGTCACGGCCTGACCAACTGGACCAGCTCCACCGCCCCCTGAACACTTAGTGACACACGTACAAAGGAAACAAATGTACAGCCCGCATTGGATGGCCCGTGTCTGCAATAGCCTAGGGTGCCAAAGTCTTTTTAAAGGGGAAGTTAAGGCCTAAAATCAAAATTTCACTAGTTGTAGTCTTCGGGGTGCTGAGTCTAATGGTCTTGGTCCGAGGAAGCTGAGACGCTCCCTTCCTTCTTTAAAATCCCAATCGAACTCGCGCACTTCCACCGAAACTGGGTGACTGCACCCTACTAGATGGGGATTTGTATGCAAAATGTCACTAAAAGCGCCATTTCGTTCTTATAAAAGCACGGATGACCGCGATTGGCCAATATGTTTTAGTCTTTTGGACGCTGAGTCGACTGGTTTTGGTCCGAAAAGGCTGCGATGCAGCGTTCAGCCCTTATTCCCAATCGAAAATGGTTGAACAAGCGGTCACGTGGTGCTGCGTACACCAGTTACCTGGTCACCACGCCAGCAGGCGACAATTTTCACACCAAGGTTCCACTCAAAGGTTCAACTCGAGTGACAGAAACTCGCTAAAACATGCTGTAAGTTGTAGCCTGCAGGCACGGTGACCAGGTGACTGGTGTACGCAAGAGCACGTGACCGCTTGTTCAGCCATGTTCGATTGGGAATAAGGGCCGAACGCTGCATCGCAGCCTTTTCGGACCAAAACCAGTCGACTCAGCGTCCAAAAGACTATAACATATTGGCCAATCGCGGTCATCTGTGCTTTTATAAGAACGAAATGGCACTTTGCATATAAATCCCCATCTAGTAGGGCGCAGTCACCCAGTTTCGGTGGAAGTGCGCGAGTTCGATTGGGATTAAAGAAGGAAGGGAGCGTCTCAGCTTCCTCGGACCAAGACCATTCGACTCAGCACCCCGAAGACTACAACTGGTGAATGTTTCGGGGTAAGTTAGTTGTTTACGACAGAATTATATTCTCACTTAGCCATTGTAGGCAAATCATAAGAACCGCAACATCTAAAGGATCCTGCATGAAAGTAGGCAGCTGCGAGATGCGTATCTCGCGCATGCTCTTGCATGGCTACGTAATGCATTACATCATAATACAACATCCCCTTCGTCATAAAGGAGTTTAACAACCTACATAACATACCGTACGTATATGACGGCGTGTTCACAATATAGAACATAACATCCAACAATAGCTCTATGTACAAGGTAACAATCATGAATGGCACACGGCGGCGTGCTAACAATACAGAGACATAGTATCCAACAATAGCTCTATGTACAATATAACAATGGCACCTCAGCTACTGTGACATAAGCGAACAGGTCCATGAGGCCTCTCTGGCCCTACACATCCAGGATTGACCTGGGTGCGACTGCGCGGCCAGACCGTGTTCGATACAGCTGGGTGGCAGGTTCAGCAGGCTGACTGACGTCACACAGTGACGGCGGCTGAGACTGGCTAACGTCGCTCCACGGCGACGGCACGTCACTCGGCGGCTGAGGGCCTGCGAGACTGGAATCCGGCGGGAAGTGGACCCGCCTCTCTCTGAGGTGGGTACGGTTGCGCCGCACTTCTGTCCCATGGTCAGGCTGCACCATGTATGACCGTGGCTCGTTGACAGACTGGGTTACGATACCAGGTTCCCACAGGTGCGTGGTCGGGCTGCGGATGCCGACGTGCTGACCAGGAACTAGGGGGCGGAGAGACTGCGCTCGCTGGTCATGGTGTACTTTCTGCTGGTCCTGCCGTTCCTCGAGCTTCTGTCGGATGGCCTCGTCCCGAGTGTCGCGCTGGTGTTTGCGAGGCAGGTTGTCCTGTACCTGACGACCGAACAGCATCTCGGCCGGCGACGGTAAGCCCTGGCACACTGGGGTGGCGCGAATGCACAGCAGTGCTAAGTGCGGGTCGGTCCCGCTCTCCCTTGCCTTCTCGAGAGCTCTCTTAGCGATCTTGACTTGCGATTCGATAAACCCGTTACTCTGCGGGTGATGTGGCGACGACGTACTGTGGCGGAATCCATATTCGGCAGCAAACTCCGCGAACAGATGGCTGCTGTATTGCGGCCCGTTGTCCGACTTCAGCACGGCTGGGATGCCGTGCTCACCGAAAATCTCCTTGAGGTGCTGGATGATGGCCCTGCTGGTCGCTTGTCCGGCAGGCAGCTTCCGGGTGATACAGTACTTGGAGTAGTAGTCGGCGGCAATGAGGTATTCTGACCCGCCGAGGTAGAACAGGTCCGTGCCTAAGGTGTGCCATGCCCTTGGCGGAATATCGGGCTGCACCAGTGGTTCCTTGGCTTGACTGCTCTGGTGGCGCTGGCACGTCGTGCAAGATAAGACAGTTGCTTCGATATCCTTGTTGATGTCCTTCCAGAAGACGGACGTTCTGGCTCGCAGCTTGGTCTTCTCTATGCCTTGGTGGCTGGCGTGCAGCTTGCTGAGGATTTCCCCCCTCATTGGCGGGGGAATCAGGACGCGACTGCTCTTCAGGATGAGACCGTCCTCGGTGCTCATCTTGTCGCGGAAATTCCAGTACGGGAGCAGAATTGCCGGCACCGCGCTCCTCTCTGATGGCCAGCCACTGAAGATCATCTCCTTCAGTGCTGACATCTCGGCGTCTTTAGCCGACTCCTCGCGGATCCTCGTCATCGCTGCATCGCTGAATTGCGGGAACACGGCGTGTACACTGACGTCGAGGTCCTCAATTGGCTCTGTTTCCTCTGGCGACAGTCGGGATAGCGCGTCTGCGATCGGAATGTCCTTTCCGGGGCGGTACTTGATGGTCATGTCGTACGGCTGCAGCTTCAGCAGCATGCGCTGTAGACGCGGCAGGGCTGCGCGGAGGTGCTTGAGCTTGATTGACTCCAGCGGCTTGTGGTCGGATTCTACTGTGAATGACTGACCGAATAGGTAGGTGTGGAATCTTTCACACCCGTATACGACAGCTAAGAGCTCACGCTCAATATTGGCGTAGCGAGACTCCGTCTCGGTAAGCTTCTTGCTGGCGAATGCAACAGGCTTGTCGTCCTGCAGCAGAGTGGCGCCGAGACCTTTCATGGAAGCGTCGACTTGTAGTGTCGTTGCCTTGCCTGGGTCAAAGTAACTGAGCGTTACTTCTGTCGAAATGGCGGCCTTGACCTTGTCGAAGGTGCGCTGGTGGCTGTCTGTCCAGGCGAACGGTGTATCTGGCTTGGTCAGCTCACGCAGGTGCGCGGTCAGTGTACTGGCATTCGGTATGAACGGGCTCATGTACGTGACTAGCCCGAGGAACGTCTGGAGCTCGTCCTCGTTCTCGGGGTGCTCCATCTGCTTCAGCGCGGAGACCTTCTTCGGGTCGGGCTGTATTTCGTCAGCGCTGCAGATGATGCCGAAGAACTTGATCTTGTCCTCTTTGATGCGGCATTTGTCTGGGTTCAACTTGAGACCAGATTGTTCGCAGCGAACCATCATCTGGTGCATGTTGAGATCATGGTCCTCGTCTGACGTCCCGTATGTGGCGATGTCGTCTGCGATGCCGGTGACGCCTGAGCACCCTTCGAACGTCTGGTCGATCCTTGCTTGGAAGACATCTTGCGACATCTTGAGGCCGAATGGCATGCGAAGGAATCTGTAGCGCCCGAATGGTGTGTTGAAGGTGGTGAGGTAACTGGATTCGTCGTCGAGCTCCACATTCCAGTACCCACATTTGACGTCGACGATCGAGAACACTTTGGCACCTCTCAACTTCGGGGTGATCTCCTCAATGGTGGAGACCACGTGGTGCTCTCGCAGGATGGCGTGATTGAGGTCCTTGGGGTCTAGGCACAGGCGTAGCTTGCCATTGTCTTTGAGGCGGAACACGAGGCTGTTCACCCACGCTGTTGGTTCGCCTTCCTGGATCTTGGTGATGATGCCATTCTGGATCATGTCCTCCAGCTCCGTCTTGATCTCGTCTCTCAGTGCGATGGCGTGGAGGTGGCGTGGAGGGTGTACAACCGGGACGACGTTGGGGTCCACCGTGATGTGGTACTTGCCTGGGAATTTCCCAATGCCATCGAAGCACTTCGGGTATTGTTTCATCAGGTCGTCCTTGTCTCGGATGCTTGCTGGCTTCTCCTGGACAGCGCAGTTCAGCGTGACTAACTGCAGGGCTGTCGCTGTCGGGAGACCGATGATAGCAGTGCCAGGGCAGTCCGTGATGTAGAAGTCAGCGAGTTGACTCTTGCCATCGTAAGAGCACGGAATAGGACGGGTTCCGCATTGCTTTATCTTGGATCCGCCGTACGCTGTGAGGGTGGTACTTGACGGCTTCACGGACTTCGGCTTTGGGTATCCGTTTGGTCCGACGTGCTGGGGGAACATTTGGCAGAACACTCTCAGCGGCAATATATTGCCCTGGGCGCCCGTATCCACCTTGGCTCTCAAGGTGGCCGGTCTGTTGGTGTTGTCCAGGCTGACATTGAGGGTCGCGAACACCTCTCGCTTTAGTGGCGGTTGGTGACGCTCGACGCTGTCGATGATGACGGCGTCGAAATGCAGTGCGTCGAAGCGTCTCCGTGGGCTGGGGCTCCTCTGGGGGTAGCGCTCCCGCGGGCTGGGGCTCCTCTGGCGCCAGCGTCCGCGTTGCTGGCCCCTTCCATGTGCCTCGTCTCTCCCCTGCGAACGGCATACGTTTGCCCAGTGATTCGCCTTCCCGCATTTGTTGCAGGTGGAGCCGTGCGCTGGGCACTTGCTTGGGTGGTGGGTTCGTCCACATTTGCCGCAGTCTGCGTGTCCCACAGATTTGGAAATGGCGTGAACCGTTTCAGGTAGACGGCTGCTGCTGGTGGCGGTGGACAGCTGCTCCATGTGGCGCTGTGTTGCTTCATAAGTACGGGCCTTGTCAAGCGCTTCGTCCAGAGTCAAATCACTACCACCCTCCAGCAGGCGTTCTTGCACTTTCGAGTGCTTCGTCCCCACGATTAGCTGTTCTATCAGGCGATCGTTAGTCTCCTGAGCGTCCCTGAACTTGCACTTGGACGTCTTCTTCTTACGCCTCGCAAAAAAATCATCTACAGACTCGTCGGGTTGCTGGCGGTATTTCTGAAGCTCAAACCGAGCCAGTCGTGCATTTACCCGTGGCTGCAAATGCTTATTAAATTTCTTGAACACGGCAGCTACTTTGGATTTGTCGCTTGCATTATCCCACTCGAAACTATTGAAAGCATCAACACCAGTTCTCCCGATCCATAGCATGACATAGGCGACCTTTTCCTTGTCGGACTTGTCGGAAAAGGGCCCTTGGAAAACTAGAAGGCAGTATTGTTGGAACCGCTCGAATTCGTCAGGTAAATCTGCGGCTTGCCAATCCATCGACGGCGGGGTAAATCCGGCTGCTTCTGTCATTTTTTCAGTACCTCTTGCGCCGGTGGCGCTACTGCGACAATTCTAGGGCGTTTATTTAGTTTACTTCTGACACCATGTTTCGGGGTACGTTAGTTGTTTACGACAGGATTATATTCTCACTTAGCCATTGTAGGCAAATCATAAGAACCGCAACATCTAAAGGATCCTGCATGAAAGTAGGCAGCTGCGAGATGCGTATCTCGCGCATGCTCTTGCATGGCTACGTAATGCATTACATCATAATACAACAGTGAAAATTTGATTTTAGGGTATACTTCCCCTTCTCCTTTAAAGGAGTAAAGCATTCATCCAGGTTTTTTGGTAGAAGTAAAACAGGTGTTCTATGGCAAAAGTCAGCGGGACTAGCTTATCTGCACAGACTGTACACGCAGGGGAGACTCCCTGAGTGACAGCATAGCAAGGTCACACTGACTGTTTCATGCCGCGCTCAAACGTGTGTAGTCATGGAGGCAATGTGCCAGTATGGTGAGTGGTGTCTCTGGCATCAGGACCAGCACATACACACAGCACTTCTAACAGCATGGGAACCGTGGGCTTGGAAGCAATCGTGATGTGAGTCGGCTGTCACTTCATTACAACCTGGGTTACGTGACCCTGGTATTAGCTTTTAGCAAGAGTACATAACCAAGAGTGTGCAACTCGACGATCCCCCAGCCCACGGCGGAATTTTTTTATGACATCAGTCTTTGGTGGCTGTTTGGCTCGCTAATGCCATCATGCGTCGCCAGAGATCAAAGTACAAAGAATTTGTACATCACGGCTACGGTAGTCGAAGCAGAACAACGGACGATAGATCGATGTGTCCTGAACCTGGTGATCTCTCAACAAAAAGTGCACGGGAAAGCATACGCACTTGATCATACTTCAGCCAAAGAATGACGCAATAAAAAATTCCGCCGTGGGTGAACCCATCGCAGCTCCAGATAGGAGTTGCACACTCTTGGTTATGTACTCTTGCTTTTAGCGATCACCTGATTTCAACAGCCGATTCCCATGTACCGGCAGTTCTGCATAGAAACTGCTCCGGAAACAGCGACAGCCCGTGACCTGCGTTGCACGATCGGCGGCCAACTTCTAGTATACCAAGTGCCATATCTGACTCGCATACAGCGACCGCCAGTGCTGTCCTGGCTGATGTTGCTGTCAATGGACGGGACCAGTGAAAGTGCAGGGTGCGCTGCATGCATTTGGATGAGGTGTGAAAACTCACAGACGCCGCCAAGTTGGTCTGCATGAAAATGTTCTGCGCCCAGCACATGTCAATATGAGTATGCGAAAGTATGTGCACTGCCGTCTGTTATGCCGCGAATGTATCGGACCTTGTTCTAAAGAGCACCTGCCTTAAAAAGACTGTTTTTGCTTGCACCGTGGTGTAATCGTTGAAACCTCGTTTTACTGTACTGACCTGTTGCCTTGTTTTCAGCCTATTAGCCAGACTGCCCTTGAGACCCAGGTAGACATCACCCAGCAGTGTATCCTCCAGGTCACTGATCACCATGTCCACCAGCACCTAGAACACATACAGGAATTGATGAACACAACACGTAGTAACAGTTACACTCGGTCATGTGTGCAAACATGCCCGCATGCCCGCACACAAGTCCATGCAAGTAAACGTCAACACAGAACTCTTGTGCAGGCTGCACGTGTCTACGGTTCAGTGTTAGAACTCCACCACGTTATTCGACTGCATGTCCAAGAACGGGGGCCGGGGTAATTATATTTGCTGCGGACAAAAAAAGACAAAAAGTAATGTCCTCCCCGGCCGGGAATCGAACCCGGGTCTTCCGCGTGACAGGCGGAGATACTTACCACTATACTACCGAGGATTGACTGGGAAGAATTTCACAAACAACCATAATCACCAAAACTGCCTTGAGCAACACTTTCAGCCTACCCACTGCCACTGGGCGTCTTTTATTGGTGTTGGCCATGCATGTAACAGTAAAAACTGGTTTACGCGACCTCTGGTTTTCGTGACCACTTGCTTGTAATGTCAGTTTTTCCATACACGGACAGTTCTACACAGCAACTGCACCGGATACAGCGACCACCTGCCTTGCGCGACCAGCGGCCGACTTTTAGTGTGCCAAGTGTCATGTTTGACCTGCATACAGTGACGAAAACTAGCCAAAAGTGCTATCCTGGCCCTGCATACTGCAACCGGGTTGAAGTGGGCTCTAAAGTAGGGATGTCAGCGAACGCACTGCGCAGGCCTCTGCGCATGCATTGCGTCATCGATTTTTTGAACGTGATCGCGGCCGACAGAGAAAACATGGCCGCGGTCTGTTTGCACCGCTGGGAGTCGTAAAATTACTGTTCTTCTGTCTCCGCGACCATTCAAATCATACGCGATACTCGAGGACCCACGTACTCACCACGTTCTCCCCCGTCGATTTCTCTGAAAGTTTGCACATCGTGAAACACCAGTATGAGAGGTGTTCAGGCCAATTTTCAAGGAATTTCCCTGGTTGGATCGTTCCAAAATCGGACTTCCATTTCTCGCTCGCGGCCATTTCTTGCGCGATGGAAGCGCCCTGCCCTGGTGAGTAACCAGCATCACGCTTGGTAGAGAGTTGCTGCAATTAGCTCCCTGATGTCTTCGCTGCCATTGTCAGAAGCGATGAACCATGAATTTGTTTGAGAGTCTCTGGATGCTACTATTCCTCAGCCTAGTTTTCAGCCATTCCGTGCATCTTCTTCGCACGATTTATTTTGCAAAAAAATGAAAGCGTTCATGAGTTTTCTTGTCGGCCGCGCGTAGATGGGCCAGGCTGACCTGCGCAGATGGGCTGTGCAGTGCGTTCGCTGATATCCCTATCTAAAGCTAGGCATGCAGTCAACATACATGTACAACAAGTGACCGTGCAGGGTGGGCTGCACGCACATGAGTGAGGTGTGAAACTCGTGCATGAGTCCTGGAAGCATTAAAAAGTGGCAAGATCCCATACGCCACGAATGTATGGGACCTGGTTCTAAAGACCACCTGGCTTAAACGACCGCGTTTGCTTGCACCGAGGGGTGGTTGCTTGCACCGAGGGGTGGTTGCTTGCACCGAGGGGCGGTTGCTTGCACCGAGGGGTGGTTGCTTGCACCGAGGGGTGGTTGCTTGCACCGAGGGGTGGTTGCTTGCACCGAGGGGTGGTTGCTTGCACCGAGGGGTGGTTGCTTGCACCGAGGGGTGGTTGCTTGCACCGAGGGGTGGTTGCTTGCACCGAGGGGTGGTTGCTTGCACCGAGGGGTGGTTGCTTGCACCGAGGGGTGGTTGCTTGCATCGAGGGGTGGTTGCTTGCACCGAGGGGTGGTTGCTTGCACCGAGGGGTGGTTGCTTGCACCGAGGGGTGGTTACTTGCACCGAGGGGTGGTTGCTTAAACCAGGTTTTTACTGTATGTAGGCTGTGAAGTCCATTGGCAGTGAGGTGGGCAGCTGCAAGTTTGTGATACTGGTAGTGGCTGTACGATAGTGCTGCCATCTTAGTAATCATCTTACAGTCTGTCCAACCTTGCGACCATTCCAAAGCAGAACACCCATAATGTATGCTAAGGCAATTGTCTCCCATGTAAATGTATACACACGTTTTGGTCCAAAGCAGGACAGTTGGACACTGAGCCTGATCTTACCTCCTCCTCTGTGCCGCCAAAGGACCAGGTGCTCCAATGACCCAGCTCCTGTCGGCATTTGGTCACGGCCAACTCAAATGCAGCCACGCTTGCCGGGTCTGTCTTGGCGTAATCTTGTTTAGCCGACAGTCGAAACACAAGCAAGTACACACAGCACCCAGCAATACAAAGCCGGGTGTTAGGGAGAGAAGACGAGCACCGCCCTCGCTATTACCATGTCAAGCTCATTGAAACAGGAGGTCTCTAGCACCTCGCCCCCCCCCCCCCCCCCCCCGGTATGGCGAAAACGGACTATGAGCCACCTATACCTTTCTTACCTACCAATGACAACCGAGTAAGCTAGTAGTAGTAGTGGTTCTGACAATACATGTACAGTGGTCCCTTTATAGTCCGGCGCCATCAGTTGTGCTACGGAAATACTGCTGCTGGATTAGGGAGGGTTCTCAGTGGATTAACAAATCTGATTTACCGCTGCAATGTGCATGAAGAGGGCATTTTGGTTGCTAAAAATTATTTATATGCCGGTTTATAGAGGGTGCTGGTTTATAAAGTGCTGGATTTTAAAGAGGGACAACTGTAGTGCTATCAGTGTTTGAAGGCCTAGAATCACAACTTCAGAGCATGTTGTCATCTGGGCGTTTGAAAGACACCTGAAGAAAATCATAGCTAGTGGATAAAAAGTATGTTAGGGAAACAGTGCTTTTTCTTCCTTTTCATTCATGGCCACCAGAATCCGCCGGACGTTCGTGTGCTGACGCGGCTCCATCATTCGGTTGAACTCAACACTGCTCTCAACCGGGTACCAGAGCACCACGGCTGGAGACTGCGGGATATACTTTACCCATTAGGTCGGGTTTCACTCGTCACACCTGTGCACAGACTTACTTTTGTTGTTGCGGACAGCATTGCGGAACACCTCCACCCACTTGATCTTCTCCTCCATTGTCGACGCAGAGATATAGTAGCAACGACGACGCTCGTGGTATATCTCAAATGTGAACTCCGGCCATTGAGCTAATGCTGGCAGGTCGTCCTGGACAGAGTCTGAGACACACGTGCGTGTACATACACACACACACACACACACACACACAAAATGCGCACACCCAGGCACACCCGAGCATACACACACACACACACACGCAATCGTACAGCCGATAAGTAATACAGCCGATAAGTAATACAGCCGTCCCTCTCTAATCCGGCACTTGTTTATCCAGCACCCTTGCAAACCAGCACACTTTCTGGCAAAACGCATTTTTTCAGTTCATTTTCTACGCTTTAATCCGGCACTTGAATTCCGCCTCCGGCAGCAATTTTCTGCAACAAATAACTCAAACTGTACATAATTTGATTTTCTAATCCAGCAGTTGTACATCGCATACCGTACCGGTGCCAATATCCTATACCAGTGCATAGGATATTCCCAAGTGTATGTTACAGACATGGCATGTTACAGACATGCAATCCACAAACTTGTGACAAAGTACTTGGATTGACACAGAAAATCCCTACATTTTGACGTACGACACAAACATGTACGTTACTAGGTGAGCCGGGTTGGAGGGCAGGATTTGATAATCCAGCACCCTTGTTTATCCGGCAGAAAATGCCGTTGCAAAAGGTGCCGGATTAGAGAGGGACGACTGTAGATGGTAACTACTGGCCAGTAAGCGCATAGGTCAATCGGGTGTGTACTATGATTTATATTCAAACTGGAGATGCCCTCGTGTACGGTTTTAAAGTAAAGTGTACTCCAGAAGCACCTGGTCACAGTGTTAAATATGTAGTTAACAAACTCCAGGACTTGAACCTGGTACCCTCTGTTTCTCAATCATGGTCACCCATACATGGCTTAGACCATCCCACTATGCCTGCCCCCCACCGCTTAGCAGCTGCATCTGCGCCTTGATCCTAGAGAGTGGTGGCGCCACGCTCCTGCGGATGCGGAAAACTCGGCCTTCAGCCGAGTTTCACGCGAACTGTGATTTTGTTAACGAACTCCACAGAGTGCCCAGCGCCGAAGCACGGTGCAACACAGCCCGGCACTTACTCATCTTGCCAGCTAGCTGTGTGAGCCGCACTCGCTGGGCATCCTGCACATTGGCGTTGACTATGTAGCCGCTTGGGATGATGGTGCCTTTAGGTTTCTGACTTAACCTGTAGCACTGCAACAACACACAGAACAACCGTCACCGGCTTACACAGATTATACGGTTACATCATCGGTCGAGATGCGTTGGCAAAGTCGCGGCATAGCGATGCACTAGCGACTCACTAGTGAGTCACTAGTGACTCGCGTTGTATACATAGCGCCAAGAGTACAATGTGCTCTTGACAGCGCCCATAAGCGGTTTTGCTGTCTCAGCTCTCTTTATCGCTTCTCTTGTTGCAGCATCTTATAATCCATGGTTGGCAATCACCCATATCTCTACGTTAGCGGCAGTCTCAACGACATGCTATGAGATATTGATATAATAAAAGTAAAAAATACAAATCACCATGGCATCATTCGCACAGCCTATATACGGTAGACAACTTCCACTGTTCAGATACAGCTCACACACTTCTCAATGACCAGGGGCAGAGCTATTGAACACAGAAGTCGGATAGATTTTTTTGGCTGCAACTCAGAGTTTCACGGTAAGCGATTCTCTGGCAGGCAGAACACCTAACAAGTTCTGAATTCTATGTGGGAATCTCTGTCTGTCGTTCTCCTCTCTACCCTTTCCCGCCTTCTTCCGCAATTGGTCACGTTCTTTGTAATAGTGTTCTGGCACTGTTGGGTCCAGATACCACCTGTCTACAGAAACCACCTTGTCTACAGAAGCCATATTGTGTACAGAGATCGATCACCTATCTACAGAGACCACCTATCTACAGAGACCCGCACCTGTCTAAAGAGACCACTTATTTACAGAGACCACCTGTCAACAGTGACCATCTGTCTACAGAGATCACCTATCTACAGAGACCACCAGTACTATGATACAGAGACCACCTGTTTACAGAGATAATTTATCTACAGAGACCACCTGTCTACAGAGATCAAGTGCCTCGTTTACAGCTCCCTCAAACTAATGGACATCCCGTGTACTGCACTGTTGAACCCCGTGTACTATTTTGCATTGCTGAGTGCTTGCACTTGCTAGAGTGTATCAAATGTTGCTGGAAGCACAATGGTAAGTGTGTTCTCACGATGGCCGAGCGGTCTAAGGCGCCAGACTCAAGGTCTTGAACCTTCTGCAGTCAATGCAGTTTGGAGCCTTCTGGTCCACGTATGTGGGCGTGGGTTCGAATCCCACTTCTGACAATTTATTTTTTCTTCCTTTTTTCTTCCTTTTTGTTCAATAGAGTACATACCCCCCCCCCCCCCCCCAGAGTGTGCAACTCTCGCATACCCTGCTGTCTCGGCAGAATGTTCATGTTGACGTCATATTTGTGGGCATATCGGGTAAGCACAGAGAAATGGGGCAGCGCTCCGTGCAGCTGGCCCTTTGAAAAGAGATAACAGTCGCAAACTCATGGTGGAAGTAGTTTGTCTACGGTAGTATGACTCGGCCATTTTTGGACAAGACAACCAGCAACGTGTACACCTGAAACGCCGGAGAAACGCTGGGGTAAATGGTGCCAACAGTACCCCCCCCCCCCCCCCTAAGAGTGTGCAACACTACTATGGGTGCTGCCCCAACAGAATTTCAAGTTGACGTCATTTTCAAGATGCAATGCGCACTGTACACGTGATATCAGACGTACTGTATAGCAGGAAATTTTCCGGGAATATTTTCGGACAAAGCCGAATTTCGACCTTTCGTACGGATTTTATTTTCGTACAGTGCTGCGTGCTAGATGCACGTGTTCCCATGCAGTATGCATGTATAGTGTACATAATTTCACATGCACAACTTTTAGTACGAAATTGATTTTATTATTAATTTCATTTATTTATGTCTGCACCTCGTAGCATGTCAAGACAGGCAATTGAATTTTTTTTAGTACTAAAGAGGCCGTGTACAAAATCGTACGAAAATACATTCCGGCCGAAAATTTCCTGCTACTGCAAGACATGTTATTATAACGAGTCCCAAATTTAAGTTAACGATTGTCCAAAATTCATAGGTCAACGAGAAGATATGTTAACGATCTTGCAGTATTCCGGCATATCCACACACAACATATGAAGCAGTATGGCCTCAACGGATCTTATTATAACGAAGAAATGTCATCCATTAAAACGTTAGATTTACTTCCTCGTTATATATAACGTAACGTACCGCTGGTCCACCCCCCCCCCCCCCCCCCCCCCCCCCTCTCTAATTCCCGCCCCTGTCGATTTTCTACTTGTGAAGTGACTTCGGCGTACACAACGAAATACGATGTTGAACCGACGCAGCCACTGCTGTACACGATACGTGCCAATCCAGGATGAAAATGTGCCCAATTTTAGCACATTGAGTCTGATCCTCCACGTTGTTGTACATCGTACTGCACTTCACAGCCTTGATCTAATTCCCGCCCCCTGCCGAAAACCCAGCTGGGAAGCGACATGGCGTGAGGGGGGGGGGGGGGGGGATCAACGATACTTTACGGTACATGTCCTACAGTACACAGTATCCATAAGCTGTGGTGGACAAAGCCCCATTAATTTTGATCCCTGTACAAACCAGTTCAAGGAGCATTGCATCATAAAAATGACGTCAATGTGAAATTCTAACGGGACAGCAGGGGATGCGGGAGTTGCACACTCTGGGGTGGGGGGGTATACTCTTGATGGTGGCGTGTGCTCAAAAAAAGGAAGAAAAAGGAAGAAAAAGGAAGAAAAAATAAACTGTCAGAAGTGGGATTCGAACCCACGCCCACATACGTGGACCAGAAGGCTCCAATCTGCATTGACTGCAGAAGGCTCAAGACCTTGAGTCTGGCGCCTTAGACCGCTCGGCCATCCTGACAACACATTTACCACTCTGCTTCCAGCAACATTTGACACACTCTAGCAAGTGCAAGCACTCAGCAAAGCAAAATACAGTACACGGGGTTCAACAGTGCAGTACACGGGATGTCCATTAGTTTGAGGGAGTTGTACACGGGGGGGGGGGTTCAAGAGATCCAAGAACCTTTTCCTGTGATGGTCTGAGAAAAAAATGAAAACCAATAGTGAGGTCTACTTGTATGTGAAAGCAGTGCTTCACAGGATTCAGTGTTTTGTA